>NC_091282.1:142686666-142991297 GCF_032444005.1 Ranitomeya imitator
AAAACCTGTGATGCTATGCTTGTCACACTGTACCTTGGAAACATGCAGAGTAGGGAGAGGTGCTGGTGAAAGAGGGACAGAATTGTAGCTGCGTATTAGCCAGGTATTAATCGACATTTATCATTCTATTAAGTACAACAGTCCTTCTTAGGGCTAATTATAAGCAATAGTAATACTGTTGTAGCAGCATTTAGGGAGAGATTGTGCTGAAGGGATAGTGTAGGACAGGATAGGGTGAATTGCACGTCCTTTCTGCTGCAGCCTGCAACTCATACCAAAACCCTTTCTCAGAGCTAATAATATTCTTTTTGCTCTTAATCCTGCAAATTGTTCTGAGCAGGCAAATATTATACACCTATTTTACTGTTGCAGTTGTGTGTCAAAAGCATACAGTCAGGCGTGGTTGAATCTCAATAGCATTGCTATATTTATACTACAGTCTCATACATCCATATAAACCCGGAAAGCAGTAATTAAACTGGTAACCAAATAAAGCGAACCATAA
The DNA here is from genome assembly GCF_032444005.1 of Ranitomeya imitator. Classification (NCBI taxonomy): domain Eukaryota; kingdom Metazoa; phylum Chordata; class Amphibia; order Anura; family Dendrobatidae; genus Ranitomeya; species Ranitomeya imitator. Next base: position 142,687,172 of record NC_091282.1, read on the forward strand.
ATGCATTAAAATACAAAGAATTTATAAGAGTACCACATTTCGATCATACACAAAAACATACCCCCGGAAGAAGCAAAGGGTGAAACGCTCGTCGAGGCGCCAGAGGGGAATATCGCAAGACTACTAGTACTTGTTTTCCTTACTAGGCCAGGGAAAAGGTAATATCATTTTGTTACCTCATATGTGATTTAACTGCAGACCATAACTATTCATGCTTATAGATAAATTCCAATAGGGAGACCGTTAGTATTGATGGTTCATGGCACTTTTCTATACCTTTTGTGGGTCTTTCCCTATATTTATGATTTCTACTACATTATTTTTAACCTGCATTTATGAGTTTATTTAGTCACATATTTATTTATTCATGGAGGATGTATCACACTGACTGTTATGTTGTCCTAATTTTGGTCTATTATTGGTATTCTCCCTCTGTTTTAGATTATGTTTTTGTGTATGATCAAAATGTGGTTCTCTTAAAAATTCTTTTAATTTTAACAATAAATATTATATTTTAATGTATTTAAGGTTCACTTAATTTGGTTAGCAGTTTAATTACTGCTTTCCAAGTTTATATGCATGTAATTGGAAGTGCCATTAAATTAATTTGATCAGGACAATTTTTTGATTAAATCACTCTCATAAGTCCGCCTGAGGTGTGCAAATTTGGAAATTTTATACGCCATTTAGCATGCTATAGTTGAGCCTCAAAACCCCCAAAATATAAATTATTAAAAAAATCGCATTGCTATATTTATACTGCAGCCTGATACATCTGTCTGTGATGTGCAAATTTGGCTGGCATTGTATTGCAGCCTTTTTTTTTGAGCTGTGTAATTTTATATGGTATTTAGCATGCTACAGTTGGGCCTCAAAACCCCCAAAATAAGAAATTGTTAAAAGTAGGGTTGAGCGACTTTTAGTTTTTTAGGGTCGAGTCAGGTTTCGCGAAACCCGACTATCTCAAAAGTCGAGTCGAGTGGAATCGGCCGATTATCGCGAAAAGTCGGGGATCGACCGAAACACGAAATCCAATGCAAGTCAATGGGGAAGCATAGTCGGCAGTGAGTGGAGGCCAGGAAAACATATACAGTGCCCATTTTAATGGAAAAAACATCCATTCTTGTTACTGAAGCTTGTCAATCTTAATTTACCTTATAATAATAGTAAGGCATTGAAAATTGGGGGTCATTTGGCTAAAGTTGTGGGGGGTAGGGCTGGTTCAAGTATTTAGTGGGCCCAGGAAATTTGGACCACGTCACGGCAGTGGAGCAGGGAGAGGTAAGTATTTCAACTTTGCAAGTGCTGTGATCCTGAGCAAGCAGGGGGGGCCCACTCGTTGGCATTGGCACTGGCACAGGGCCCCTCAAAGTACGGCGGTGTGTTTGCACGGCGGGGGCGCCTCCCACCGGCAGCAACACTTTTGCGTACTATGAGGGGCCCTGTGCCAGTGACGTCGCCAACGAGTATTCCCCCCCCCACTTGATGAAGGAACCTGCACTTTCATCTGCACCTTCCTCTTTGTCCCCGTGTAAGGTGGTATGGTATGCGGGAAGGGGAACCTGACTTTCAGCAGGGTCACATTCTGGCTGTGTAGCGTGCACGGGGAATGTAGCATTCTTGGTCAATGTACCAGCAGACTCATCTATCACTGGCTGGGCAATGGGCAGATGAGGAGGAAACACAGATATAGGCTCAAATAATAAAGTGAGCTAAATGCAGTTCAAAATTGGTAACAGGACTAACCAGGGGGCATTGCTTTGTTCAGTGGAGTACAACTGTAATGAGAGGCTGACACAGTGAGTAGGCCCAAATCAGTAAGTAGGCTAAATGCAGTTCAAAATTGGTAACAGAAGTAAACAGGCGGCACTGGTTTGTTCAGTGTAGGAGAACATCAAGGAGCGGCAGACACCGTTAGTAGGGCCAACAAAACAAGTAGGCCAAATGCAGTGTTATATTAAAAACAATTTAACAAGAGCCTGAAGATTGAAGCTCAGGAAAGGCAACCAGGAGAACACCTTGGAGCAGCAGACAATGGTAGTAGGCCCCAACCCAACTTGTAGCCCCACTGCAGTTGTTTGATTAAAAAACTATTTAACGAGAGCATGAAAATGGAATTTCAGGACAGGAAACCAGGAGAACAGCACGGAGCGGCATACACCGTTAGTAGGCCCCAACCCAACCAGTAGCCCCACTGCAGTTGTTTGATTAAAAAACTATTTAACGAGAGCCTGAAGATTGAAGCTTAGGAAAGGCAACCAGGAGAACACCTTGGAGCGGCAGACACTGGTAGTAGGCCCCAACCCAACTAGTAGCCCCACTGCAGTTGTTTGATTAAAAAAACTATTCAATGAGAGCCTGAAGATTGAAGCTCAGGAAAGGCAACCAGGAGAACACCTTGGAGCGGCAGACACTGGTAGTAGGCCACAACCCAAGTACTAGCCCCACTGCAGTTGTTCCATTAAAAAACTATTTAACGAGAGCCTGAAGATTAAAGCTCAGGAAAGGCAACCAGGAGAACACCTTGAAGCGGAAGAATCAGTTTGTAGACCACAACGAAACTTGTGGCCCCAATGCAGTTTTATAATTCTGACAGGCTGAAAACCAGCCTTTTTTTTTTTTTGAGGAGAACAGCTGTATTAAGTGGCGCAGACAGACACTGCTAGTAGGCCTTACACCACAAAGTTGGCTCACTGCAGGTTGAAAAAAAGTTACATGGGTACATGGTCGGCATTGGTGTGCTCAGCGGAGCACAAATGGAAGGATGGACCGCAGACAGACTTAGTAGGCCTACAATAAAAAAGTAGGCTCTATGAACATTTAAATAGGTTCCAGGGGTACACAGGCAGCATTGGTGTGGTCAGCGGAGGACTATTGGAAGGAGGGACCGCAGACAGACTTAGTAGGCCTAAAATAAAAAAATTAGGCTCAATGCAGTTCGAATTATCTTGCAGGGGTACACAGGCAGCATTGGTGTGGTCAGCGGAGGACGATTGGAAGGAGTGTCTGACACAGTTAGTACTCCCAAAAAATAAATAGATGTTAATGTCTCGCAAAACAACAAAACCAAAAAACAAAAGGGTGGCATACTTAGGTACAGGGGTGGGTTCCTCTGCTGAGTTTCAGACATAGTAATTTGGCGCCGCTAAGTATTTACTGGTGTCATTATAGGACATTGACCCTGACTATTTTAACTAGCATCATACATGTCAGCAAATTGGTATTGTCAGTGCCAGGCATTGAAGGATGTCAGTGCATAGACTAAACATTGGTTGAGCTGTGAGAGATAATTTTGCAAGTGGTAGAGCACTGTTTGAGCTGGGGGGAACGCTCTTGTGGCCGGCGGTACAGGCCCAGGGCTCCTCATGTTACAGTGGTGTGTCTGACGTTGGGTGCGCGCCACCACCACCAGAGACACTTTATTGTACTATGATGGACCCAGTGGCAGTGCCGTCGACCAAAAGCGGGCACACCCACCTCTTCAGACAAACGGCACTCTCAAGGGTCCTTGCGCCAAGTGGCGAGACCACGGCCCCGTGGGGGGAGTTTGCCCATTTAGGGAGGTGTAAACCTGTTGTATGCTGGACAAACAGCTGCTGCAGATTAAGAGATTGGAACAGTCAGTAAGACCAGTCCACAAGCAAGACCTTTTTATAGGAAAGCTAGGTGTCAGCCGGGAAAGGTGGGGCAAAATAATTCGAAATCCATGAGTGGTTCGTTTTAATGAAGGTTAAATCATCAACATTTTGACGAGTCCTTTTTTTGGTCAATATTGAACCAGCAGCACTGAATACTCTTTCTGATAGCACACTAGCTGCTGGGCAAGCAAGCTCCTGCAATGCATATTCTGCCAATTCAGGCCAGGTGTCAATTTTGGATGCCCAGTAATCAAATGGGAATGACGGTTGAGGGAGAACATCGATAAGGGATGAAAAATAGTTAGTAACCATACTGGACAAATGTTGTCTCCTGTCACTTTGAATTGATGCTGCAGTACCTGTGAATTGATGCTGCAGTACCTGTCCTGTCTGCGGTCATTGCGAAATCACTCCACAACCTGGTCAGAAAACCCCTCTGTCCAACGCCACTTCTGATTTGTGCACCTCTAACACCTCTGCCCTGTTGCCCCCTGCACCTCGTGTGAGAACCATCACCGTCGCTGTGTGCTGGGAATGCCTGAATCAAACGGTCTACAAGACTTGCTTGTTTGGTTGCTAATATTTGTTCGAGGTTCTCATGTGGCATGATATTTTGCAATTTGCCTTTATAGTGAGGATCAAGGAGGCAGGCCAACCAGTAATCGTCATCGGTCATCATTTTAATAATGCGTGGGTCCCTTTTGAGGATACGTAAGGCATAATCCGCCATGTGGGCCAAAGTTTCAGTTGTCAAATCTGTGGTTGTGCTGGGTTGAGGGACAGTTTCAGGCAAATCTACGTCACTTGTCTCCCTCAAAAAACCTGAACCCGGCCTTGCAGCGCCAACAGTTTCTATTGGCCCCAGAGAAGCTTCCTCATTCAAAAAATACTCATCCCCATCATCCTCCTCATCCTCCTCCTCTTCGCCTGCTATCTCGTCCTGTAGACTGCCCTGACCAGACAATGGCTGACTGTCATCAAGGCTTTCCTCTTCCTTCACTGCAGACGCCTGCTCCTTCATGTGCGTCAAACTTTGCATCAGCAGACGCATTAGGGGGATGCTCATGCTTATTATGGTGTTGTCTGCACTAACCAGCCATGTGCATTCCTCAAAACACTGAAGGACTTGACACAGGTCTTGTACCTTCGACCACTGCACACCTGACAACTCCATGTCTGCCATCCAACTGCCTGCCCGTGTATGTGTATCCTCCCACAAATACATAACAGCAAGCCTCTGTTCGCACAGTCTCTGAAGCATGTGCAGTGTGGAGTTCCACCTTGTTGCAACGTCGATGATTAGGCGATGCTGGGGAAGGTTCAAAGACCGCTGATGGTTCTGCATACGGCTGGAGTGTACGGGCGAACGGCGGATATGCGCGCAAAGTCTGCGCACTTTGAGGAGCAGGTCGGGTAACCCCGGATAACTTTTCAGGAAGCACTGCACCACCAGGTTTAAGGTGTGAGCCAGGCAAGGAATGTGTTTCAGTTGTGAAAGGGCTATGGCAGCCATAAAATTCCTTCCGTTATCACTCACTACCTTGCCTGCCTCAAGATGTACAGTGCCCAGCCATGACTGAGTTTTGTTCTGTAAGGACTCGGACAGAACTTCCGCGGTGTGTCTGTTGTCGCCCAAACAATTCATTGCCAATACAGCCTGCTGACGCTTGCCACTAGTTGTCCCATAATGGGACACCTCGTGTGCAACAGTGGCAGCTGCGGATGGAGTGGTCGTGCGACTGCGGTCTGTGGACGAGCTCTCGCTTCTGCAGGAGGACGAGGAGGAGGAGGAGGGGGGGCGGACGCCTACAGCCAACTGTTTCCTAGACCGTGGGCTAGGCAGAACTGTCCCAATATTGCTGTCCCCTGTGGACCCTGCATCCACCACATTAACCCAGTGTGCCATGATGGACACGTAACGCCCCTGGCCATGCCTACTGGTCCATGCATCTGTTCTCAGGTGCACCTTTGTACTCACAGATTGCCTGAGTGTATGGATGACACGGTCTTTTACATGCTGGTGGAGGGCTGGGATGGCTTTTCTAGAAAAGAAGGGTCGACTGGGTAGCTCGTAGCGTGGTACAGCGTAGTACATCAGGGCTTTGAAAGCTTTGCTTTCAACTAACCGGTAAGGCATCATCTCTAGTGAGATTAGTCTAGCAATGTGGGTGTTCAAACCCTGTGTACGAGGATGTGAGGATGAGTACTTCCTTTTCCTAACGAGAGTTTCATGTAGGGTGAGCTGGACTGGAGAGCTGCAGATCGGGGAACTAGCGGGGGTGCCGGTGGACATGGCAGACTGAGAGAGGGTTGGAGATGGTATTCTTGCTGGTGCCCTACATGCAGTGTTTCATACCACGAACCTGGTGATTCCCTGGCTGCTTTGGCCTGGCGACGAAACATGCACATTTACTGCAGGTGGTGCGGGAAATGGTGGGCTTACAGTGAGGGAAGGGATGTAGTGTTGCTGACTAGCTTCATTGGCCGAGGGTGCTACAACCTTAAGGGACATTTGGTAGTTAGTCCAGGCTTGCAAATGCATGGTGGTTAAATGTCTATGCATGCAACTTGTATTTAGACTTTTAAGATTCTGACCTCTGCTTAAGGTCGTTGAACATTTTTGACAGATGACTTTGCGCTAATCATTTGGATGTTGTTTAAAAAAATGCCAGACTGCACTCTTTCTACTATCGGATACCTTTTCAGGAATTGCAGACTGAGCTTCTTTAACCAGATGGCCATGCTGTCCTACAACTGGTTCTGGTTTTGCCACGCGTTTTTGGCCAGATACGGGCCCGGCAGATGGAACCTGTTGCGATGTTGATGCCTGCTGCGGCTCCTCCTCCGCTTCAGAGCTACTGCCGCCTGCACCCTATTCCACCAATGGCTGCCAATCGGGGTCAACAACTGGGTCATCTATGACCTCCTCTTCTATCTCGTGTGCAACTTCGTCTGTGTCACCGTGTAAGCCGGGGGTATAGCGTTCGTGATGGCGCACCATAGTCTCATCAGGGTCTGATTCTGGATCAGTACACTGCGAGGGCAATGTTCTGGTCTGAGTGAAAGGGACAGCATAGTAATCTGGCTGTGGCTGTGCATCTGTGCACTCCATGTCCGATTCAACTTGTAATGGGCATGGCCTGTTAACTGTTTCACTTTCTAACCCAGGAACGGTATGTGTAAAGAGCTCCATGGAGTAACTCGTTGTGTCGCCTGACGCATCCTTCTCTGTTGTTCTTGGTGAAGAAGACAAGGAAGCGACTTGTCCCTGACCGTGAACATCCACTAACGACGCGCTGCTTTTACATTTAGCAGTTTCAGAAGAGGAGGCGAAAGAGCTAGAGGCTGAGTCAGGAAGGAAAGCCAAAACTTGTTCTTGCTGCTCCGGCTTTAAAAGCGGTTTTCCTACTCCCAGAAAAGGGAGCGTTCGAGGCCTTGTGTAACCTGACGACGAACCTGGCTCAACAACTCGAGACTTAGGTGCTATATTGCTTTTCCCACGACCACCTGATGCTCCACCACCACTACCATCATTACCAGCTGGCAATGACCGCCCACGGCCACGACCTCTTCCACCAGACTTCCTCATTGTTTGAAAAACGTAACCAAACTAATGGTATTTGTTACTGTAAAACCAGTTACAAGGTGAACTAAAACTTCTGTTGGATTTATATATCCCTTTATAGGTGGGTGAGACTGCAGGGAAAATCAGGCCCAATGTATAACAGTACACAGCTTCAGTGGCAGACAGATATGCCACTAACAGGACTGACGCTGATGCAGACACTACCAATTAAAATCTCCCCCTTTTTATTTTTTCTGGGAGAATATTGAAGAAATGTGGCCCACTCTTATACAGTATATGTTCTATGGCACAAAATTAGAGACAGATGCCACACACAGCACTGGCACCGAAGCAGAAATGCCAATCTTAATCTCCCACTATTTTTTTTTTCAGGGAGAATTTAAAAGAAATCTGGCCCAGTGTTACACACTAGGTTTAATGTGGCACAAAATTAGAGACAGGTGGTACACACAGGACTGGCACCGAAGCAGAAATGCCAATCTTAATCTCCCACTATTTTTTTTTTCAGGGAGAATTTAAAAGAAATCTGGCCCAGTGTTACACACTAGGTTTAATGTGGCACACAATTTGAGACAGTTGGCACACACAGCACTGGCACCGAAGCAGAAATGCCAATCTTAATCTCCCAGTATTTTTTTTTTTCAGGGAGAATTTAAAAGAAATCTGACCCAGTGTTACACACTAGGTTTAATGTGGCACACAATTTGAGACAGGTGGCACACACAGCACTGGCACCGAAGCAGAAATGCCAATCTTAATCTCCCACTATTTTTTTTTTCCCAGGGAGAATTTAAAAGAAATATGGCCCAGTGTTACACACTAGGTTTAATGTGGCACACAATTTGAGACAGTTGGCACACACAGCACTGGCACCGAAGCAGAAATGCCAATCTTAATCTCCCACTATTTTTTTTTCCCCGGGGAGAATTTAAAAGAAATCTGGCCCAGTGTTACACACTAGGTTTAATGTGGCACACAATTTGAGACAGGTGGCACACACAACACTGGCACCGAAGCAGAAATGCCAATCTTAATCTCCCACTATTTTTTTTTTCAGGGAGAATTTAAAAGAAATCTGGCCCAGTGTCACACACTAGGTTTAATGTGGCACATAATTTGAGACAGGTGGCGCACACAGGACTGGCAACGAAGCAGAAATGCCCATCTTAATCTCCCATTTTTTTTTTTATTCAGGGAGAATTTAAAAGAAATCTGGCCCAGTGTTACACACTAGGTTTAATGTGGCACCAAAATTGAGACAGGTGGCACACACAGGACTGGCACCGAAGCAGAAATGCCAATCTTAACCCCTTTCTGCCATTAGACGTACTATTGCGTCCATGTGGGGTGGGCTTTACTTCCCAAGGACGCAATAGTACGTCATATGCGATCGGCAGCGCTCACGGGGGGAGCGCCGCCGATCGCGGACGGGTGTCAGCTGTTTATCGCAGCTGACATCCGGCACTATGTGCCAGGAGCGGTCACGGACCGCCCCCGGCACATTAACCCCCGGCACACCGCGATCAAAGATGATCGCGATGTGCCGGCGGTACAGGGAAGCACCGCGCAGGGAGGGGGCTCCCTGCGGGCTTCCCTGAGCCCCCCGCAGCAACGCGATGTGATCGCGTTGCTGCGAGGGTCTCACCTCCCTCCCTGCTCCCTCCAGCCCCGGATCCAAGATGGCCGCGGATCCGGGTCCTGCAGGGAGGGAGGTGGCTTCACAGAGCCTGCTCAGAGCAGGCACTGTGAAGCAGCCTGCACTCCTATCAGATCAGTGATCTGACAGAGTGCTGTGCAAACTGTCAGATCACTGATCTGTGATGTCCCCCCCTGGGACAAAGTAAAAAAGTAAAAAAAAAAAATTTCAAATGTGTAAAAAAAAATAAAAAAAAATATTCCAAAATAATGAAAAAAAAAAAAAAAATTATTCCCATAAATACATTTCTTTATCTAAATAAAAAAAAAAAAACAATAAAAGTACACATATTTAGTATCGCCGCGTCCGTAACGGCCCGACCTATAAAACTGGCCCACTAGTTAACCCCTTCAGTAAACACCGTAAGAAAAAAAAAAAAAAAAACGAGGCAAAAAACAACGCTTTATTATCATACCGCCGAACAAAAAGTGGAATAACACGCGATCAAAAAGACAGATATAACTAACCATGGTACCGCTGAAAACGTCATCTTGTCCCGCAAAAAACGAGCCGCCATACAGCATCATCAGCAAAAAAATAAAAAAGTTATAGTCCTGAGAATAAAGCGATGCAAAAATAATTATTTTTTCTATAAAATAGTTTTTATCGTATGAAAGCGCCAAAACATAAAAAAATGATATAAATGAGGTGTCGCTGTAATCGTACTGACCCGAAGAATAAAACTGCTTCATCAATTTTACCAAACGCGGAACGGTATAAACGCCTCCCCCAAAAGAAATTCATGAATAGCTGGTTTTTGGTCATTCTGCCTCACAAAAATCGGAATAAAAAGCGATCAAAAAATGTCACGTGCCCGAAAATGTTACCAATAAAAACATCAACTCGTCCCGCAAAAACCAAGACCTCACATGACTCTGTGGACCAGAATATAGAAAAATTATAGCTCTCAAAATGTGGTAACGCAAAAAATATTTTTTGCAATAAAAAGCGTCTTTCAGTGTGTGACGGCTGCCAATCATAAAAATCCGCTAAAAAACCCGCTATAAAAGTAAATCAAACCCCCCTTCATCACCCCCTTAGTTAGGGAAAAATTAAAAAAATGTATTTATTTCCATTTTCCCATTAGGGCTAGGGTTAGAGTTAGGGCTAGGGTTAGGGCTAGGGTTAGGGCTAGGGTTAGGGCTAGGGCTAGGGCTAGGGCTAGGGTTAGGGCTAGGGTTAGGGCTAGGGTTAGGGTTAGGGCTAGGGTTAGGGCTAGGGTTAGGGTTAGGGCTAGGGTTAGGGCTAGGGCTACAGTTTGGGTTGGGGCTAAAGTTACAGTTAGGGTTTAGATTACATTTACGGTTGGGAATAGGGTTGGGATTAGGGTTAGGGGTGTGTCAGGGTTAGAGGTGTGGTTAGGGTTACTGTTGGGATTAGGGTTAGGGATGTGTTTGGATTAGGGTTTCAGTTATAATTGGGGGGTTTCCACTGTTTAGGCACATCAGGGGCTCTCCAAACGCGACATGGCGTCCGATCTCAATTCCAGCCAATTCTGCGTTGAAAAAGTAAAACAGTGCTTCTTCCCTTCCGAGCTCTCCCGTGTGCCCAAACAGGGGTTTACCCCAACATATGGGGTATCAGCGTACTCAGGACAAATAGGACAACAACTTTTGGGGTCCAATTTCTCCTGCTACCCTTGGGAAAATACAAAACTCGGGGCTAAAACATATTTTTTGTGGGAAAAAAAAAGATTTTTTATTTTCACGGCTCTGCGTTATAAACTGTAGTGAAACACTTGGGGGTTCAAAGTTCTCACAACACATCTAGATTAGTTCCCTGGGGGGTCTAGTTTCCAATATGGGGTCACTTGTGGGGGGTTTCTACTGTTTAGGTACATTAGGGGTTCTGCAAACGCAATGTGACGTCTGCAGACCATTCCATCTAAGTCTGCATTCCAAATGGCGCTCCTTCCCTTCCGAGCTCTGCCATGCGCTCAAACGTTGGTTTCCCCCAACATACGGGGTATCAGCGTACTCAGGACAAATTGGATAACAACTTTTGGGGTCGAATTTCTCCTCTTACCCTCGGGAAAATACAAAACTGGGGGCTAAAAAATAATTTTGGGGGGAAAGATTTTTTTTTTTAATTTTCACGGCTCTGCGTTACAAACTGTAGTGAAACACTTGGGGGTTCAAAGCTATCACAACACATCTAGATGAGTTCCTTAGGGGGTCTAGTTTCCAAAATGGTGTCACTTGTGGGAGGTTTCTACTGTTTAGGTACATTAGGGGCTCTGCAAATGCAATGTGACACCTGCAGACCATTCCATCTAAGTCCTCATTCCAAATGGAGCTCCTTCCCTTCCGAGCCCTCCCATGCGCCCAAACAGTGGTTCCCCCCCACATATGGGGTATCAGCGCACTCAGGACAAATTGGACAACAACTTTTGGGGTCGAATTTCTCCTCTTACCCTCGGGAAAATACAAAACTGGGGGCTAAAAAATAATTTTGGGGGGAAAGATTTTTTTTTTTAATTTTCACGGCTCTGCGTTACAAACTGTAGTGAAACACTTGGGGGTTCAAAGCTATCACAACACATCTAGATGAGTTCCTTAGGGGGTCTAGTTTCCAAAATGGTGTCACTTGTGGGAGGTTTCTACTGTTTAGGTACATTAGGGGCTCTGCAAATGCAATGTGACACCTGCAGACCATTCCATCTAAGTCCTCATTCCAAATGGAGCTCCTTCCCTTCCGAGCCCTCCCATGCGCCCAAACAGTGGTTCCCCCCCACATATGGGGTATCAGCGCACTCAGGACAAATTGGACAACAAATTGTGGGGTCGAATTTCTCCTTTTACCCTCGGGAAAATACAAAACTGGGGGCTAAAAAATAATTTTTGTGGGAAAAAATTTTTGTTTTATTTTTACGGCTCTCCATTATAAACTTCTGTGAAGCCCTTGGTGGGTCAAAGCGCTCAGCACACATCTAGATAAGTTCCTAAGGGGGTCTACTTTCCAAAATGGTGTCACTTGTGGGGGGTTTCTACTGTTTAGGTACATTAGGGGCTCTGCAAACGCAATGTGACACCTGCAGACCATTCCATCTAAGTCTGCATTCAAATGGCACTCCTTCCCTTCTGAGCCCTCCCATGTGCCCAAACAGTGGTTCCCCCCACATATGGTGTATCATCGCACTCAGGACAAATTGGGCAACAAATTTTGGGGTCCAATTTCTCCTGTTACCCTCAGGAAAATACAAAACTGGGGGCTAAAAAAATAATTTTTGTGGGAAAAAAATTTTGTTTTATTTTTACGGCTCTGCATTATAAACTTCTGTGAAGCACTTGGTGGGTCAAAGTGCTCACCACACCTCTAGATAAGTTCCTTAGGGGGTCTACTTTCCAAAATGGTGTCATTTGTGGGGGGTTTCAATGTTTAGGCACATCAGTGGCTCTTCAAACGCAACATGGCGTCCCATCTCAATTCCTGTCAATTTTGCTTTGAAAAGTCAAACGGCGCTCCTTCCCTTCCGAGCTCTCCCATCCACCCAAACAGTGGTTTACCCCCACATATGGGGTATCCGCGTACTCAGGACAAATTGTACAACAACTTTTGGGGTCCAATTTCTTCTCTTACCCTTGGGAAAATAAAAAATTGGGGGCAAAAAGATAATTTTTGTGAAAAAATATGATTTTTTATTTTTACGGTTCTACATTATAAACTTCTGTGAAGCACTTGGTGGGTCAAAGTGCTCACCACACCTCTAGATAAGTTCCTTAGGGGGTCTACTTTCCAAAATGGTGTCACTTGTGGGGGGTTTCAATGTTTAGGCACATCAGTGGTTCTTCAAACGCAACATGACGTCCCATCTCAATTCCTGTCAATTTTGCATTGAAAAGTCAAACGGCGCTCCTTCCCTTCCGAGCTCTCCCATCCGCCCAAACAGTGGTTTACCCCCACATATGGGCTATCAGCGTACTCAGGACAAATTGTACAACAACTTTTGGGGTCCAATTTCTTCTCTTACCCTTGGGAAAATAAAAAATTGGGGGCAAAAAGATAATTTTTGTGAAAAAATATGATTTTTTATTTTTACGGTTCTACATTATAAACTTCTGTGAAGCACTTGGTGGGTCAAAGTGCTCACCACACCTCTAGATAAGTTCCTTAGGGGGTCTACTTTCCAAAATGGTGTCACTTGTGGGGGGTTTCAATGTTTAGGCACATCAGTGGTTCTTCAAACGCAACATGACGTCCCATCTCAATTCCTGTCAATTTTGCATTGAAAAGTCAAACGGCGCTCCTTCCCTTCCGAGCTCTCCCATCCGCCCAAACAGTGGTTTACCCCCACATATGGGCTATCAGCGTACTCAGGACAAATTCTACAACAACTTTTGGGGTCCAATTTCTTCTCTTACCCTTGGGAAAATAAAAAATTGGGGGCAAAAAGATAATTTTTGTGAAAAAATATGATTTTTTATTTTTACGGTTCTACATTATAAACTTCTGTGAAGCACTTGTTGGGTCAAAGTGCTCACCACACCTCTAGATAAGTTCCTTAGGGGGTCTACTTTCCAAAATGGTGTCACTTGTGGGGGGTTTCAATGTTTAGCCACATCAGGGGCTCTCCAAACGAAACATGGCGTCCCATCTCAATTCCAGTCAATTTTGCATTGAAAAGTCAAATGGCACTCCTTCGCTTCCGAGCTCTGCCATGCGCCCAAACAGTGGTTTACCCCCACATGTGGGGTATTGGCATACTCAGGACAAATTGTACAACAATGTTTGGGGTCCATTTTCTCCTGTTACCCTTGGTAAAATAAAACAAATTGGAGCTGAATTACATTTTTTGTGAAAAAAAGTTAAATGTTCATTTTTATTTAAACATTCAAAAAATTCCTGTGAAGCACCAGAAGGGTTAATAAACTTCTTGAATATGGTTTTGAGCACCTTGAGGGGTGTAGTTTTTAGAATGGTGTCACACTTGGGTATTTTCTATCATATAGACCCCTCAAAATGACTTCAAATGAGATGTGGTCCCTAAAATAAAATGGTGTTGTAGAAATGAGAAATTGCTGGTCAACTTTAAACCCTTATAACTCCCTAACAAAAAAAAATTTTGGTTCCAAAATTGTGCTGATGTAAAGTAGACATGTGGGAAATGTTACTTATTAAGTATTTTGTGTGACATATCTCTGTGATTTAATTGCATAAAAATTCAAAGTTGGAAAATTGCGAAATTTTCATAATTTTCGCCAAATTTCCGTTTTTTTCACAAATAAACGCAGGTTATATCAAATAATTTTTACCATTGTCATGAAGTACAATATGTCACGAGAAAACAATGTCAGAATCACCAGGATCCATTGAAGCGTTCCAGAGTTATAACCTCATAAAGGGACAGTGGTCAGAATTGTAAAAATTGGCCCGGTCATTAACGTGCAAACCACCCTTGGGGGTAAAGGGGTTAATCTCCCACTATTTTTTTTTTTTCAGGGAGAATTTAAAAGAAATCTGGCCCAGTGTCACACACTAGGTTTAATGTGGCACACAATTTGAGACAGGTGGCGCACTGTTATGGCTGGCAATCAGGCAACACAGCGTGCAGTAATCAGCGCACATACAGAGATCTGGCAATAACCAAAAACAATAGGACGAGCTCTGAGACGTGGAATCTCTGTAGACTGCAGTACCTGATCTATCCTCACACAACTATAAGCAGCAGTGGATTGCGCCTATCACTACCTATGCAACTCGGCACTGCCTGAGGAGCTGACTAGCCTGAAGATAGAAATACAAGCCTGACTTACCTCAGAGAAATACCCCAAAGGAATAGGCAGCCCCCCACATATAATGACTGTTAGCAAGATGAAAAGACAAACGTAGGAATGAAATAGATTCAGCAAAGTGAGGCCCGATATTCTAGACAGAGCGAGGATAGCAAAGAGAACTATGCAGTCTACAAAAAACCCTAAAACGAAAACCACGCAAAGGGGCAAAAAGACCCACCGTGCCGAACTAACAGCACGGCGGTGCACCCCTTTGCTTCTCAGAGCTTCCAGCAAAAGTTAATAGCAAGCTGGACAGAAAAAACAGAAAACAAACTAGAAGCACTTATCTAGCAGAGCAGCAGGCCCAAGGAAAGATGCAGTAGCTCAGATCCAACACTGGAACATAGACAAGGAGCAAGGAAGACAGACTCAGGTGGAGCTAAATAGCAAGGCAGCCAACGAGCTCACCAAAACACCTGAGGGAGGAAGCCCAGAGACTGCAATACCACTTGTGACCACAGAAGTGAACTCAGCCACAGAATTCACAACAGTACCCCCCCCTTGAGGAGGGGTCACCGAACCCTCACCAGAACCCCCAGGCCGACCAGGATGAGCCACATGAAAGGCACGAACAAGATCTGGGGCATGGACATCAGAGGCAAAAACCCAGGAATTATCTTCCTGAGCATAACCCTTCCATTTGACCAGATACTGGAGTTTCCGTCTAGAGACACGAGAATCCAAAATCTTCTCCACAATATACTCCAATTCCCCCTCCACCAAAACAGAGGCAGGAGGCTCCACAGATGGAACCATAGGTGCCACGTATCTCCTCAACAACGACCTATGGAATACATTATGTATGGAAAAGGAGTCTGGGAGGATCAGACGAAAAGACACAGGATTGAGAATCTCAGAAATCCTATACGGACCAATAAAACGAGGTTTAAATTTAGGAGAGGAAACCTTCATAGGAATATGACGAGAAGATAACCAAACCAGATCCCCAACACGAAGTCGGGGTCCCACACGGCGTCTGCGATTAGCGAAAAGCTGAGCCTTCTCCTGGGACAAGGTCAAATTGTCCACTACCTGAGTCCAGATCTGCTGCAACCTGTCCACCACAGAATCCACACCAGGACAGTCCGAAGACTCAACCTGTCCTGAAGAAAAACGAGGATGGAACCCAGAATTGCAGAAAAATGGAGAGACCAAGGTAGCCGAGCTGGCCCGATTATTAAGGGCGAACTCAGCCAACGGCAAAAATGACACCCAATCATCCTGGTCAGCGGAAACAAAACATCTCAGATATGTTTCCAAGGTCTGATTGGTTCGTTCGGTCTGGCCATTAGTCTGAGGATGGAAGGCCGAGGAGAAAGATAGGTCAATGCCCATCCTACCACAAAAGGCTCGCCAGAACCTCGAGACAAACTGGGAACCTCTGTCAGAAACAATATTCTCAGGAATGCCATGTAAACGAACCACATGCTGGAAGAACAAAGGCACCAAATCAGAGGAGGAAGCAATTTAACCAAGGGCACCAGATGGACCATTTTAGAAAAGCGATCACAGACCACCCAAATGACCGACATTTTTTGAGAAACGGGAAGGTCAGAAATGAAATCCATCGAAATATGTGTCCAAGGCCTCTTCGGGACCGGCAAGGGCAAAAGCAACCCACTGGCACGTGAACAGCAGGGCTTAGCCCTAGCACAAATTCCACAGGACTGCACAAAAGCACGCACATCCCGTGACAGAGATGGCCACCAGAAGGATCTAGCAACCAACTCCCTGGTACCAAAGATTCCTGGATGACCGGCCAGCACCGAACAATGAAGTTCAGAGATAACTTTACTAGTCCACCTATCAGGGACGAACAGTTTCTCGGCCGGACAACGATCAGGTTTATTAGCCTGAAATTTCTGCAACACTCTCCGCAAATCAGGGGAGATGGCAGACACAATGACTCCTTCCTTGAGGATACTCGCCGGCTCAGATAACCCCGGAGAGTCGGGCACAAAACTCCTAGACAGAGCATCCGCCTTCACATTTTTAGAGCCCGGAAGGTATGAAATCACAAAATCAAAACGAGCAAAAAATAACGACCAACGGGCCTGTCTAGGATTCAAGCGCTTGGCAGACTCAAGATAAGTAAGGTTCTTATGATCAGTCAAAACCACCACGCGATGCTTAGCACCCTCAAGCCAATGACGCCACTCCTCGAATGCCCACTTCATGGCCAGCAACTCTCGGTTGCCCACATCATAATTACGCTCAGCAGCAGAAAATTTCCTGGAAAAGAAAGCACATGGTTTGAACACTGAGCAACCAGAACCTCTCTGTGACAAAACCGCCCCTGCACCAATCTCAGAAGCATCAACCTCGACCTGGAACGGAAGAGAAACATCAGGTTGACACAACACAGGGGCACAGCAAAAACGACGCTTCAACTCCTGAAAAGCTTCCACGGCAGCAGAAGACCAATTAACCAAATCAGCACCCTTCTTGGTCAAATCGGTCAATGGTCTGGCAATGCTAGAAAAATTACAGATGAAGCGACGATAAAAATTAGCAAAGCCCAGGAATTTCTGCAGACTTTTTAGAGATGTCGGCTGAGTCCAATCCTGGATGGCCTGAACCTTAACCGGATCCATCTCGATAGTAGAAGGGGAAAAGATGAACCCCAAAAATGAAACTTTCTGCACACCGAAGAGACACTTTGATCCCTTCACGAACAAGGAATTAGCACGCAGTACCTGGAAAACCATTCTGACTTGCTTCACATGAGACTCCCAATCATCTGAGAAGATCAAAATGTCATCCAAGTAAACAATCAAGAATTTATCCAGATACTCACGGAAAATGTCATGCATAAAAGACTGAAAAACAGATGGAGCATTGGCAAGTCCGAACGGCATCACCAGATACTCAAAATGACCCTCGGGCGTATTAAATGCCGTTTTCCATTCATCTCCCTGCCTGATTCTCACCAGATTATACGCACCACGAAGATCAATCTTAGTAAACCAACTAGCCCCCTTAATCCGAGCAAACAAGTCAGAAATCAATGGCAAGGGATACTGAAACTTAACAGTGATCTTATTAAGAAGGCGGTAATCAATACACGGTCTTAGCGAACCATCCTTCTTGGCTACAAAAAAGAACCCTGCTCCCAATGGCGACGACGACGGGCGAATATGTCCCTTCTCCAGGGACTCTTTCACATAACTGCGCATAGCGGTGTGTTCAGGTACGGACAAATTAAATAAACGACCCTTAGGGAATTTACTACCAGGAATCAAATCGATAGCACAATCACAATTCCTATGCGGAGGTAGGGCATCAGACTTGGACTCTTCAAATACATCCTGAAAGTCCGACAAGAACTCTGGGATGTCAGAAGGAATGGATGACGAAATAGACAAAAATGGAACATCACCATGTACTCCCTGACAACCCCAGCTGGTTACCGACATAGAGTTCCAATCCAATACTGAATTATGGGTTTGTAGCCATGGCAACCCCAACACGACCACATCATGCAAATTATGCAGTACCAGAAAGCGAATAACTTCCTGATGTGCAGGAGCCATGCACATGGTCAGCTGGGCCCAGTACTGAGGCTTATTCTTGGCCAAAGGTGTAGCATCAATTCCTCTCAACGGAATAGGACACCGCAAAGGCTCCAAGAAAAATCCACAACGTTTAGCATAATCCAAATCCATCAGATTCAGGGCAGCGCCTGAATCCACAAACGCCATGACAGAATACGATGACAAAGAGCACATTAAGGTAATGGACAAAAGGAATTTGGACTGTACAGTACCAATAACGGCAGAGCTATCGAACCGCCTAGTGCGTTTAGGACAATTAGAAATAGCATGAGTAGAATCACCACAATAGAAACACAGTCTGTTCAGACGTCTGTGTTCTTGCCGTTCTACTTTAGTCATAGTCCTGTCGCACTGCATAGGCTCAGGTTTACTCTCAGACAATACCGCCAGATGGTGCACAGATTTACGCTCGCGCAAGCGACGACCGATCTGAATGGCCAAGGACATAGACTCATTCAAACCAGCAGGCATAGGAAATCCCACCATTACATCCTTAAGAGCTTCAGAGAGACCCTTTCTGAACAAAGCCGCTAGTGCAGATTCATTCCACAGAGTGAGTACTGACCACTTCCTAAATTTCTGACAATATACTTCTACATCATCCTGACCCTGGCATAAAGCCAGCAGATTTTTCTCAGCCTGATCCACTGAATTAGGCTCATCGTAAAGCAATCCCAGCGCCTGGAAAAATGCATCAACATTACTCAATGCAGAATCTCCTGGTGCAAGAGAAAACGCCCAGTCCTGTGGGTCGCCGCGCAAAAAAGAAATAATAATCAAAACCTGTTGAATAGGATTACCAGAAGAATGAGGTTTCAAGGCCAAAAATAGCTTACAATTATTTCTGAAGCTCAGGAACTTAGTTCTGTCACCAAAAAACAAATCAGGAATCGGAATTCTTGGTTCTAGCATCGATTTCTGATCAATAGTATCTTGAATCTTTTGTACATTTACAACGAGATTATCCATTGAGGAGCACAGAGCCTGAATATCCATGTCCACAGCTGTGTCCTGAAGCACTCTAATGTCTAGGGGAAAAAAAAGACTGAAGACAGAGCTAAGAAAAAAAAAATGATGTCAGGATTTCTTTTTTCCCTCTATTGGGAATCATTGGTGTGGCTCCTTGTACTGTTATGGCTGGCAATCAGGCAACACAGCGTGCAGTAATCAGCGCACATACAGAGATCTGGCAATAACCAAAAACAATAGGACGAGCTCTGAGACGTGGAATCTCTGTAGACTGCAGTACCTGATCTATCCTCACACAACTATAAGTAGCAGTGGATTGCGCCTATCACTACCTATGCAACTCGGCACTGCCTGAGGAGCTGACTAGCCTGAAGATAGAAATACAAGCCTGACTTACCTCAGAGAAATACCCCAAAGGAATAGGCAGCCCCCCACATATAGTGACTGTTAGCAAGATGAAAAGACAAACGTAGGAATGAAATAGATTCAGCAAAGTGAGGCCCGATATTCTAGACAGAGCGAGGATAGCAAAGAGAACTATGCAGTCTACAAAAAACCCTAAAACGAAAACCATGCAAAGGGGCAAAAAGACCCACCGTGCCGAACTAACAGCACGGCGGTGCACCCCTTTGCTTCTCAGAGCTTCCAGCAAAAGTTAATAGCAAGCTGGACAGAAAAAACAGAAAACAAACTAGAAGCACTTATCTAGCAGAGCAGCAGGCCCAAGGAAAGATGCAGTAGCTCAGATCCAACACTGGAACATAGACAAGGAGCAAGGAAGACAGACTCAGGTGGAGCTAAATAGCAAGGCAGCCAACGAGCTCACCAAAACACCTGAGGGAGGAAGCCCAGAGACTGCAATACCACTTGTGACCACAGAAGTGAACTCAGCCACAGAATTCACAACAGCGCACACAGGACTGGCAACGAAGCAGAAATGCCAATCTTAATCTCCCATTTTTTTTTTTTATTCAGGGAGAATTTAAAAGAAATCTGGCCCAGTGTTACACACTAGGTTTAATGTGGCACCAAAATTGAGACAGGTGGCACACACAGGACTGGCACCGAAGCAGAAATGCCAATCTTAATCTCCCACTATTTTTTTTTTCAGGGAGAATTTAAAAGAAATCTGGCCCAGTGTTACACACTAGGTTTAATGTGGCACACAATTTGAGACAGGTGGCGCACACAGGACTGGCACCGAAGCAGAAATGCCAATCTTAATCTCCCACTATTTTTTTTTTATTTATGGGAGAATTGGCAAGAAATCAGGCCCACTGTTAGACTGTATGTTTTCTGTGCCAGAAAATGAGACACATATGCCACACACAGGACTGCCACTGATGCAGATTTGACAATTTTAATCTGCACCCTTTTTTTTTTCTCTTCAGGTAGAGTAGTGAATAAATCTGGGCCACTGTATTAGAGTATATTTTCTGTGGCAGAAAATGGCTTGAAGAGATATAACGAAAAAAAAAAAAAGGGACTGTCCTACAATTACTATCTCCCTGCAGTAATATCAGCAAAGTATGGCAGGCAGCAATAACAAGGAGTGGACTGCTGCACAAAAAAGTCAAAAGTGTGGACAAACAAACAAGATAGCTGTGCAGAAAGGAAGGAGCAACAGGATTTGTGCTTTGAAAAAAAGCAGTTGGTTTGCACAGCGGCGTACAAACAGCAATGCAGCTATCAGGGAGCCTTCTATGGCAGCCCAATGAGCTACAGAGCTGATGAAAAAAAAATGTAGCCTCCACTGTCCCTGCAAACAAAAGGTGGTGTTGGACAGTGGAAATTGCTACAGCACAAGCGGTTTGGGGGTTAATGTACCCTGCCTAACACTATCCCTGCTTCTGACGAAGCGGCAGCAACCTCTACCTCTGTCGGCATGCATGCCCCTTTATAGCCCCTGTGACGCCGCAGAAAGCAAGCCAATCACTGCAATGCCCTTCTCTAAGATGGTGGGGACCAGGACCTATGTCATCACGCTGCCCACACTCTGCGTCCACCTTCATTGGCTGAGAAATGGCGGTTTTTGCATCATTGAAACGCGACTTTGGCGCGAAAGTCGCCTACCGCATGGCCGACCCCACACATGGATCGGGTCGGGTTTCATGAAACCCGACTTTGCCAAAAGTCGGCGACTTATGAAAATGAACGACCCGTTTCGCTCAACCCTAGTTAAAAGAACTGCATTGCTTTCTTTATACCACAGTCTGATACGTCCAACTGAGGTGTGCATATTTGGCTGACATTGTAATACAGCCTTTCTTGAGCTGTGACATTTTACACGGCATTTATCGTGCTAGAGTTGAGCCTCAAAACACAAACAAAATAAAACTTTGGTTACAAATAGCATTGCTATATTGATACTACAGTCTTATATGTCCATCTGTAGTGGGCTAATTTTGCTAGCATTGTAATACTTTCTGCAATGTTTTTTCAACAGGGATATATCATACGTAATTTAAAATGGGCAAGGCACATGGTAAGGGATGGGGAAGTGGACATGATGCTGTTGGTGAGCGCAGAGGCCGAGGATGTGGGCAAGGTGAAACTGTGCCTGCCGTGGGAGCACAACAAACACACATCATGTTGATCTAGCTTCCTGTCCCACTTTGTAGGGGGAGCGCAGATCACAACTCTTAAAGCCACACTAGTGTGAAAAGGTTGTTGGATGATAGCAGATAATGCTTCCAGTCACTTTACCAGCACCACCCTGTCTATCACACGGTCCAGTCTCAATAGCCATGATTCTGGACCACATAATCTTTATCTGATCCTAATTCCTCCCACCATATTGAGAGGCCAGAGGTGAGTGATCCCACACTTGGACATTCTCCGAAGAGCTGATAACATTTTCATTTATAGATTCTGGCCTCTCGCCCTGCCTGTTCCAACTGGGGCATGAGGAGATCGCATGTAGCGATGCTCAAATATTTGAGCAGCCATACTCACAAGAAGGCGATAGTGGGAAAATGCATTTATTGTTGCAAGAGATGGATGATGTTGAGACACAATTGCCAGCAAGTAGTGTTGTTATATCAGCAAGTCAGGAGGAGATGAGGTGGTGGATGATGAAATCATTTACCCAACCTGTGAAGGTGACATGCAGAATGAGGACAGCAGCGCACAGTGGGAGGGATCTGCAACACCATAACAGGCAGGAAGAGGCAGTGGGGTGGCTTGTATCCAGAGACACAAAGCGGGCAACTGATCCCCAGAGCAGCAACCCTGGTGAAGTTGCCAAGCCAAGGGTTAGATATTCCCCAGTAAGGTGCTTTTTAAAGACATTCCAGTTAACCCCAAAAAGTCCATTTGCAACATCTGCCATGCGAGCATCAGCATGCGCAGCACATCTACTGAACTGATCACTACCAGCATGCTCAGGCACATGTAAGCAAAGAACCCGACTACTTGGGCTGAACACCAGGGTCAAGAAATGGTGTCTGTGGGTGACTCCAATGCCTCATCCCCTGTTCTATGGGCACACCAATCCGCTGTCCATGACATAGGCAAAGATGGGAGGCCACCTTGCACCTGTGGCTGCACACTTGCAACCACCGTCAGCAACTACATACACGTCCTTGTCACAGCGCAGAGTTCAGTTGTCCCTACCCCAGTCCTTGGAATGCAGGAGTAAATACACAGCCACTCACCTGCAGGATACAATACTAAAATGGCCACTTTTCTAGACTGCTTGCCATGGAAATGTTGCCATTTAAGCTTGTGGAGATGGAAGCTTCCCACAACCTCATGACGGCATCCATCTCTCACTATTCAGTCACCACTATTCCTCCTAGCGTGTCGTCCATACCTCACACAAGCACTAGGAAGGTCCATTTAACCATGAATAGCTGGACAATTATTATTATTATTATTATTTATTGTTATAGCGCCATTTATTCCATGGCGCTTTACATGTGAGGAGGGGTATACATAATAAAAACAAGTACAATAATCTTAAACAATACAAGTCATAACTGGTACAGGAGGAATGACGACCCTGCCCGCGAAGGCTCACAATCTACAAAGGATGGGTGAGAATACAGTAGGTGAGGGTAGAGCTGGTCATGCAGCGGTTTGGTCGATCGGTGGTTACTGCAGGTTGTAGGCTTGTCTGAAGAGGTGGGTCTTCAGGTTCTTTTTGAAGGTTTCGATGGTAGGCGAGAGTCTGATGTGTTGTGGTAGAGGGTTCCAGAGTAGGGGTGATACGCGAGAGAAATCTTGTATACGATTGTGAGAAGAGGAGATAAGAGGGGAGTAGGGAAGGAGATCTTGTGAGGATCGGAGGTTGCGGGTAGGTAAGTACCGGGAGACGAGGTCACAGATGTATGGAGGACACAGGTTGTGGATGGCTTTGTACGTCATGGTAAGGGTTTTGTAGTGGAGTTTCTGGGCAATGGGGAGCCAGTGAAGGGATTGACAGAGGGGAGAGGCCGGGGAATAGCGGGGGGACAGGTGGATTAGTCGGGCAGCAGAGTTTAGAATAGATTGGAGGGGTGCGAGAGTGCTAGAGGGGAGGCCACCGAGCAAGTGCTTGTAGCCAAGTAAGCTACATTTCCCTGATGGCACAGTGGATGAACATTGTGAAAGCTGGGACCCAGTAGGACCCTCTGACGGAACACGTGCTACTGACACAAAAGATTGCTGACCCTGGTTCAATTAGGGTTGCCCCCCACCTTCTATAGCAGTTCCTGCTCTTCACCCTCCACCTCACAAACATCAACATCAGTCACAAGCTGGAAGCACTGCCTCAGCCAAGCTGCAACAAGCTCTGCTGAAACTAATCTGCTTAGGTGACAAACCGCACATCGCCACGTAGTTGTTGAAATGTGTAACAGACCAGATTGATCTGTGGCTATCGCCCCTGAACCTACAACCAGGCATGGTCCTGTGTAACAATGACCATAACCTGGTGGCATCTCTGAAGCTTGGTAACCTCGCACATGTACCATGCCTGGCCCATGTGCTCAACTTTCACAGGTGTGTCATAAGCTGCAGACGGTCACACTGCATCTGGCTGCAGAAGGTCCCAGTGGTTGGTCTTGCAGACTAGTGGACACCTCCCCTGGCCTTCTGAGTCTGGATCTGAGTGTTTATAACTCCCAATTTCCTGTTGGGAGTTTTTCATATTATTTTCTATTTGCACTTCCTTGATGAGGCTTGGAGCTGTAGCAGTCAGCTATTGTCATCTTTGGAGTTTGAAGGATGACAGTGATTCTCTCTGAGTTTAGTCAAGCTAAGTGTTCCCCTTGTTTTGTGTATCCTAGCTGTCTTTAGTGTTAGTGGGGATTGACCAGCGTACATTCCTTCCTTCCCTAAGCAGGGCTTACCGCTAGGGTCTGACAGGGACTAGGTATCCTGTTCGGTGATAGATGCGGAGCCTATTTAGGGTCTCTTAGGGTAGACAGGGTGATGTTAGATCTGGCTATCGGTCTCTGATCCCCGCTTCCCTAGTGTTGGCGCCCTTCCCCTTATCCTTTTTTGTTGCACTTAGTCTGTCCTACACTGTGCATGACATTAACACCCACCGCTCACATTGCAAAAGAAAAAAAAATGTTGACACGTGGGTTTTTTTTGTGTGGTTTTTTTTCTGTGTGGGGTTTTTTCTTTTGCTTGGTTCTAGATCCTGTTTCTGTGCTGACAGAGCAGCTGCAAAGGTTGTCAATGGAGGTGACTGACCTTCGTTCTGAGGTTCAGTATCGGCTGCAAGCTCCTATTTTGAGGGACTCTGTAGGTAAGAAGGTCCAGCTTGAACCCAAAATTGCCCTCCCAGACAGGTTTTCTGGGGGTAGGGACAAGTTTTTTGTGTTTAAAGAAGCATGCAAATTGTACTTTAAACTGTGTCCTTACTCCTCTGGAGATGAGGAGCAACAAGTAGGAATTGTTATTTCACTGTTGCAGGTGGAACCTCAGTCCTGGGCTTTTTTCTCTACTACTGGATTCTATGTCTCTCTAGCTGGTGGAGTTCTTCAGGGCTCTTGTCCTCATCTATGACGACTCTGACCATGTTTACTTGGCTTAATCCAGGCTGCGCATTCAGCATGGGAGTCGCTCAGTGGAGACTTATAGCTCTGAGTTCCGCAGGTGATCAATTGATACTAAATGGAATTACCCGGCACTCAGAAACCAATTCCTTCAGGGTCTCACTGAAAGGTTGAATGATGCTTTAGCTGTGTATATAATCCCAGAGTCCTTGGAAGCTACTATGTTTTTGGCTATTTGTGTGGATAGACGCCTTCCGTATAGATGGGTAAAACCACCTTCTCCATAGCCTCTGTTTCTGGGTATTACCCCTTTGCCAGGGGAGCAGGCTAGTGGTAAACCTGTACTCGGAAGGGTGGAGGGGCCCATGCCGTGTCTCTGCCTCAAACATTTCACAGGAGGCTCACAAAAAAAGGGGTGTGATTTTTTTTATTGTGGAAAAAAGGGACATTTTATTGGTCTGTCCTTTGATGCATAAACAAAGGGTAAGTTATTTAAGCCTTGGTAGTCTGGAGTTAAATGAAGAAGAGGGGCATTTTTCATCAATCTGCAGTTACCGGTTTGCCCTTTCAGCAGAGGTGGCGCTGGAGAGCAAAACTAAGGAAATTTCTATGCATGTTTGACAGCAGAGCTGGAGTCAGCATGGTTGATGCTGAGTTTGCCATAACTCACAGGCTGGTTTGTTGTGTTTTAGCTAAGCTCATTTCCATCTTCGCCACTGACTCAGCGCCACTTGCACAGAAAGCTTTCACTCACATAGTGCGTAACGTAAAACTGAGTGTGGGGTCGGTTCATTGTGAAGTAATTCCTTGCTATGTCTTGGATGGTCTTCCCACTCCAATTGTATTGGGCCTTCCCTGGTTGGTGAAACATAATCCGCTGGTGGATTGGCAAGCCAGGGAGATCTTTGAGTGGGGGATTCCTGCAAGAAGAACTGTTTAAAGTGAACCTGTCAGCAGTTTTGGCTGATATAAGATACTGCCACTGCCTTTCAGGGCTATCCTACAGCATTCTATAATGCCATAGGTAAGCCCCAGGTCCGACCTGAAAGATAAGAAAAATAAGCTTTATTATTCTGACCCGGTGGGCAGTCCGGTGCAGTCAGGTCCAATGTGTGTCACAGGTCCGGGTTCGGCACCTCCCATCTTCTTGCAATGCCGCCCTCCTGTTGCTTCATCGCTCCCCAACATCGTGCTCCTGTGCAGGCATACTTATCTGCCCTGTTGAGGGCAGACCAAAGTGCACTGGGAAAAGTCAAAGAGGCCCAGCACCTGCACACTGCAGTACTTTACTCTGCCCTCAACAAGGCAGATAAGTACGCCTGTATAGGAGTACTATGCCAGGGAGCGATGATGCGGGATCGGGTTGCATCAGAATGTGGTTGAACAGAAATCTAATTATAGTTTCAGCGCATGTTCTAAGGTATCACATACCCATCCGTCTGGTACTCTTCTTCCGCTGCCTGTTCCCGGCAGACCATGACACACTTGTCCATGGATTTTTATCACTGACCTACTGGTATCTGTTGGCAAGACTGTGGTTTTGGTGGTTGTAGATAGGTTCTGTAAAATGGTCCAATTTGGCGCATTAATGACACTTGCAAATACCAAGACTCTTGCTCAGGTGTTTGTAAATGAGATCGTCAAGGTTCCCTCTGGTGTGGTGTCAGATCAGGGGACCCAATTTGTTACCAAGTTCTGGGGGCTTTCTGTTCTCGACTGGAGGTGCAGCTGTCATTTTCCTGCACCTTCCATCCCCATTCAAATGGACAGACTGAGCTCGTTAACCAGAATTTGGAGACCTACCTAAGATGTTTTGTCAATGAAAATCAGGAGGATTGGGCATCCTACTAACCGCTGGCAGTATTTGCCATCAATTATCACAGTCAGGAATCCACCGACTAATCACTGTTCTTTGGTGCATACGGTTATCATCCACAGTTTGGTACTTTCAGCAGGGGAGAGGCTTCAGGAGTTGCTGAAGAGGAATGTTTTGCTTTGTTGCTCTCCTCAGTGTGGAGGGGGGTCTGAGTAATTTGAAATTTATAGGAAAGATGTTCAAATGTATGGCTGAAAGAAAACGTGTGCCAGGATGTCACCTGAATGTGCTAGGATAACCATTTGTGTGGTTGTCGACCAGGAATGTCAGGTTGAGTGTTCCTTCATGGAAGTTGGGACCTAGATTCATTGGTCCCTATAAAATAACCGTCGTTATTAATCCAGCAGCATTTCGTCTTGAGCTACCTCAGGCTCTTAAAATACACAGTGTCTTCCACAGGTCATTACTCAATAAATAAGTCCGCAAGGACAGGGTCCTTTCCCCTCTGTACCAGTCTGTCACTGTAAACTTGTTTACTGTAAACGATATCTATAACTCTGTATGTAACCCCTTTCTCATGTACAGCACCATGGAATTAATGGTGCTATATAAATAAATAATAATAATAAGTGGAACCTTTTGATCCCTCACCCCGACCGCCGCCCCTAATAATGGTTGATGGAAATCTGGAGTTTCAGATTCCGAGATTCTTGTCTCCAACGTCGTTTCCTACAATACTCGGTGCACTGGAAGGGTTATGGTCTAGAGGAAAGGATTTGGGTATCAACATCAGAGGTGAATGCTCCCAGGTTGGTTCCTTCATTTCACAGCTCTTATCCCGAGAAGCCTGGTCCTGAATGTCCGGAGGCCACTCATAAAATGATGGGTACTATCACGGGTGTGTCTGGGGCTGCAGACAGTCACACTGCATCAGGCTGCAGAAAGACTCAGCGATTGGCCTTGCAGACTAGTGGCCACCTCCCCTTGACTTAATGGTGTCACCCGAATATGGGTGTTTATAACTCCAAACTTCCTGTTGGGAGCTGCGGGTTTTATTTTATATTTGCACTTCCCTGTTGAGGCTTGAAGCTGCAGCAGTCGGCTAGTGTCCTCTTTGGACTTTGAAGGACGAGGGTGTTTTTTCTGAGTCTACTCAAGCTAAGTGTTCCTTTTGTTTTCTGTATCCTAGCTGTCTTTAGTGTTAGTGGTGTTCGACCAGCATTTACCACTTCCTTCCTAAGCAGGGACTAGGTATCCTGCTCGGCGATAGGTGCGGAACCTATTTAGGGTCTCTTAGGGCAGACTGGGTGACATTAGATCTGTCTAGGGGGTCTCCACTTCCCGCTTCCCTAGTGTTGGGCTGTCCTTCCGCTTATCTCTTTGTGCTGCACTTAGTCTGTCCTACACTGTGTGTGACTTCAACTTAGTAATTCAGCAGTTTCTCAAATCCTACCCAGATCTACCTGAGTTATTTGTGAAAGTACATTGCATGTGTGGCAATTTCCACAAGTTTGGCTACACCTGCTTCTCCCCTGGCAGTGCTACAACAGCGTTTGCAACTTCCAGCTCATCGACTGGTGTGGAATGTCTCCACATGTTGGAACTCAATCTTTCATGTGTTAGAAAGGCTTTGTGAGCAGGAGGAAGCAGTAGTTGTACACCAGCAACACTATGCTCATTGGTATTCCGGTCAGTCTCTACATATAAGAGCTGATAAGTGGGCTTGGATGTCTGACATCTTTGTGGTTCTCCAAAACTTTGGGGACTTGACCAAGATGGTGACCGGTGATGACACCATAATCAGCGTCACCTTCCCACTTCTCTGTCTACTGAAATGCTCGCTGCTCATAATTAAAGAGTAGGCTTTGCAGGCGGGGCAAGTTGAGATGGAGCAAGTAACTATAATGGGTGAGGTCACACAACCCAACATCATCTCAGCTTCTCAACACGTATTAAGGAGGAGGAGGAACAGGAGGTAGTTGCCTACCCTACAGACGGCTGTACCCACACCACTTTCATCTCATCTGATTTGCGTGGATGGCCTGAAAATGAGGAGGAAAAGGAGGAAGAGGATGAGGAAGACAACATGGATAGTCACCCTTTAGGTGTGGACAGGGAAGTCTTGGCTGTAGGCAGTCTGGCACATATGGCTGAGTTTAGGTTCCACTGCCTTTCCCGTGACCCTCATGCTGTACGCATTATGGCCAACACTAATTACTTGTTGGTCACCTTTCATGACCCATGCTACAAGAAGAACTTTACATTTCTCCTTCCCATGGTGGGGAGGTCTAATAAAATGCATTAGAATGCCATAGTTGAAGAATTATCAAACAAAATTCCTATTTGACAAAACTGGTGGCAGAGGTCACAGTTGCTTGAACAACCAAGGAGAGAAGACTAGGGACACACACACCAGATGCAGCAGAGGCAGGGGAACACTCTCCAAGGTCTGGCACAGTTTTCTCAGACCCTCCCAGTGTCCAGGATCTGATGTGCGGGGTAGTCTGACAAGGAGAGAAAAGTCTTATAAGATGCTGAAGGAGTACCTTGCTGACTGTACCAGTGTCCTCCGTGCCTTACAACTATTGGGTATCCAAGCTAGACACGTGGCATGAACTGTTTCTCTATGCCTTGGAGGTCCTGGTTCACCCTGCCGCTAGTGTTTTGTCAGAGCAGGTTTTCAGTGATGCCGAGGGTATTACAACTAGTAGGCGTATCCACCTGTCAACTGAAAATGCTGACAGACTGACTCTTATCAAAATAAACAAAGGCTGGATTGAGCCAGACTTCTGTACACCACCGGATGACAGCAGCGGGACATTTATTCAAGTCCAGTGTTTTTTTTTCTGGTCTATTCGCATGCACCCCTTTTTACCCACACATGGGTATATGCTTCAGGATTTCGTATTTTTTGTGTCGTCCTCCTACACCACCATATTAACAGGGTGATCCCGCTATCTTTGCTATCAGTTTTTTAAGGGTGTCTCCTTCTAATTTTTGTAATCTCTGGCACTTTGGGCATACGCTTTACCAGAGAAGAAGACCCACTTCTTAGTAATACGAAAAAATGCTTTTCTGTGGATCCGTCTTTTAGTTGAGGGAAAATTTCTAGAAACCAAAAGAGCCAATGGGTTCTATTAGTATATGATCCAGTACCTTTTTTTGAGCTGTCAGGTGGTTGTCACATAGGGAGTTCTCACACTGCATACAGGATTTCACAGCTGGAACAGGAGAGTTTGTACAGTAAGTACAGAAGGTCCTGGTCTCCTCCATATCAGGTTGAGTATATATGAAATACTCCACTATATTCCCCAGCAAGGATGGTGAAATAACAGTCCTTGATGCTGCTGTGACAATTCATTTTTGGATTCAGGGCAGCTCTGTTTCAACTATAATTTAAATGTAGTTTTTTTCCTATTTGGCCATCAAGGGTTAATGTCAGTTTCCATTGCTGGTAACTGCTTTGTTGCTAGTCAGCTGATATGGGTGGGGACCACTCCTACCGTTCTTTAAAAAGTCGCATCAGCTGACTGTCCAAGATAAAGTATTCTATATTGACCAATCCTGGAGTACACAGCTCTCTGGTTGCAGTAATGAGTGAGTGTTTGTGTGGAGTCCGTGGTCCTGGTGCCTTACCCTCTGCTGTGTGGTGCTTTGCAGCAGAGACAGTTGTTAAATATCAGTTCCCCTCTATTGGTCTGTCTTGTGTTGTCATTGTCCCTCAGTTGTTCATCATCTGCAGTGGTGAAGCTAGCATCCTTTCTGGCCAGTGTGCACTAGCCAGGTATTAATGAGATGACAATCAGGGACTAAGCACGTGACGATGGTTAGGGGAGTTTAGGGATAGGCACAGGTTGGAGTTCAGGAGGAGCCCCCATCACCCCATTTCCTACGGTTAGAGCCGTCCTCACCCCATTCCACCCCATTGTAGATGTATGCTGTGTCGTCTGCTTGATATAACCATGTCGGTCGTGACAGCTAATGCATCAAACTAATTGCCTTTTCAAGGCTAATTCAAATAGATTCTATTCTGTTATAGTAATAACAATCTTATCTGCAATTCATCTATGGTGAGGTGTTGCAGTAGGTATAGCATAGGTTTAGCTTATAGCATATGACAGGCATCTAGTCAGGTATTATTGCCTTATAAATTGTAAGCATTGCTGATGTTTTTTTCCATGCACTCATTGACCGATTCATGTTTTTTACAGCCATCTGTACTCAGAAATTCATTAAAGCTGGCACTGTTACTTGCGTTATTCCACAGTTTGTTTCTGCCACATAAAAGAAGAAATTTTTCAGGGCCTATTCAAATCCCTTCTATATTCTACAATAATACCACTCTTATCTGCAATTCATCAGCAGTGAAGTATGGCAGTAGGAGCATTATATGACAGGTATCTAGTCAAGGATTATTGCCTTATAAATTGTAATCCTTGCTCTTGGATTTTTCCATGTATTTCCATGACCGATTCATGTTTTTTATGGTCATTTGTACTCAGAAATTCATCAAAGCTGGCAAAATTTACTGATTTAATGTGTCCATTCATGGTTTCTCTGTAGCATAACACTCTGCAGCATAACACTCGTTATTAGGGTCAAGCACCCAAGAATTACGATTTCCTCTACTTCAGTAACAAGTACCCGAGCATTTTAGTGTTTGCTCAGCACTAGTTTCTAGTTAAAGTCCTTGAGGTCATTTATCTTTGCTTTTCTTCTTCATCTGTTGCAATCATTTCTTCAAGCCAGGACTCAGCTCTGCAAAAAATAACACACAGTTATCTATAGCTGATCTCTTCTAGAGCATATATTTCAAAAACCTGACCGGCACATCCAAACATAGACTAAGTGTGAACAGGTGCTGAACCTACAGTCGCCAACTCGTATATAGTTAAGTAAATAAGGCAGCACACTGCAGCGCTAAAACATGTAAACTTGAAAACACAAAATTTGAACTGCATTACTGCACTAGAAATATGAAAAATGAGAGCTTTTAGTGCATAAAAATGGCCAATTTTATGTGTACCTGGTAGCCCCTTTACGGCATCTCTCTTATACCAGGTCCGAAACTTGCTCTTCTAGAGCATATTCTCCAATTTGTAGCTGATTTCTACACTACACTACATGAAGAAAAACAGCAAAATTGTGCTGCTCTCTACAGTAACAGTACCTCCCTTTTGTTTCCCCATCAAAGACAGTATCCTCCAAAGTAAGTTATATTACAGCAGTAATGTCTCCTAATAGTTTTTATGTCCCCACTTGCCACCCTAAATTAATAATGTACGTTCCTTATTCTGGCTCCCATACAGTAATTGTCACTCATTCTGGCCCTCTTCATTTAAAAATATTCCCCATCCCGGGCACCTTTACAGTATATAATAATGTCTTCCATTCTAGGCCCCTATGTCATGCAGTCCTGGGCCCCTATCCTGAGCCCCTATGTATCCCCCCATCTTGGGTCCATATGTATCCCCTCATCCTGGGCTTCTATGTGTCCCCCTCATCCTGGGCGTCTCTGTTTCATTCTCAACCTATCCTGAGCCCCCATGAATCCCCTCCATCCTGGGTCCCTATGTATCCCTCATTCTGGACCTCTATGTATCCCCACATACTGGACCTCTATGAATCCCTCTTATCCTTGGCTTGTATGTATTCTCCCATCCTGGACCTTTATGTATACTCCCCCTTCTTTGAGCTTTTTGTGTTCCCCTCATCCTTGGCTTCTATGTATCCTGACCCATCTTAGGCCTATATGTATTCCTCCCATCCTGGGTCTCTACATATCCCCCTTATGCTGGGCCCCTATGTATCTCTCCATGCTGGGCCCTTATGTATTCTCCACCATCCTGGGCCCCTATGCTGCCCTATCCTAGGTCCCTATGTCCACTACCTTGCCCATTTACAGAGAAAAAAATATCCCCTTGCAGCTTCATATTTAGCGTGGTCATTAACATGGCCGCTGACTCAGCAGAGGCCGTGCACTGACGTCAGTGTGCGGCACATAGCAATGACATTTAAAGGCCAGAGGTCATTTAACATCACTGCTATGCATCATGCACTGGCGTCAGCACCTGGTGCATAGCTGTGTTGTCCAATGACAGTGACGTGTGCAGCCTTTGATTGACATGTGTTTTTTAAACGTCACTGCTATGTGCTGCATGATGACATCAGCGTGCGGTGAATAGCAGTGACACTCTCGGCAACCATCTTTACATTATTTTTAAGCACCTTGTATTCGCCTTGTATGCACTGTGATTGGCCCGTGGTCATTTTAATGACCACCGTTATCAGTTGGCGACCACTATATCTGACGGGGGGCTCACCGAGGACCTGGGGCCCACTGGAGAATCGTCCAGTGTCCCAGCAGGCAGTCTGACGTTGTTTATAAGGGTTACGTATCAATTCCCTAGCAGTATTCCTATATGGATTTGGTGTACAGTTTCATCTTTCCATTGCTTTTATTTTGTTTTGTTTCTTTCCTGTAGTCATTTTTCATATTTAATGTTTTGTCTTTTTGACTCTTTCTCTTTGTTGGCTAGTGCTAAATGGGGTTTATGGATTTCATTAATAATGCAATCTTAAATGGTTTTACTTTATTTCTTTTCCTTACGTGTTATTTTTTACAATAATAAATATATATCTTTTTCATTTGATGTTCTAGTATTTATGCTTTTTCATGTACGTTTTCATGTTTTTTTCCGTTTACTTTGATACCAACTCTTATGCACTTTCTGTTATATTTGCATATGGTGCCTGTCTATGCATTTTTTTGTAGAGAGCCTACAACAAAGTCAAATTTGAATTCTCACATCTACAGCACTGTCCCCATCTATTCTCAGCTAGCACAAACTCCCCATTCTGCTCCTGCCCAGTGTCGATCCTGCTGCTGTATTTGTCCCTATCACTGCACCTGCTATTTGACATAGCAGCGGTATTCGTTTCAGTGCCACCTATGTTTTGCCCCCCTAGAAGTAATAATACCCGCTCTGGGCACCTTTAATAATTAGAATACCCTGAGTGCACTTTTAACGGAATGACGCCTTTTAAGTGCTCCAGTTATATTTATTATTGCCCCTTAAGTGGCAGTAGCTCCGAAATATTGCTAAACTGGTGGCCAATGGCATTTTGGCAGCTTCACGCTTGATTTTCCTCAATTCATGGGCAGTTATTTTGCGCCTTATTTGCCCAACACGCTTCTTGCGACCCTGTTGGCTATTTGCCATGAAACGTTTGGCAATTTCAAGACTGCTGCATCCTTCTGCAAGACATCTCACAATTTTGGACTTTTCAGAGCCCGTCAAATCTCTCTTCTGACCCATTTTGCCAAAGGAAAGGAAGTTGCCTAATAATTAAGCACACCTTATATAGGGTTTTGATGTCATTAGACAACACCCCTCCTCATTACAGAGATGCACATCACCTGATTTACTTAATTGGTAGTTGGCTCTCCAGCCTGAACAGCTTGGAGTAGGACAACATGTATAAAAAGTATCATGTGATCCAAAAAAAACTTGCCTATTAATTCTGCACACAGTGTATAGGTGTTGCGGCTTACCTTCCGTGAACTGAAAACCGTGGAATCTGTGGTATGCCTGCATGCATATTGAAAGCATAAGAGCAGGAGCATGGAGGTGAAGATCTGTCCCACTTAGGCTGCCGTCACACTAGCAGTATTTGGTCTGTATTTTACATCAGTATTTGTAAGCAAAAACCAGGAGTGGAACAGATAGAGGAAACGTATAATAGAAACATATGCACCACTTCTGCATTTATCACCCACTCCTGGTTTTGGCTTACAGATACTGATGTAAAATACTGACCAAATACTGCTAGTGTGACGGCAGCCTTACTGTGATCTGTCTCAGGGTCCCTGCTGCAAGAGATGGATAACACTTGACAAGAGGAAGTAAATCAGCAGCTTGTTCAGATGGCAGAGACCTACAACATACGTATTTCTGAAATTACATATTTGTGGTTTACCTATTTATCACATTATCTATCAAACGAGATAAAGTTGGATGAATGTACAGGAACCATTTCAGGATATGAGTTGACTATGCTCTTGTTTTTAACTGTCCATGATGTAAAGGGGAAAATTAAGATTCTATCTGGTGATTATCAAAATTTAGAGAATGATGATATTGCTGTCAAATGATTCACTTCTAGTGAAAAACTTAATTAATTTGGATACTTGAACATTGTTAGTGAAGATGTGGACAACATGTAGAATGTAAAGTTAAAAAGATAAAAGATAAAATGAAATTATATTTGAGAATAGATGGAGCAGAAATTCGTTGAGCCAAAAAACCCACAAAGACTCCAACTCTTTGTCTTTACACTAAGCAATTGTAAATCTCCTCGTTAATTGTCCTTTAGGGTACCGTTACACTATACGATTTACCTACGATCACGACCAGCGATATGACCTGGCCGTGATCGTAGGTAAATCGTAGTGTGGTCGCTGGGGAGCTGTCACACAGACAGCTCTGTTATGGCTGGCAATCAGGCAACACAGCGTGCAGTAATCAGCGCACATACAGAGATCTGGCAATAACCAAAAACAATAGGACGAGCTCTGAGACGTGGAATCTCTGTAGACTGCAGTACCTGATCTATCCTCACACAACTATAAGCAGCAGTGGATTGCGCCTATCAACTACCTATGCAACTCGGCACTGCCTGAGGAGCTGACTAGCCTGAAGATAGAAATACAAGCCTGACTTACCTCAGAGAAATACCCCAAAGGAATAGGCAGCCCCCCACATATAATGACTGTTAGCAAGATGAAAAGACAAACGTAGGAATGAAATAGATTCAGCAAAGTGAGGCCCGATATTCTAGACAGAGCGAGGATAGCAAAGAGAACTATGCAGTCTACAAAAAACCCTAAAACGAAAACCACGCAAAGGGGCAAAAAGACCCACCGTGCCGAACTAACAGCACGGCGGTGCACCCCTTTGCTTCTCAGAGCTTCCAGCAAAAGTTAATAACAAGCTGGACAGAAAAAACAGAAAACAAACTAGAAGCACTTATCTAGCAGAGCAGCAGGCCCAAGGAAAGATGCAGTAGCTCAGATCCAACACTGGAACATTGACAAGGAGCAAGGAAGACAGACTCAGGTGGAGCTAAATAGCAAGGCAGCCAACGAGCTCACCAAAACACCTGAGGGAGGAAGCCCAGAGACTGCAATACCACTTGTGACCACAGAAGTGAACTCAGCCACAGAATTCACAACAGTACCCCCCCCTTGAGGAGGGGTCACCGAACCCTCACCAGAACCCCCAGGCCGACCAGGATGAGCCACATGAAAGGCACGAACAAGATCTGGGGCATGGACATCAGAGGCAAAAACCCAGGAATTATCTTCCTGAGCATAACCCTTCCATTTGACCAGATACTGGAGTTTCCGTCTAGAGACACGAGAATCCAAAATCTTCTCCACAATATACTCCAATTCCCCCTCCACCAAAACAGGGGCAGGAGGCTCCACAGATGGAACCATAGGTGCCACGTATCTCCTCAACAACGACCTATGGAATACATTATGTATGGAAAAGGAGTCTGGGAGGGTCAGACGAAAAGACACCGGATTGAGAATCTCAGAAATCCTATACGGACCAATAAAACGAGGTTTAAATTTAGGAGAGGAAACCTTCATAGGTATATGACGAGAAGATAACCAAACCAGATCCCCAACACGAAGTCGGGGTCCCACACGGCGTCTGCGATTAGCGAAAAGCTGAGCCTTCTCCTGGGACAAGGTCAAATTGTCCACTACCTGAGTCCAGATCTGCTGCAACCTGTCCACCACATAATCCACACCAGGACAGTCCGAAGACTCAACCTGTCCTGAAGAGAAACGAGGATGGAACCCAGAATTGCAGAAAAATGGAGAGACCAAGGTAGCCGAGCTGGCCCGATTATTAAGGGCGAACTCAGCCAACGGCAAAAATGACACCCAATCATCCTGGTCAGCGGAAACAAAACATCTCAGATATGTTTCCAAGGTCTGATTGGTTCGTTCGGTCTGGCCATTAGTCTGAGGATGGAAGGCCGAGGAAAAAGATAGGTCAATGCCCATCCTACCACAAAAGGCTCGCCAGAACCTCGAGACAAACTGGGAACCTCTGTCAGAAACAATATTCTCAGGAATGCCATGTAAACGAACCACATGCTGGAAGAACAAAGGCACCAAATCAGAGGAGGAAGGCAATTTAACCAAGGGCACCAGATGGACCATTTTAGAAAAGCGATCACAGACCACCCAAATGACCGACATTTTTTGAGAAACGGGAAGGTCAGAAATGAAATCCATCGAAATATGTGTCCAAGGCCTCTTCGGGACCGGCAAGGGCAAAAGCAACCCACTGGCACGTGAACAGCAGGGCTTAGCCCTAGCACAAATTCCACAGGACTGCACAAAAGCACGCACATCCCGTGACAGAGATGGCCACCAGAAGGATCTAGCAACCAACTCCCTGGTACCAAAGATTCCTGGATGACCGGCCAGCACCGAACAATGAAGTTCAGAGATAACTTTACTAGTCCACCTATCAGGGACGAACAGTTTCTCGGCCGGACAACGATCAGGTTTATTAGCCTGAAATTTCTGCAACACTCTCCGCAAATCAGGAGAGATGGCAGACACAATGACTCCTTCCTTGAGGATACTCGCCGGCTCAGATAACCCCGGAGAGTCGGGCACAAAACTCCTAGACAGAGCATCCGCCTTCACATTTTTAGAGCCCGGAAGGTATGAAATCACAAAATCAAAACGAGCAAAAAATAACGACCAACGGGCCTGTCTAGGATTCAAGCGCTTGGCAGACTCAAGATAAGTAAGGTTCTTATGATCAGTCAAAACCACCACGCGATGCTTAGCACCCTCAAGCCAATGACGCCACTCCTCGAATGCCCACTTCATGGCCAGCAACTCTCGGTTGCCCACATCATAATTACGCTCAGCAGCAGAAAATTTCCTGGAAAAGAAAGCACATGGTTTGAACACTGAGCAACCAGAACCTCTCTGTGACAAAACCGCCCCTGCACCAATCTCAGAAGCATCAACCTCGACCTGGAACGGAAGAGAAACATCAGGTTGACACAACACAGGGGCACAGCAAAAACGACGCTTCAACTCCTGAAAAGCTTCCACGGCAGCAGAAGACCAATTAACCAAATCAGCACCCTTCTTGGTCAAATCGGTCAATGGTCTGGCAATGCTAGAAAAATTACAGATGAAGCGACGATAAAAATTAGCAAAGCCCAGGAATTTCTGCAGACTTTTTAGAGATGTCGGCTGAGTCCAATCCTGGATGGCCTGAACCTTAACCGGATCCATCTCGATAGTAGAAGGGGAAAAGATGAACCCCAAAAATGAAACTTTCTGCACACCGAAGAGACACTTTGATCCCTTCACGAACAAGGAATTAGCACGCAGTACCTGGAAAACCATTCTGACTTGCTTCACATGAGACTCCCAATCATCTGAGAAGATCAAAATGTCATCCAAGTAAACAATCAAGAATTTATCCAGATACTCACGGAAAATGTCATGCATAAAAGACTGAAAAACAGATGGAGCATTGGCAAGTCCGAACGGCATCACCAGATACTCAAAATGACCCTCGGGCGTATTAAATGCCGTTTTCCATTCATCTCCCTGCCTGATTCTCACCAGATTATACGCACCACGAAGATCAATCTTAGTAAACCAACTAGCCCCCTTAATCCGAGCAAACAAGTCAGAAATCAATGGCAAGGGATACTGAAACTTAACAGTGATCTTATTAAGAAGGCGGTAATCAATACACGGTCTTAGCGAACCATCCTTCTTGGCTACAAAAAAGAACCCTGCTCCCAATGGTGACGACGATGGGCGAATATGTCCCTTCTCCAGGGACTCCTTCACATAACTGCGCATAGCGGTGTGTTCAGGTACGGACAAATTAAATAAACGACCCTTAGGGAATTTACTACCAGGAATCAAATCGATAGCACAATCACAATTCCTATGCGGAGGAAGGGCATCAGACTTGGACTCTTCAAATACATCCTGAAAGTCCGACAAGAACTCTGGGATGTCAGAAGGAATGGATGACGAAATAGACAAAAATGGAACATCACCATGTACTCCCTGACAACCCCAGCTGGTTACAGACATAGAGTTCCAATCCAATACTGGATTATGGGTTTGTAGCCATGGCAACCCCAACACGACCACATCATGCAAATTATGCAGTACCAAAAAGCGAATAACTTCCTGATGTGCAGGAGCCATGCACATGGTCAGCTGGGCCCAGTACTGAGGCTTATTCTTGGCCAGAGGTGTAGCATCAATTCCTCTCAACGGAATAGGACACCGCAAAGGCTCCAAGAAAAATCCACAACGTTTAGCATAATCCAAATCCATCAGATTCAGGGCAGCGCCTGAATCCACAAACGTCATGACAGAATATGATGACAAAGAGCACATTAAGGTAATGGACAAAAGGAATTTGGACTGTACAGTACCAATAACGGCAGAGCTATCGAACCGCCTAGTGCGTTTAGGACAATTAGAAATAGCATGAGTAGAATCACCACAATAGAAACACAGTCTGTTCAGACGTCTGTGTTCGTGCCGTTCTACTTTAGTCATAGTCCTGTCGCATTGCATAGGCTCAGGCTTACTCTCAGACAATACCGCCAGATGGTGCACAGATTTACGCTCGCGCAAGCGACGACCGATCTGAATGGCCAAGGACATAGACTCATTCAAACCAGCAGGCATAGGAAATCCCACCATTACATCCTTAAGAGCTTCAGAGAGACCCTTTCTGAACAAAGCCGCTAGTGCAGATTCATTCCACAGAGTGAGTACTGACCATTTTCTAAATTTCTGACAATATACTTCTACATCATCCTGACCCTGGCATAAAGCCAGCAGATTTTTCTCAGCTTGATCCACTGAATTAGGCTCATCGTAAAGCAATCCCAGCGCCTGGAAAAATGCATCAACATTACTCAATGCAGAATCTCCTGGTGCAAGAGAAAACGCCCAGTCCTGTGGGTCGCCGCGCAAAAAAGAAATAATAATCAAAACCTGTTGAATAGGATTACCAGAAGAATGAGGTTTCAAGGCCAAAAATAGCTTACAATTATTTCTGAAGCTCAGGAACTTAGTTCTGTCACCAAAAAACAAATCAGGAATCGGAATTCTTGGTTCTAGCATCGATTTCTGATCAATAGTATCTTGAATCTTTTGTACATTTACAACGAGATTATCCATTGAGGAGCACAGAGCCTGAATATCCATGTCCACAGCTGTGTCCTGAAGCACTCTAATGTCTAGGGGAAAAAAAAGACTGAAGACAGAGCTAAGAAAAAAAAATGATGTCAGGATTTCTTTTTTCCCTCTATTGGAAATCATTGAAGGGCTCCTTGTACTGTTATGGCTGGCAATCAGGCAACACAGCGTGCAGTAATCAGCGCACATACAGAGATCTGGCAATAACCAAAAACAATAGGACGAGCTTTGAGACGTGGAATCTCTGTAGACTGCAGTACCTGATCTATCCTCACACAACTATAAGCAGCAGTGGATTGCGCCTATCAACTACCTATGCAACTCGGCACTGCCTGAGGAGCTGACTAGCCTGAAGATAGAAATACAAGCCTGACTTACCTCAGAGAAATACCCCAAAGGAATAGGCAGCCCCCCACATATAATGACTGTTAGCAAGATGAAAAGACAAACGTAGGAATGAAATAGATTCAGCAAAGTGAGGCCCGATATTCTAGACAGAGCGAGGATAGCAAAGAGAACTATGCAGTCTACAAAAAACCCTAAAACGAAAACCACGCAAAGGGGCAAAAAGACCCACCGTGCCGAACTAACAGCACGGCGGTGCACCCCTTTGCTTCTCAGAGCTTCCAGCAAAAGTTAATAACAAGCTGGACAGAAAAAACAGAAAACAAACTAGAAGCACTTATCTAGCAGAGCAGCAGGCCCAAGGAAAGATGCAGTAGCTCAGATCCAACACTGGAACATTGACAAGGAGCAAGGAAGACAGACTCAGGTGGAGCTAAATAGCAAGGCAGCCAACGAGCTCACCAAAACACCTGAGGGAGGAAGCCCAGAGACTGCAATACCACTTGTGACCACAGAAGTGAACTCAGCCACAGAATTCACAACACAGCTCTCCAGCGACCAACGATGCCGAGGTCCCTGGGTAACCACGGTAAACATCGGGTAACTAAGCGCAGGACCGCGCTTAGTTACCCGATGTTTACACTGGTTACAAGCGTTAAACTAAAAAAAAACAAACAGCACATACTTACATTCTGGTGTCCGTCAGGTCCCTTGCAGTCTCTGCTTCCCGCACTGTGACTGCCGGCCGTAAAGTGAAAGTGAAAGCACAGCCGCTGTGCTCTGCTTTCACTTTACGGCCGGCAGTCACAGTGCGGGAAGCAGACGGCAAGGGACCTGACGGACACCAGAATGTAAGTATGTGCTGTTTTTTTTTTTTTAGTTTAACGCTTGTAACCAGGGTAAACATCGGGTAACTAAGCGCGGTCCTGCGCTTAGTTACCCGATGTTTACCCTGGTTACAAGCGAACGCATCGCTGGATCGCATCGCTAGATCGGTGTCACACACACCGATCTAGCGATGACAGCGGGAGATCCAGCGATGAAAGAAAGTTCTAAACGATCTGCTACGACGTACGATTCTCAGCAGGATCCCTGATCGCTGCTGCGTGTCAGACACAGCGATATTGTAACGATATCGCTGGAACGTCACGAATCGTACCGTCGTAGCGATCAAATTTTATAGTGTGACGGTACCCTTATCCTTCGGCTTTAATCTAATTATCACTTAAAGCTAAAGGTACCGTCACACTCAGCAACTTTCCAACGATCACGACCAGCGATACGACCTGGCCGTGATCGTTGGAAAGTCCTTGTGTGGTCGCTGGAGAGCTGTCACACAGACAGCTCTCCAGCGACCAACGATGCCGAAGTCCCCGGGTAACCAGGTTAAACATCGGGTTACTAAGTGCAGGGCCGCGCTTAGTAACCCGATGTTTACCCTGGTTACCATTGTAAATGTAAAAAAAAACCAAAACACATACTCACATTCCGGTGCCTGTCACGTCCCCCGGCGTCCGCTTCCCTGCACTACTCCTGCATCCTGTGTAAGCGCCGGCCGTAAAGCAGAGCGGTGACGTCACCGCTGTGCTCTGCTTTACGGCCGGCCGGCGCTGACACAGGATGCAGGAGGAATGCAGGGAAGTGGACGCCGGGGGACGTGACAGGCACCGGAATGTGAGTATGTGTTTTTTTTCTTTTACATTTACAATGGTAACCAGGGTAAACATCGGGTTACTAAGCGCGGCCCTGCGCTTAGTAACCCGATATTTACCCTGGTTACCAGTGAACACATCGCTGGATTGGCGTCACACATGCCGATTCAGCAATGTCGGCGGGTGATCCAGCGACAAAATAAAGTTCTGGCCTTCTAGCTCCGACCAGCGATGTCACAGCAGGATCCAGATCGCTGCTGCGTGTCAAACACAATGATATCACTATCCAGGACGCTGCAACGTCACGGATCGCTATCGTTATCGTTGTAATGTTGTTCAGTGTGAAGGTACCTTAATGTGTCTCAGTACATGTAATGGTAAGAAAAGTCCCAGCATGTGTGGGTACTAACGCTTCCATCTACCTGGTGGAAAGTTGATAACAATTTGATGTAACAGTTTTTAATTAAAAACACACGTGACAAGATCCCTACAGACAATGATGGATTTCTCTTTCATAATTATGACTATGATGTTTGCACAGAAGAAAATATGGATTTTTATACATTTGATTTTCCAGAGCCTTCTTTTTTTTAAATAAATTCTTGAATTGTAGATTTATAATTTAGTGTGTAATTGTCACTATCTATGTAATATCAGAAATCATAAAATATTTATGCTATGGAACTTTCAGTAAACTTTTCCTTAACCTACATAGCCTGGGCACACAATGCATTTGCTAAATTATTCATAAAAAGTTCACTGTACACATTTAAATTAGCTTTTAGCATATTGTACAATTTGCAAACATTTTCACAAACTTCTACATCGAATAGAGTTTGGCAGCTTTGTCACTTTCCAAGCAAATCAATGTCAAAATATGTTTAACTCTTGGCCCTTCTGAAGAATACATGCATAACAGATTTTAAAGCGGTTTAGAAGCTACATAAGACTAGAATCTGAGCCTTAGGAGACAGTTTTTATCCAGAAAGTAGCAATTATCTAAAAAAAATGGAGTCCTTGACAGATTAAAATCCTTTAAGTGCCATTTATTTCAAAATCAGAGTCAGGTTTTTTTTCTGTGATTTTAGTATTTAAATTAGCGCTGTTTACCAACAATAATTTTATACGTAATGTGTTTACTTTACTTGCAAGAGCCTAAAGGACTAGCAATTTTTTTTTGCCTTTTATTATTATTATTATTATTATTATTATTATTATTATTATTTATTGCTATAGCGCCATTTATTCCATGGCACTTTACATGTAAGGAGGGGTATACATAATAAAAACAAGTACAATAATCTTAAACAATACAAGTCATAACCGGTACAGGAGGAGTGAGGACCCTGCCCGCGAGGGTTCACAATCTACAAGGGATGGGTGAGAATACAGTAGGCGAGGATAGAGCTGGTCATGCAGCGGTTTGGTCGATCGGTGGTTACTGCAGGTTGTAGGCTTGTCGGAAGAGGTGGGTCTTCAGGTTCTTTTTGAAGGTTTCGATGGTAGGCGAGAGTCTGATGTGTTGTGGTAGAGGATTCCAGAGTAGGGATGATACGCGAGAGAAATCTTGTCACTGTTCTTTTTTTTTCTACGGATGTGGATATATGAGGCTCTGTTTTATGTGGGACAAATTGTATCATATTCTACTGTTTTAGTGTACATTTAAATTGCTGTATAATTTTTGCTCTAGTTTCTTTTTTTGTTGCTGTTCAACTATCACCAAATAAACCTTTTAATAAAATCGCCAGGTTGTTACCGTCGTGTTAATGCCGAAAATGTGCCGTTTTTTTTTTCAATATACTACGTACGTAATAAGATATATTTTATGTGAAAATAATCAGTTATTTTTCACATTGGAGACTTATTTCCTTTTATTACTTTTTTAACTGTTTGCAGAAGTTATTTATATGTTCTTATATAAATTACAAGTATATTATGCTACAGCATGAGCTCAATTGTAATACATTTGTACTACTGGTAGAGTTAAGCAAGTCTTGAGA
Organism: Ranitomeya imitator; assembly: GCF_032444005.1. NCBI lineage: Eukaryota > Metazoa > Chordata > Amphibia > Anura > Dendrobatidae > Ranitomeya > Ranitomeya imitator. Next base: position 142,731,477 of record NC_091282.1, read on the forward strand.
GTTTAGTATTAAATCAATTTGAAAGGAATTGAATAGGTCGGGAAGAGGATAAAAACAATCTCACACACATCTCTCCTTTGCCCCCTTCCTATGTCTGTTCCTCTACTGCTGGTCCTCTGACCGGCTCTTCTATCATCTATCTTCTGTCTTCCATGTGCTGTATGGCTGGGTCTTATGTTACTTAGGCCTCATGTGGGGTATAGTGACTGAAATAGCTGTGTTTCGCTCCACAAATCATTAGGTAGGGCGCAGCACAAATCATTGATATGTATTGTGCCCCATGTGATGGCGTGGGGCCTAAGAAATGGGGGGTCAAATGGAAAGGAAGATAGAAGAAAGATAAGATGAGCGGTAGAAGCAGTGCAGAAACAGTGAGGGCCGAGAAGGGGTGAGTGAAGGACATTTTATTAACCTCTTCCCTGCCATATATTTGGCCTCATTTAGACATCAGTCATTTTTTTTCATAACTAAAAAACCGAGCTAATTTCATCAGTGTTAGCTCAGAGTGTCAATTTTACCAGTGTTTCATCAATTTTTCGCAGCAAAGTGCATGGAGTTAGATATATGCGCAAACGCGTTTCGGTTTGAAATCCTTAATCATTGCAATGACTAAGGATTTAATTGCAATGATTAGTGATTTCATTCCAATGATGAAGGATTTCAATCCAAAACGCATTTGCCCATATATCTAACCCCATGCATTTGGCTGCGATTTTTATTATCTATGGATCTTAAAGTATTGCAATAAAGTTTTTTATTTTATGGAAGATTCGGACACTGGATTGTTTGTTTCTTTCTGTTCCTCCCGGCGGCCCTGTAGGTATCCGTGCGCTGGGCTTCTGAAGTGGTGAGTTGACTCTTTTCTCTTTTCTGTATTTTAGTGCATGACCGATAAACCTGAATAAAGACTGGGGACTCAAGTAGAATTTTAGATTCTTGTTTTAGTGATATATGCAATCCAAACTAATAAACATTTCGGTCTTGGCATCAGACCTTCATCAGTAATACAGATTGCTCACAAATCATGTATGGTTACAAGGATCACAGAAAGTATAGGCAGTGTACACTGTGACAAGGAAGGGAGCGTCATGTTTACTATTATATGACTGATAAACCTCACTCCTAAAAACATACAAAAAAGTTGTTTTACGGTTATACCACTGTCATATTTAACCTCAACAGGAAATTGGTCCACATAAGCAAATTACCGTAATTGCTTACCTATTCATACCAGTTGTTATTCTGTCTTTCTACAACAGTCAAACAACCATCTGACAAATGCAGGTTATTTTGAGCAATAAGCTCTGTACAGCAGTACTAAAATCTAATGTGCTGACAAGGACATTAGTCATTATTGAAGTAAAGATGATATGAGTGTCAAACTGCCATATAGACCTGAATGGATTAATAAGTATCAGCAACAGAGGCATTGCTGCGGGGAAGTTCCACCATAACCATGCTAGAATTTTCAAGTTATTATTCCTTTTACTATAAAACAAATAGAAACATAGAATTGTGATGGCCAAAAGAAAAGGTTCACCTATATATCTATTACTAAACTGTTAGATCAACATTTTTAGAAATATAAATTGACATTTTTGGCTAAGAATAGATCTGTTTTTTGTGAGAAGCATTAACTAAATAATTACAAAATTAAGAATAGATATGTTGAAAGTAAAATTAGAAAACATTTTTTAAAAATAACCTCATGTACCTTGTTTTCTGGGATGTTTTGTGTCTGTAAAATGACCTTAGAATACATTTCCTGTGGGAGCTGCTTAACCCACCTAATGGGGTATTCGTATCTCAGAACTGTATGATATATACAAGGATTATTTCATAAGTGGCTGATAGAGTCATATCTCACTTTCAGGACCCACACATACAGTGGGGCAAAAAAGTATTTAGTCAGTCAGCAATAGTGCAAGTTCCACCACTTAAAAAGATGAGAGGCGTCTGTAATTTACATCATAGGTAGACCTCAACTATGGGAGACAAACTGAGAAAAAAAAATCCAGAAAATCACATTGTCTGTTTTTTTAATCATTTTATTTGCATATTATGGTGGAAAATAAGTATTTGGTCAGAAACAAACAATCAAGATTTCTGGCTCTCACAAACCTGTAACTTCTTCTTTAAGAGTCTCCTCTTTCCTCCACTCATTACCTGTAGTAATAGCACCTGTTTAAACTTGTTATCAGTATAAAAAGACACCTGTGCACACCCTCAAACAGTCTGACTCCAAACTCCACTATGGTGAAGACCAAAGAGCTGTCAAAGGACACCAGAAACAAAATTGTAGCCCTGCACCAGGCTGGGAAGACTGAATCTGCAATAGCCAACCAGCTTGGAGTGAAGAAATCAACAGTGGGAGCAATAATTAGAAAATGGAAGACATACAAGACCACTGATAATCTCCCTCGATCTGGGGCTCCACGCAAAATCCCACCCCGTGGGGTCAGAATGATCACAAGAACGGTGAGCAAAAATCCCAGAACCACGCGGGGGGACCTAGTGAATGAACTGCAGAGAGCTGGGACCAATGTAACAAGGCCTACCATAAGTAACACACTACGCCACCATGGACTCAGATCCTGCAGTGCCAGACGTGTCCCACTGCTTAAGCCAGTACATGTCCGGGCCCATCTGAAGTTTGCTAGAGAGCATTTGGATGATCCAGAGGAGTTTTGGGAGAATGTCCTATGGTCTGATGAAACCAAAGTGGAACTGTTTGGTAGAAACACAACTTGTCGTGTTTGGAGGAAAAAGAATACTGAGTTGCATCCATCAAACACCATACCTACTGTAAAGCATGGTGGTGGAAACATCAGGCTTTGGGGCTGTTTCTCTGCAAAGGGGCCAGGACGACTGATCCGGGTACATGAAAGAATGAATGGGGCCATGTATCGTGAGATTTTGAGTGCAAACCTCCTTCCATCAACAAGGGCATTGAAGATGAAACGTGGCTGGGTCTTTCAACATGACAATGATCCAAAGCACACCGCCAGGGCAACGGAGTGGCTTCGTAAGAAGCATTTCAAGGTCCTGGAGTGGCCTAGCCAGTCTCCAGATCTCAACCCTATAGAAAACCTTTGGAGGGAGTTGAAAGTCCGTGTTGCCAAGCGAAAAGCCAAAAACATCACTGCTCTAGAGGAGATCTGCATGGAGGAATGGGCCAACATACCAACAACAGTGTGTGGCAACCTTGTGAAGACTTACAGAAAACGTTTGACCTCTGTCATTGCCAACAAAGGATATATTACAAAGTATTGAGATGAAATTTTGTTTCTGACCAAATACTTATTTTCCACCATAATATGCAAATAAAATGATAAAAAAACAGACAATGTGATTTTCTGGATTTTTTTTCTCAGTTTGTCTCCCATAGTTGAGGTCTACCTATGATGTAAATTACAGACGCCTCTCATCTTTTTAAGTGGTGGAACTTGCACTATTGCTGACTGACTAAATACTTTTTTGCCCCACTGTATCTTGAGAATACTGCTCCTTCTCATGACCCAAAATACTAATAACAATACTGCCCCCTAAATGTGACATAATGCTGATAAAGCATTGGATTGGCTAATATTTGGGCCAGTACAGCAAGAGAAAGATAAAATCTCCAAGATAATGTTTCTGCCTTTAATGAGGGTTCACATGCTGAGCCCACACCAGCCATCAGGTGCGTTTATCAGCTGTGGGTGAAGAAATGCTTCAGCTGTGCTGTTAACCAGTTATATCCCACTATCGTTCACAGATAGCAGGATTTAACATGGAGGCGTGATATACATCCCGCCCATCGGCGCCCCTGTCACGTGATTGCCTGGTGTTGATGGGTTGTCTTGACAGCCAGGATTTGCTGACAACCCCCTTGTCTGTCATTACTATCCTGCAGTGAACTCTGGACCCTGGCTGGCGTTCCTAGGAGATTGTGATTTCTGCCATACAGACACTTTTGCCCCAAAAGTATATGTAATTTCTGCTATATATACACCTGTTTACCTCCTTAAAAATAAAACAATTTTTAAAGAATGCATATATTTTGTATCGCTGCACTTAGAAATGTCCGATCTATCAAAATATAAATTAAACTAATCCGATCAATAAACAGTGTAACGAGAAACAAAGTAAAAATGCCAGAATTACTTTTTTTGGCCATTGCAACATTGCAATAAAATGCAATAAGAGGGTATAAGAACTTCGTATTTACCCCAAAATGGTATCTATAAAAATGCCATCCCAGGGTGCAAAAAGTAAGCTCTCACACAGCCCCATACAATGAAAAATGAAAACACTACAGGTCTCGTAAAATGGCGGCAAAAGCACATTCAAATGTCAGAATTTCTGTTCACCACTTATTCTGGCCATTTATGAGCAGCAGGATAAATATTCATAGCGTAATACCAGTTACAACCCATAGAGGTACAGTAATTAATTACCCATTTATCCTGTTTCTGTAAACATTAGTATTTCTCCTTTAAGAAGTAGTGTGTTCTGATTAGAACCACCCCCTTAGTTTCCCGGGGAGAAGTAGATCTCCAGACACTTTTCCTGGACTTTCTGAAGTGATACACGTGTGTTTCTGGCTCTCTCCTCCCTTCAATCACTCCTCCTGTCCAGCGGATCCCGGTGAGAGTCTTAATGCAGTTATGTATTTGTGTCAGAATCTGTATATGCAAGATGTTATGCAGCCACCGTATAGTATATTGTGAAGTGAGGCATACTGTGCCCTGTATGTTCCAGTCTAGTTATAATGCTCTTTGCACTGCATGCAGATAGGTGCATTTCTGTATTCTGCTGTTACTGTGCAGCTTCTGCAATGTCCCAGTTACCGATTTTAATTGCACCCTGTCTCATGCTGTTGTTACTGTGACTTGCCAGTAATGATACACTGTTTATTCTTAACAGTTTTTACCATCATTGTTCACATAGATCAAGTTCATATTATCACCTCAATAAATATAGACTTAAGACCCCATACAGTTTGTTTACTGGGGAAGTGGATGAGGGTTAAGCTGTATGCTGAAATCCACACAGCATCTTACATGGGGGAAGGTAGAACAGTAAAAACGGGCCGCCAGTTGCAGGCGGTGGTTGCACAGACTGTACGGGACTGCTACCACCCAGACTGCACCTCATACAGCTATTACAGCAGCCGCCATAAAACCACAGGGGAAAAGAGTCCAGGTCCCAGTAAGATTGGATTAGCTTCCTTCAGTGAAACTGATAGCCAGTCGCAGACTGTAGTGGATCAGACTGTATGGGACCGCTAACACCCTCACTGCTCCACATAGGGCATTACAGCAGCCACCACACAGCCGCAGAATGAGAGTGCAGCCCGCCAACAAGTGCTATGCCAGTCCCGCCATGCAGAAACCCACCCACGCATAGATGCAGTTCCCCACCAAAATACTTAGCAGTACGCAGCCAAAAAGCACAATCAATCTCGAAGCAGCACATTCTCACTCAAAACGAGGTCACGAGCAGGCTCTAGCAAGTCGTCAATAGCAGAGTTGCTGCTGTAGCTCGTGCCAAAGCTGAAATGGCCAAAGTGAGGTACGAACAAGAGATGCATCTAAAGCTGAGACAAGCAGAGCACGAAGCAGCAAAGGTACGTCTGCAGGCTGACCAAGATGCACAAACTGCATGTTTGCAGGCAGAGCAAGAGGCAGAGAGTGCACGCCTGCGAGCATCTCTAGAAAGACTTGTGAGAGACAAAGAGACAGCAGCTGCAATAGCTAAGGCAGAGTACTTGGAAGCCATGAAGGATCCTGATTATGAGAGATGCAGGAACGTTCTCGGAACAGATCTAGAGCTGCAAGATCTAGCGCAGTGCATCGCGGACTACGTCCATCAACATTTCAACATGAACAACAGCCCTGATGCACTACATGCCTACGCTGATTGCCAGTGATCCAACTCCAAACTTCGCTACTACAAACAAGAAGACATCCAGCACAGAGATGTCCATCACAGCTACTGTTCCACCGAGCTGAAGGTACAGCTCCCGTCCTGCCTTCTTCTCTGAAAAAGTACTATATAGACTATCCAAAGCCAGGCCAGGAGCGTCTCACAGGTGTGGTGATACACCACACACTAGACATGGCTGTAACACTCTGGCTTATACCAACACTCTCCAAGCCACCATGGACTTTGCAAAGTTCTTTGCCCGCTGAGAACTGGTTACAAAAGGACTTGTAAAGTTCACTGATACAGATGATAACTATAGGTCATGGTGAGCCTTGTTCCAGAATGTCATTCAGGGTCTGGACCTTTCTAGTAGTGAGGAGTTAGATCTCCTAATAAAGTGGCTCAGAAGTGAGTCAGTCAAGCATACCAAAAGACTAATAGACATTAATATAAAGCATCCACACATAGGTCTATGTAAAGTGTGGGAAAGACTTGATGAATGCTATGGGTCCATAGAAGTAATAGAAAATGCTTTATACAAAAGAATTGATGATTTCCCTAAGATAGGAACTAAAGGTTATCAAAGTCTTAGATAACTAAGTGATTTATTGAGAGTTACAGGTAGCCAAGGAAGAAGGAGACTTGCCCGGATTGGCATTCTTAGACGCCACTAGTGGTGTCAATCCGATAGTACAAAAACTTCCTTACAAACTACAAGAAAAGTGGGTTACATATGGCTCACGGTATAAGCAAACTCATAACGTACCGTTCCCTCCTTTCACTGTATTCATAGATTTTGTCACCCAACAAGCTAGGATCAGAAATGGACTCAAGTTCTATAAGCTCAACTTGCTCATAAGGGTTTAATCCTCCAGATTAACATCTATAACTTTTCTGAGAGTTTTTAGGCAAGCTCTATGATCTGTGCAGAGGTCTTTGTGCAGGAAGGGGAAGGAGGTGAGCTATGACCACCACCTATTGTAAACATTGTGATCCTGTGTTTTCTATACAGATTATGCCTGATAATGTGATAACTGCTGAGAAATTATCTTTAAAAAGGTAAATGTCAACATATTTAGATGCGCAATGGTTAGAATGCTAAAAATAACAAGTGCAATTTTATAACATAAATAATGAAATGCAAAATTACATAAGACAACAAATAATTTTAAAAAGTTACATACAGCTCTGTGAAAAATTAAAAGACCACTACATCAAAGCCCTGTCATGGGCAGCCCAATCTCCACACCTGAACCCCATTGAAAACCTCTGGAATGTAATCAAGAGGATGATGGATAGTCAGAAGCCATCAAACAAAGAACTGCTTACATTTTTGCGCTAGAGGCAGTGTGAAAGACTGGTGGAAAGCATGCCAAGACGCACGGAGGCTGTGATTAAAATCATGATTATTCCACAAAATATTGATTTCTGAACTTTTCCAGAGTTAAAACATTAGTATTGTTGTTTCTAAATGACTATGAACTTGTTTTCTTGCATTATTTGAGGTCTGAAAGCACTGGGTTGTTGTTTTTTTTGTAATTTTGACCATTTCTCCTTTTCAGAAAAAAAATACAAAATTTATTGCTTGGAAATTCAGAGACATGTTGTCAGAAGTTTATAGAACTAAAGAACAATTTACATTTTACTCAAAAACACACCTATAAAGAGAAAAATCAGACAAGCTGAACATTTTGCAGTGGTCTCTTAATTTTTGCCAGAGCTGTATAACATAAAATCTTTCATCAATATGCAATTTTTGACAATACATCCCCTTAAGTAAGTACAAATACAGCCATATTTTCCTTCATTTTCCTTCATGCCCTAAAAGTAAACAGTTTTGAGAGAGACTTCATTAAAGTTTCGTTCATATTTTCCAGTCTTACCTTTCTTTGAATCAGTAAATAGTGATAGGTTTGCCTACAGTCTTAAGGTACCGTCACATTTAGCGACGCTGCAGCGATCTAGACAACGATCCCGATCGCTGCAGCGTCGCTGTGTGGTCGCTGGAGAGCTGTCACACAGACAGCTCTCCAGCGACCAACTATGCGAAGTCCCCTGGTAACCAGGGTAAACATCGGGTTACTAAGCGCAGGGCTGCACTTAGTAACCCGATGTTTACCCTGGTTACCAGTGCTAATGTAAAAAAAACCCAAACACTAAATGCTTACATTCTGGTGTCTGTCCCCCATCGCTGTGCTTTCCTGCACTGACTGTGAACGCCGGCTGGCCGTAAAACACAGCGGTGACTTCACCACTGTAATCTGCTTCATGGCTGGCCGGTGCTGACAGTGCAGAGAAGCAGAACGCCGAGGGACGCGACAGGCACCGGAATGTAAGTATGAAGTGTTTTTTTTTTTACATTTACACTGGTAGCCAGGGTAAACATCGGGTTACTAAGCGCGGCCCTGTGCTTAGTAACCCCATGTTTACCCTGGTTACCAGTGAAGACATCGCTGAATCGGCGTCACACACGCCAATTCAGCGATGTCTGCGGGAGATCCAGCGACGAAATAAAGTTCTGGACTTTTACCCCTCGCCACGACAGCACCCTACAGGAGAGAGGGATCCGCCCCACAGGAACAGGAAACCTACAGAAAGATAAAAGGGGGCGGTCCGCCTTTCCTCCTCAGTTTAGGTTTCCTGTTCCTGCGGGAACGACAGGACTCTAAGAAGCTACGGAAGTACCTGGGCATGCACGCCGCCTGTGCAGTCTCTTCGGAACGGCAGGGGCTGCAGCCTGGAAGCAGCGTCGGGGGAGTTCCGCTAGACGGCTCCCTCCTCGTCTGGGAGGCATACGGATGCCCGGGTCCGGAGAAAGCCGCCCGGCATCTGCGTTATGCGGCGGCTTCAGCGTGGGAGTTCCTCGCCCGGCAGAAGGGGTGAGTGAGAGGAGTTTCCTGCATGGAGGTCCGGGGACTAGAGGCCGCTCCACGCACGCTGACCGCCATTAGTAAGTTCACCCCGGAAGTAGATGCTAAACTTCCGGGGTAAGCAGGCCGAGATCAGCGGTGGGGGTAGCGCGAGTTCGCGCATGCGCAGTACAGCTTAAAAAAAAAAAAAAAAAAAAATGGCGCTCTATATAAACTGGCTAACCACTGTTACCTGCGATGCAAGATGTCATCTCCAGGTGCCAAGGATCCTGCAGCAGGAGACTCAGTTCCCTCCAAGGACCACTCCAGCAGAGGATCATCAGATGCCGGTCGGAAGAGCGACACAGTGGATAAATCCAAAGGATCTCGGCCGTCTGATCCGGTAATAGAAAGCTTCACTGGGTGAGTTTATAACTCTGCCTATTAAGCTGACGCCGTCTCCCCTCCTTTCTCTCTCTTTCTCCTCCTCTCGCTATGTCTTATCTGGACCAGGCCAAAAAACGACAGAAAACCAAACATAAAGAATGCGCCTTATGTAGCCAGCCCCTACCAGACTCATACCCAAAAAAACTCTGCAAAGATTGTATAGCAGAAACCACGCAAGGAGCAGCGGTGTCTATTACGGACTTACGCGCCATTATAAGAGAGGAGTTAAAGGCTATGTCACAGGATAAACCACAAAAAAGTAAATCCAAAAAGCCAACACCTTTATCAGATTCTGATAGTGAGCAAGCCGTACTCTCAGATATCTCTATAGCCTCTTCATCATCATCATCATCATCATCTTCAGAGATTGAGGGACGTTCATGTTTCCCCTTAGATAGTGTGGATAATCTAGTGAAATCAATAAGAGACACTATGGGGTGTGAGGAAACAAAGGGCGCACAAACTACGCAAGATATAATGTTTGCGGGTTTGGCGGACAGGAAAAGGAAATGCTTTCCAGTCATTCCAGCAGTGAAGGCATTAATAAAAAAAGAATGGGAGAAACAAGATCAGAGAAGTTTTTTGCCCTCAGCGTCAAAACGGAAATACCCGTTTAGTGATGATGAGTTACTTACGTGGACCAAAATCCCTAAGGTTGACGCAGCTGTTGCCTCTACCTCTAAACCGTCCACATTGCCTGTTGAAGACGCGGGGTTACTCTCAGACCCTCTAGATCGCAAAGCCGAGTCGTCCCTTAAAAGATCCTGGGAGGCAACTACAGGCATATTGAAGCCAGCAATAGCGAGCACTTGTACCGCCAGGTCAATGCTCATCTGGATTGACCAGCTAGACCAAAGCATTGAGAATAAAATGTCATGAGAAAAACTACGAGCTGCTATTCCCTTAATACGAGGTGCAGCAGCCTTTATGGCGGACGCGTCTGCAGATTCTCTCCGCCTAGCAGCTAGATCCGCAGGTTTGGTAAACAATGCAAGACGGGCATTATGGATGAAAAGCTGGAGAGGGGACGCACAATCAAAATCTAAGATATGCGCAATCCCATGTGAGGGTGAGTTCCTCTTTGGAAAAACCTTAGACAACATACTCAAGAAGGCAAAAGACAGGAAAAAGGCTTTTCCTGATACCTCTATTCCCTTTTATAGGAGAGCCTTTAAGAGAAGGCCATTCGTCAAAAGAAGGCAGACGGACAGGTCGGCAACATGGTTTCCTAAGGAAGATAAACAAAGAGGTACCATGTTCAGAAGACCCAACCCCCCAAAAGACAACAAATTCTGAGGATATAACCATTCCAGTAGGGGGCAGATTAAAATTTTTCACTCCCCAGTGGGAAAATATTACAACTAGTTCGTGGATTTTAAATATAATCAGAGATGGAATAAAATTACAATTCTCTCGCTTTCCCCACGAATCATACATTATAACATCTCTCAGCTCGCCTATACAACAGGAGGCCCTGGAGAGTGAAATCCAAACCCTATTATCAAAAAGGGTTTTGGTCCAAGTTCCGGAAGGACAGGAGACTAGAGGATTCTATTCTCCTCTATTCTTAATTTCCAAACCCGATGGTTCATTCAGAATAATCCTAAACCTCAAAAAGCTTAATTCATTTATTAAAAATGATACATTTAAAATGGAGTCTATAAAATCCACCATAAAGTTACTCTTTCCAAACTGTATGATGGGGGGCATTGATCTAAAAGATGCTTACTACCATCTCCCTATTCATGACAGATACCAGAAGTTCTTCAGGGTAGCGGTGGCAATCAAAGGCAAGATTTGTCATTTCCAGTATGCAGCCATGCCCTTCGGTCTTTCTACAGCGCCAAGAATTTTCACCAAAGTGATTCTAGAGGTGATGGCTTATCTTCGCCAAAAAGAGACATTAATTGTGCCCTACTTAGATGACTTTTTAGTCATCTGAAATTCAGTTTCTCAGTGTGCTGACCGTTTAGCTCATGCAGTTTCATCTCTACAGGATCTAGGTTGGATAATCAATATCGACAAATCCAGACAGACTCCACTGTCACTTCAAGCGTTTCTGGGGTTCCATCTAGACTCCATAACTCAAAAATGTCTGCTCCCTCAGGTAAAAATCTCACTCATCAGACATAAAGTCACAACAGCAATAAATAATCCTCACATGACCCTAAGAAAAGTCATGTCATTACTGGGATCTCTTATTTCCTGTATACCTGCAGTCCAGTGGGCACAATACCATACCCGGACACTGTAGCACCAAATCCTCCAAGAGGAAAGACGGCTACTTAGCTTAAATGCAAAGATAACGTTGTCCCAGGAAGTTTTATGTTCTTTTAGGCTACGTTCACATTAGCGTTACGCTAATGTGCGTCGCTGTTGCGTCGGTGACGCAGCGGCGACGCAGCGGCGACGCGCCCCTATGTTTAACATAGGGGACGCGTGCGTCTTTTTGCACGCGTTTTCCGACACGTGCGTCGTTTTAGACGCTAGCGTCGGACGCAAGAAAACGCTACAAGTTGCATTTTTCTTGCGTCCGATTTCGTCAAAAAAGGACGCACGCGTCGCAAAACGCGCGCGTTTTTGCGTGCGTCGCCGCTGCGTCGCCGACGCAACAGCGACGCGACGCTAATGTGAACGTAGCCTAACGTGGTGGCTGGATTCTAACCATTTGATGAGTGGTGTTCCATGGGTAATAACACCATCTCATATTATAACCACTGACGCCAGTCCTCATGGATGGGGCGCTCATATGGGAAATGATTTTTGCCAAGGGTTATGGGACACTGAAGAATGCCACAACTCATCTAATCTGAAAGAACTAAATGCAGTAAGATACGCCTTATGTCATTTTCTCCCACAGCTCCGGGGAAAAGACGTTTGAATCCTTTCAGACAACACCACCACAGTGGCTTATATAAACAGACAAGGAGGTACTCAATCAGAGACTCTGATGTCTTCCGCTGGGAAAATTCTGGATTTGGCAGAAGAACATCTATTATCCCTCACTGTAGTTCACATAAGGGGGAAAAACAACCAGCAGGCAGACTTCTTAAGTTGACATACCCTAAGGCAGGGAGAGTGGTGCCTAAACCATCATATCTTCCATCGGATAGTATCCCTATGGGGTTGTCCGCAAATAGACCTCTTTGCCACGAGAAAAAACAGGCAAGTCCAGAAATTTGCATCCCTATCGTTAGCAGATCATCCGGACATTCTAGACGCTTTCCAAACCCCTTGGCAATACAGTCTAGCGTACGCCTTCCCTCCGATAATATTGTTACCACAGGTTATTCAGAAGATCAGGGAGGATGGAGCGAGAGTTGTACTAATAGCACCATTCTGGCCCAAAAGGCCATGGTTCTCATGCCTACAAGCCATGTCGGTTTCGGACCCTTGGGTCCTCCCCTCGACACCCAACCTTCTCTTCCAGGGTCCGTTTCTCCACCCCCAGGTGGACAATCTCCATCTGACGGCCTGGAATTTGAGAGGCAGATGCTAAAATTAAGGGGATTTTCCGAGGGACTAATTGACACACTCCTCCAAAGTAGAAAACGCTCTACCACAAAAATTTATACAAAAATCTGGAAAAAATTCCTACAGTTCCATAAATCTCCCAACACATCAGAAATTCCGGTACAATCTATATTGGAATTCCTTCAAAAAGGGAGGGAACTAGGTTTAGCTGTAAATACGTTAAAAGTTCACGTATCAGCACTGGGAGCCCTCTATGGCCATAATATTGCAGGAAATAGATGGGTATCCCGATTTATCACGGCTTGTGAAAGGATAAATCCTGTTAATATACCTAGAATTCCACCCTGGGATCTAAATTTAGTTCTACAAGCCCTAACAGACTCTCCATTTGAACCAATAGATTCAGTATCCATTAAATATTTATCACTTAAAACTGTCCTCTTGGTAGCACTGACTTCAGCTAGGAGAATCAGTGACATCCAAGCTCTTTCTATAGATCCACCTTTCCTGCTAACTTTTCAGGATAAGTTGATTCTTAAATTAGACCCTTCCTATCTCCCCAAGGTAGCGAAGAAATTCCATAGGTCACAAGAAATAGTCCTACCCACCTTTTTCAGTAACCCTTCCACTCCTGAGGAATGTAAATATCACACTCTAGATGTTAAAAGAGTAGTTTTAAAATACATTGAAAGGACCAGTAGCTGGCGACAGTGTAGGGCTCTGTTTATATCCTTTCAGGGTCACAAGAAGGGTCATGCAGTCACAAAAAGCACCTTATCCCGGTGGATCAGGGAGTCTATCACCCTGGCTTACTCCGCGAGGAAAGAAAACCCTCCGGAAGGCATAACAGCGCACTCTACCAGAGCTATGGCATCCTCCTGGGCCGAAAGAGGAGACGTCCCAATAGAAACCATATGTAAGGCGGCAACTTGGTCAGATCCTTCTACTTTCTATAACCACTATAGGCTTGACCTATCGTCAACTTCTGACCTAGACTTTGGCAGGACTGTCCTCAGCACGGTGGTCCCCCCCCCCAGGTGATGGTCTCTGAAAGATCTCCTGTAGGGTGCTGTTGTGGCGAGGGGTAAAAAGCCGGATTACTCACCGGTAATACTCTTTTAGTGAGTCCACGACAGCACCCTATTACATCCCTCCCTAGGTTAATATAGTACTTACTATTGAGTAAAATTCTTTTAATCATACATGAGCAAATAAGTTTGAAAATGAAATAAATTATATTTGCCTAATACTGGCGGTCCTCCGGGTACTCTGAAATCAAAACTGAGGAGGAAAGGCGGACCGCCCCCTTTTATCTTTCTGTAGGTTTCCTGTTCCTGTGGGGCGGATCCCTCTCTCCTGTAGGGTGCTGTCATGGACTCACCTAAAGAGTATTACCGGTGAGTAATCCGGCTTTTCTGCTCCAACCAACGATGTCACAGCAGGATCCAGATCGCTGCTGCGTGTCAAACACAACGATATCGCTATCCAGGACGCTGTAACGTCATGGATCGCTAGCGATATTGTTGTGAAGTTGGTCAGTGTGAAGGTACCTTTAAGCTAAAAGTCTGCAGTCACTCTATGTGACTACAGACTTGTGAATCTACACATTGCTCAATGAGTGTTGTTAGGATTCTTGGGAGCGATAGGTCATATGACTGCAAGTATGTGATTTGCATGTTTCCAGCCACATATTGGCTGGACTGTTTCTGGCCTCACTTAATACGCTTGAACTGTGCAAGTCCACGCCCATCTAATCAGCACATGATTGCATGTATGCAAATCACCTACTTGCAGTCACACCCCAGCCTGGCACCAGAGAATCTTCACAGTGCACAATGCACCTGATATGAGGATTGACAAGTCTGCTGTCATATAGAGAGACTGCAGACTAGTAGTTTAAGACTGCACAACCCCTTTAAAGGTCTATTCCCATCTTTATAAAAAGATAACAAGTAAACACAAAATGCAATTTTTAAATGAAGGTCTTTATTATTAGGGGAAAAAGAAATCCACACGTACAGGGCCCTGTGTGAAAAAGTGATTGCCCCCTTTAAAAAGTAAATTAACTGTGGTTTATCATTTCTTTGGGACGCTGAGTTAAAAATCCCAATCCACATCCAGGCCTAATTATTGCCACATCTCTTCTCAATCAAAAAATCACTTAAATAGGACCTGCCTGACAATATGAAGTAGACCAAAATATCCTCAAAAGCTAGACTCCATGCCACGATTCAATGAAATTCTGGCACAAATGAGAAACAAAGCAATTGAGATCTATCAGTCTGGAAAAGGTTATAAAGCCATTTCTAAAGCTTTCTGACTCCAGCAAACCACAGTGAGGCCCATTACCCACAAATGGTGAAAACATAGGACATATTGGTGAACCTTCCAGGGAGTGATGATTCATCCAAGAGGTCACAAAAGACCCCACAACAACATCCAAATAACTGCAGGCCTCACTTGCCTCATTTAAGATCAGTGTTCATGACTCGACCATGAGAAAGTGACTGGACAAAAATTGACTGCATGGCAGAGTTCCAAGATGAAAACCAATGCTGAGGAAAAAGAACATAAAGACTTCTCTCTGTTTTGTCAGAAAACATCTTGGTGATCCCCAAGACTTTTGCTGTAGAAGTAACACGGCATTTCAGAAAAGAACATCTCCCCACAATCCTGTAGAATGTAAGCCCGCAAGGGCAGGGTCATCTCCCCTCTGTATCAGTCTGTCATTTTTAGTTTTGTTTACTGTAAGTGATATTTGTATTTTGATGTAACCCCTTCTCATGTACAGCACCATGGAATTAATGATGCTATATAAATAAATAATAATAATAATACCAACAGAAAAATTATGGTGGTGGTAGTGTCATGGTCTGGGGTTGTTTTGCTGCTTCAGGACCTTTAAGACTTGATGTGATAAATGGAACCATGAATTCTGCTGTCTACCAAACAATCCAGAAGGAGAATGTCCGGCTATCTTTTCGTGACCTCAAGCTGAAGTGCACATGGGTTATGAAGCAGGACAATGTTCCAAAGCACACCAACAAGTCAACCATTGAATGACTTAAGAAACATAAAATTAAGACTTTTGAGTGGCCTTGTCAAAGTTCTGACCTTATTCCGATTGAAATGCTGTGGCGTGATCTTAAAAAAGTGGTTCATACTCAGAAATCCTCTAATGTAGCTGAAAATTATTCCAGAGCATTATAAAAGACTCATTGCCAGTTATTACACACACGTCATTGCAATTGTTGCTTCTTAGTGTGGCCCAACCATTTAATAATAAAGTCCTTCATGTAAAAACTGCATTTTGTGTTTACTTTTGTTATCTTTGTCTAATATTTAAAATTATTTGGTGATCTGAAACATTTCAGTGTGACAGACATGCAAAAGAATAGGAAATCAGGAAGGGCAACACTTTTTCACACAACTGTATATCTCTGGAAAGGTAGAATTGGGAATAATCCTTTAAGGACGATTTTCGGTGCTTTATTTTTTTGTAGAATGCTTCATAGCTCAGATATTGTATAATTTGCCTTTTTTATCTTCTCAATATACAATTCTATAACAATATTTGTAAATAAATGACTTCCTTTTCTGTTTGCACTAGAACAGTTTTCACGCTACAATTCACAGGGGGTCATAAACCCATAAAAAGTTTTCTTTTCTACTTTTCCAATTTTTATTATTTTGGTGCTGAATCATATTACTCTGATAAACAAAAAGTCCCATATTACCCTTACATTTGAGTTTTAGATCCCCAGATGAAAGATTTTTGCTGAAAGAACAATATGATCACAGAAGTCAACCTTGATGAAAAAGACAATATATTGTTGTTCTGTCAATTTACTGATAGAAACCATTTCTGAAAGAGACATTTTTCATTTTCTTAGGAAAGCTGAATGAAATAATAATTTTATACAAAATTATTGAGTGAGGACATTTTATTTGTACAGTCATCTTGAAATTCCAATTTAAGTTAGTGTACCCAGGGATATTTATTTAGAGAATGCAACATATAGTATGTGTAACTAGAGATGAGTGAATCTTTTGATTTTCAAATGTACCTGATTTGACAAATTTTTATCCCCAAAAATTGCATTCACAGCAAAGCCTCCAATTGTCTGGAAAGGATGTACATAACACTCTTAATTCTCTGAAGACTGTATTGAACCCCTTTTTTCTTTAACATGTACACAGTCCTAGTAATGTTTAAGTGACCTCAATACATCTTCTAAGGGGAGAAGGACAGGACATGTAAAGCTAGTTAGGTTCTTGTCCCAAAAGTCAGCATCTGCAACAGGCTGCAGTACTTCAGTGGCATGTAATATGAGACTATTACAACAAGTAATTGTACATTTTTCTTAGGAAATTAGGACAGAGGGGTTTCAAACTGCCCTCCTTGTTTGCAGTGTGTCAAGAATTAAAAAAAAATCACAGTCACACAAACTCTGAAAGTCCTGCACCTCCCTATCACTTAAATCTTTGGATTATTGTTGACAGACTGAAGCTACCACTCTCATTTTCAATATTTTGCAGTGCTGCATGCGCTGATTTAGGCCATTATATCCTTATATTTAATAATGAGCTGTGCATGCTAACATTTCTATCTTCGGGTTGTAAAATCCTTAAATAGTCACTGCTTTCACTGCCCTCTCCTTTTATTGTCCCTGTGATAGTCCCCTCCTCATTGGCTTCCCTAGGCCCTAGCTCATGTGATATGATAGTGTAACACCCCAGGTAACTGGTTGTTACAGTGATGTTCCTTTCAGGGAGGGTGATATCATGCTTGGAGGCACAGGGAGGGTGATATCATGCTTGGAGGCAAGGAGGATCCTCTTTACCAGGTGATGCACTCACATTCAACACATTCCGAATCCAGGCCAAAAGGGGGAGCTCTGAACCTGGATTCAGGGAAGCTTCCCTCAGATAGTGATATCCTGGTCTGGAAAAGGAGTTAGTGAGTCTGTGGGAGGGAGAGGAGAGGGAAGGAAGTCTGAAAGAGAGAGCAGACAGCAGAGCTGTGCAGCTCCAGGGAAGTAAGTGAACCTGAGGGAGCTACTGAGGAAAGGAGCACAGTGGAGAATGAAAGGGGCTCAGAGGGGAACTATGACTGGGCACTCTCAGAGCTGAAGCACAGGAACCGGGCACCTGGAGCCCGAGGCTGTGGTGTATTCCAGGACACACGGCAGAACCGGAATTCCCAATATAGGCCCAAGCAGCAGCCAATATCGTAGAAATAATAGGAACAGAAGAATATTGTAGACGACAAGTATCCAAACTGGCATCAGAAGAAAAGCAACGCAGAGCTAGATGGGAGGCTATGGAGGAATGCAATATGCTAGCTAACGCGAGATACCGCAACTGTAACCCAGCGGATATAGGACCATTATGATAAGGAACTGTTGTAACCTTTAATTTGGACAGAGGATGGGGATTTATTAAACAACATGGAGGACATACTGAACTGTTTGTAAACCACAGAGACGTTGAGTCACATCTCCTAGGAGGACACCCTGACCGTGACCTGTATCCAGGAGACAAAGTAACTTTTACCAGGCACTATGGCAAAAGGGCATACTGTGCCCTGCATGTAAAAAGGTGCCTAGGACAGCATGTCCATACCCGTGTATCCACTGAAAGTGGAAAGCAAACTCAAGCTACATAGACCTCTGATGATGGACAGTTTTCTATGAAGTCACCTGTTGACACCTACACCAAAGAACTTCCCCAGTCAGGAAGCTGTGCACACCAGGACCTGCCCTGGAAGAATAATTAAAGAGACATTCACCACGTGAAAGTGATGTATATTACGTTTATTTGATGTTTTCTTACAGTTTAGAAGGACAGTACACTCCCTGACAGAAGTTATGTCGCTTATCCATGTTATGTAAATAAAAGCTTATAACCTGACACTAAATTCATCTATGGTTGTATAAATTATTCTTTTGAAAGCTGAAACCCTCCGAAATGTGGTTTAGGTTAAGAAAATAAGTTGGCATCAATGCAGAAATATTGATCAGTTAATGGACACAGAATGGTCAGATTTTGGAAAGACAATAGTTTTGTTGCCTGGTCATATAATGCACTCAATCCTAGTTTACATCCTCACCTGTGCTCAGTAAATGATCAGTTAATTAGTGTGTGTGTTTATAAAAAGAAACCCAGCACCCCAGACCTTCACTTGAACTGCTACTTGAGCTCTGACAACATGTCAAAAATCCACCCTGGGACCAAAGCCTGGATTATCAAGAGGCAGAAGACCAGATCCACTGCAGAAGTGGCTGGCACCTTTAAGGTGTCTCATCGTCAAGTACAAAGAATTAAAAAAAGATTTGAAGTGACTGGAGATGTGTTTGACAAGCCCAGGTCTGGCAGACCCCACAAGACAACTGCTAAAGAGGAACGTTTGTTGGTTATAAAATCCAAAGCAAGCCCCTCTTCCACTGCAGCAGAGCTCCAACAGGCCTGGTCACCTCAAGTCCATGTGTCAACCAGAACAGTTTGTAGGAATCTGTCTCTAAATGGCCTCCATGGTCGAATCAGTGCCCAGAAGCCAGCACTAAACATAAGACAAATAAAAAACCGTGTGGCATTTTCAAAGTCCCACAGCCTGCTAAACAGATGGACGCTGCAAAAGTGGCAGAAGGTGGATTTCACTGATGAATCTTCAGTAGAATTACACCACAGCTGCCGCAAATACTGCAGGAGACCTACTGGAACCCGTATGCATCCAAAATGCACCCAGAAAACAGTTAAATTTGGTGGTGGAAAGATCATGGTTTGGGATTACATTCATTATGGGGGTGTGCGAAACATTGGCAAGGTGGAAGGCAATATCAATAAATTAACCCCTTCATGACCCAGCCTATTTTGACCTTAATGACGTAGCCATTTTTTGCAATTCTGACCAGTGTCGCTTTATGAGGTAATAACTCAGTAACGCTTCAACGGATCTTAGCGGTTCTGAGAGCACCTGATTGGTCAAAAGTAGAGTTGAGCGACCTTGACCTTTTTAGAGTCGAGCCGGGTTTCGCGAAACCCGACTATCTCAAAAGTCGGGTCGAGTGAAATCGGCCGATTATGACGTAAAGTCGGGATCGACCGAAACACGAAACCCAATGCAAGTCAATGGGGCAGCATAGTCGGCAGTGAGTGGGGGCCAGGAAAACACCTAGAGTGCCCATTTTAATGTCAAAACCATCCATTCTTCTTAATGAAGCTTGTCAAGCGTAATTTACCTTATAATAATTGGAAGGCATTTGAAATTGGGGGTCATTTGGCTAAAGTTGTGGTGGGTAGGGCTGGTTCAAGTAATTAGTGGGACCAGGAAATCTGGACCACGTCACGGCAGTGGAGCAGGGAGAGGTAAGTATTTCAACTTTGCAAGTGCTGTGAACCTGAGCAAGCAGGGGGGGCCCACTCGTTGGCATTGGCACTGGCACAGGGCCCCTCAAAGTACAGCGGTGTGTTTGCACGGCGGGGGCGCCTCCCACCGGCAGCAACACTTTTGCGTACCATGAGAGGCCCTGTGCCAGTGACGTCGCCAACTAGTATTCCTCCCCCCACCTGATGAAGGAACCTGCACTTTCATCTGCACCTTCCTGTTTGTCCCCGTGTAAGGTGGTATGGTATGCGGGAAGGGGGACCTGACTTTCAGCAGGGTCACAATCTTGCAGTGTAGCGTGCACGGGAAATGTTGCGTTATGGGTCAATGTACCAGCAGACTCATCTATCACTGGCTGGGCAATGGGCAGGATGAGGAGGAAACACAGATATAGGCCCAAAGAATAAAGTGGGCTAAATGCAGTTCAAAATTGGTAACACAGGACTAATCAGGGGGCATTGCAGTGGAGGACAACTGGAATGAGAGGCTGACACAGAGAGTAGGCCCAAATCAGTAAGTAGTCGAAATGCAGTTCAAAATTGGCAACAGTAGTAAACAGGCGGCACAGCTTTGTTCAGTGGAGGAGAACAGCAAGGAGTGGCAGACACCGATAGTAGGCCCCAACCCAACTAGTAGGCCAAATGCAGTCTAACATTAACAACTACTTAACGAGCGCCTGAAAACGGAATTTCAGGACAGGAAACCAGGAGAACAGCAAGGAGCGGCAGACACCGATAGTAGGCCCCAAACCAACTAGTACGCCAAATGCAGTTGTTCCGTTTAACCACAATTTAATGAGAGCCTGAAGATAGAAGTTCAGGAAAGGCAACCTGGAGAACACCTTGGAGTGGAACACACCATCTCTCTACACCCCATACCCAATTTGTAGGCCTAATGCAGCGTAGTTTCCAACAACTACTAAACGAGAGCATGATGATCGAAGCATTGGCAAGGAAACCTGGGGAACACCTTGGAGTGGAACACACCATCTCTCTACAGTGGAACACACCATCTCTCTACACCCCATACCCAATTTGTAGGCCTAATGCAGCGTAGTTTCCAACAACTACTAAACGAGAGCCGGAAGATCGAAGCTCAGGAAAGGCAACCTGGAGAACACCTTGGAGTGGAACACACCATCTCTCTACACCCCATACCCAATTTGTAGGCCCAATGCAGCGTAGTTTCCAACAACTACTAAACGAGAGCCGGAAGATCGAAGCAATGGAGAGGAAACCTGGGGAACACCTTGGAGTGTAACACACCATCTCTCTACACCCCATACCCAATTTGTAGGCCTAATGCAGCGTAGTTTCCAACAACTACTAAACGAGAGCCGGAAGATCGAAGCAATGGAGAGGAAACCTGGGGAACACCTTGGAGTGTAACACACCATCTCTCTACACCCCATACCCAATTTGTAGGCCTAATGCAGCGTAGTTTCCAACAACTACTAAATGAGAGCCGGAAGATCGAAGCAATGGAGAGGAAACCTGGGGAACACCTTGGAGTGTAACACACCATCTCTCTACACCCCATACCCAATTTGTAGGCCTAATGCAGCGTAGTTTCCAACAACTACTAAACGAGAGCCGGAAGATCGAAGCAATGGAGAGGAAACCTGGGGAACACTTTGGAGTGTAACACACCATCTCTCTACACCCCATACCCAATTTGTAGGCCTAATGCAGCGTAGTTTCCAACAACTACTAAACGAGAGCCGGAAGATCGAAGCAATGGAGAGGAAACCTGGGGAACACCTTGGAGTGTAACACACCATCTCTCTACACCCCATACCCAATTTGTAGGCCTAATGCAGCGTAGTTTCCAACAACTACGAAACGAGAGCCGGAAGATCGAAGCAATGGAGAGGAAACCTGGGGAACACCTTGGAGTGGAACACACCATCTCTCTACACCCCATACCCAATTTGTAGGCCTAATGCAGCGTAGTTTCCAACAACTACTAAACGAGAGCATGATGATCGAAGCATTGGCGAGGAAACCTGGGGAACACCTTGGAGTGGAACACACCATCTCTCTACAGTGGAACACACCATCTCTCTACACCCCATACCCAATTTGTAGGCCTAATGCAGCGTAGTTTCCAACAACTACTAAACGAGAGCCGGAAGATCGAAGCTCAGGAAAGGCAACCTGGGGAACACCTTGGAGTGGAACACACCATCTCTCTACACCCCATACCCAATTTGTAGGCCCAATGCAGCGTAGTTTCCAACAACTACTAAACGAGAGCCGGAAGATCGAAGCTCAGGAAAGGCAACCTGGGGAACACCTTGGAGTGTAACAAACCCTCTCTCTACACCACGGAAGGGCTGATTCTTAGGAAGGAAGGCTGTCGGAAAGAAGCAGGGCGCGTCCGAGGGTGATTATATTCTTATTAGGTATATACTCACCCTCGGACGCGCCCTGCTTCTTTATTTGTAATGAATGTTTATTTGCAATGTGGTTTTGACTTACTCTATTTTTTTGGTAAATAATGATTTTATTATTTTCATTGTTTTGCATCTTCTTGGCAATAATATAAAGAAGACGCGACAGGACAACACTCGGTGGATGCCATATCTGTGTTTAAAATTGAAAAAACCTTTCAGTTAACTACTTGCAGGAGAAAGTTATTGTAGCTGGTGGCCATTTTTAGTACTGTACCAGATTTTTGTTGTATGTGTTTGTTTTTAATGTTAAAATGTCTGCATTTGATATCTCTCCAGTATTTTCTTTTTTATAAGCAAAATACTTATTTTTATATTTTCTGATGTTGGTTCCAGGGGTACACGGGCAGCAGTGGTGTGGTCAGTGGAGGCCTAGTGGAAGGAGTGACCGCAGACAGGCATCGAAGGCCTAAAATAATAACACATGGCTGTAGGCAATTTTAAATTGGTTCCAGGGGTACACGGGCAGCAGTGGTGTGGTCAGTGGAGGCCTAGTGGAAGGAGTGACCGCAGACAGGCATCGAAGGCCTAAAATAATAACACATGGCTGTAGGCAATTTTAAATTGGTTCCAGGGGTACACGGGCAGCAGTGGTGTGGTCAGTGGAGGCCTAGTGGAAGGAGTGACCGCAGACAGGCATCGAAGGCCTAAAATAATAACACATGGCTGTAGGCAATTTTAAATTGTTCCAGGGGTACACGGGCAGCAGTGGTGTGGTCAGTGGAGGCCTAGTGGAAGGAGTGACCGCAGACAGGCATCGAAGGCCTAAAATAATAACACATGGCTGTAGGCAATTTTAAATTGGTTCCAGGGGTACACGGGCAGCAGTGGTGTGGTCAGTGGAGGCCTAGTGGAAAAAGTGACCGCAGACAGGCATCGAAGGCCTAAAATAATAACACATGGCTGTAGGCAATTTTAAATTGGTTCCAGGGGTACACGGGCAGCAGTGGTGTGGTCAGTGGAGGCCTAGTGGAAGGAGTGACCGCAGACAGGCATCGAAGGCCTAAAATAATAACACATGGCTGTAGGCAATTTTAAATTGGTTCCAGGGGTACACGGGCAGCAGTGGTGTGGTCAGTGGAGGCCTAGTGGAAGGAGTGACCGCAGACAGGCATCGAAGGCCTAAAATAATAACACATGGCTGTAGGCAATTTTAAATTGGTTCCAGGGGTACACGGGCAGCAGTGGTGTGGTCAGTGGAGGCCTAGTGGAAGGAGTCACCGCAGACAGGCATCGAAGGCCTAAAATAATAACACATGGCTGTAGGCAATTTTAAATTGGTTACAGGGGTACACGGGCAGCAGTGGTGTGGTCAGTGGAGGCCTAGTGGAAGGAGTCACCGCAGACAGGCATCGAAGGCCTAAAATAATAACACATGGCTGTAGGCAATTTTAAATTGGTTACAGGGGTACACGGGCAGCAGTGGTGTGGTCAGTGGAGGCCTAGTGGAAGGAGTGACCGCAGACAGGCATCGAAGGCCTAAAATAATAACACATGGCTGTAGGCAATTTTAAATTGGTTCCAGGGGTACACGGGCAGCAGTGGTGTGGTCAGTGGAGGCCTAGTGGAAGGAGTGACCGCAGACAGGCATCGAAGGCCTAAAATAATAACACATGGCTGTAGGCAATTTTAAATTGGTTCCAGGGGTACACGGGCAGCAGTGGTGTGGTCAGTGGAGGCCTAGTGGAAGGAGTGACCGCAGACAGGCATCGAAGGCCTAAAATAATAACACATGGCTGTAGGCAATTTTAAATTGGTTCCAGGGGTACACGGGCAGCAGTGGTGTGGTCAGTGGAGGCCTAGTGGAAGGAGTGACCGCAGACAGGCATCGAAGGCCTAAAATAATAACACATGGCTGTAGGCAATTTTAAATTGGTTCCAGGGGTACACGGGCAGCAGTGGTGTGGTCAGTGGAGGCCTAGTGGAAGGAGTGACCGCAGACAGGCATCGAAGGCCTAAAATAATAACACATGGCTGTAGGCAATTTTAAATTGGTTCCAGGGGTACACGGGCAGCAGTGGTGTGGTCAGTGGAGGCCTAGTGGAAGGAGTGACCGCAGACAGGCATCGAAGGCCTAAAATAATAACACATGGCTGTAGGCAATTTTAAATTGGTTCCAGGGGTACACGGGCAGCAGTGGTGTGGTCAGTGGAGGCCTAGTGGAAGGAGTGACCGCAGACAGGCATCGAAGGCCTAAAATAATAACACATGGCTGTAGGCAATTTTAAATTGGTTCCAGGGGTACACGGGCAGCAGTGGTGTGGTCAGTGGAGGCCTAGTGGAAGGAGTCACCGCAGACAGGCATCGAAGGCCTAAAATAATAACACATGGCTGTAGGCAATTTTAAATTGGTTACAGGGGTACACGGGCAGCAGTGGTGTGGTCAGTGGAGGCCTAGTGGAAGGAGTCACCGCAGACAGGCATCGAAGGCCTAAAATAATAACACATGGCTGTAGGCAATTTTAAATTGGTTACAGGGGTACACGGGCAGCAGTGGTGTGGTCAGTGGAGGCCTAGTGGAAGGAGTCACCGCAGACAGGCATCGAAGGCCTAAAATAATAACACATGGCTGTAGGCAATTTTAAATTGGTTCCAGGGGTACACGGGCAGCAGTGGTGTGGTCAGTGGAGGCCTAGTGGAAGGAGTGACCGCAGACAGGCATCGAAGGCCTAAAATAATAACACATGGCTGTAGGCAATTTTAAATTGGTTCCAGGGGTACACGGGCAGCAGTGGTGTGGTCAGTGGAGGCCTAGTGGAAGGAGTGACCGCAGACAGGCATCGAAGGCCTAAAATAATAACACATGGCTGTAGGCAATTTTAAATTGGTTCCAGGGGTACACGGGCAGCAGTGGTGTGGTCAGTGGAGGCCTAGTGGAAGGAGTGACCGCAGACAGGCATCGAAGGCCTAAAATAATAACACATGGCTGTAGGCAATTTTAAATTGGTTCCAGGGGTACACGGGCAGCAGTGGTGTGGTCAGTGGAGGCCTAGTGGAAGGAGTCACCGCAGACAGGCATCGAAGGCCTAAAATAATAACACATGGCTGTAGGCAATTTTAAATTGGTTACAGGGGTACACGGGCAGCAGTGGTGTGGTCAGTGGAGGCCTAGTGGAAGGAGTCACCGCAGACAGGCATCGAAGGCCTAAAATAATAACACATGGCTGTAGGCAATTTTAAATTGGTTACAGGGGTACACGGGCAGCAGTGGTGTGGTCAGTGGAGGCCTAGTGGAAGGAGTGACCGCAGACAGGCATCGAAGGCCTAAAATAATAACACATGGCTGTAGGCAATTTTAAATTGGTTCCAGGGGTACACGGGCAGCAGTGGTGTGGTCAGTGGAGGCCTAGTGGAAGGAGTGACCGCAGACAGGCATCGAAGGCCTAAAATAATAACACATGGCTGTAGGCAATTTTAAATTGGTTACAGGGGTACACGGGCAGCAGTGGTGTGGTCAGTGGTGGCCTAGTGGAAGGAGTCACCGCAGACAGGCATCGAAGGCCTAAAATAATAACACATGGCTGTAGGCAATTTTAAATTGGTTCCAGGGGTACACGGGCAGCAGTGGTGTGGTCAGTGGAGGCCTAGTGGGAGGAGTCACCGCAGACAGGCATCGAAGGCCTAAAATAATAACACATGGCTGTAGGCAATTTTAAATTGGTTACAGGGGTACACGGGCAGCAGTGGTGTGGTCAGTGGAGGCCTAGTGGAAGGAGTCACCGCAGACAGGCATCGAAGGCCTAAAATAATAACACATGGCTGTAGGCAATTTTAAATTGGTTACAGGGGTACACGGGCAGCAGTGGTGTGGTCAGTGGAGGCCTAGTGGAAGGAGTCACCGCAGACAGGCATCGAAGGCCTAAAATAATAACACATGGCTGTAGGCAATTTTAAATTGGTTACAGGGGTACACGGGCAGCAGTGGTGTGGTCAGTGGAGGCCTAGTGGAAGGAGTCACCGCAGACAGGCATCGAAGGCCTAAAATAATAACACATGGCTGTAGGCAATTTTAAATTGGTTCCAGGGGTACACGGGCAGCAGTGGTGTGGTCAGTGGAGGCCTAGTGGAAGGAGTGACCGCAGACAGGCATCGAAGGCCTAAAATAATAACACATGGCTGTAGGCAATTTTAAATTGGTTCCAGGGGTACACGGGCAGCAGTGGTGTGGTCAGTGGAGGCCTAGTGGAAGGAGTGACCGCAGACAGGCATCGAAGGCCTAAAATAATAACACATGGCTGTAGGCAATTTTAAATTGGTTCCAGGGGTACACGGGCAGCAGTGGTGTGGTCAGTGGAGGCCTAGTGGAAGGAGTGACCGCAGACAGGCATCGAAGGCCTAAAATAATAACACATGGCTGTAGGCAATTTTAAATTGGTTCCAGGGGTACACGGGCAGCAGTGGTGTGGTCAGTGGAGGCCTAGTGGAAGGAGTCACCGCAGACAGGCATCGAAGGCCTAAAATAATAACACATGGCTGTAGGCAATTTTAAATTGGTTACAGGGGTACACGGGCAGCAGTGGTGTGGTCAGTGGAGGCCTAGTGGAAGGAGTCACCGCAGACAGGCATCGAAGGCCTAAAATAATAACACATGGCTGTAGGCAATTTTAAATTGGTTACAGGGGTACACGGGCAGCAGTGGTGTGGTCAGTGGAGGCCTAGTGGAAGGAGTGACCGCAGACAGGCATCGAAGGCCTAAAATAATAACACATGGCTGTAGGCAATTTTAAATTGGTTCCAGGGGTACACGGGCAGCAGTGGTGTGGTCAGTGGAGGCCTAGTGGAAGGAGTGACCGCAGACAGGCATCGAAGGCCTAAAATAATAACACATGGCTGTAGGCAATTTTAAATTGGTTACAGGGGTACACGGGCAGCAGTGGTGTGGTCAGTGGTGGCCTAGTGGAAGGAGTCACCGCAGACAGGCATCGAAGGCCTAAAATAATAACACATGGCTGTAGGCAATTTTAAATTGGTTCCAGGGGTACACGGGCAGCAGTGGTGTGGTCAGTGGAGGCCTAGTGGGAGGAGTCACCGCAGACAGGCATCGAAGGCCTAAAATAATAACACATGGCTGTAGGCAATTTTAAATTGGTTACAGGGGTACACGGGCAGCAGTGGTGTGGTCAGTGGAGGCCTAGTGGAAGGAGTCACCGCAGACAGGCATCGAAGGCCTAAAATAATAACACATGGCTGTAGGCAATTTTAAATTGGTTACAGGGGTACACGGGCAGCAGTGGTGTGGTCAGTGGAGGCCTAGTGGAAGGAGTCACCGCAGACAGGCATCGAAGGCCTAAAATAATAACACATGGCTGTAGGCAATTTTAAATTGGTTACAGGGGTACAAGGGCAGCAGTGGTGTGGTCAGTGGAGGCCTAGTGGAAGGAGTCACCGCAGACAGGCATCGAAGGCCTAAAATAATAACACATGGCTGTAGGCAATTTTAAATTGGTTACAGGGGTACACGGGCAGCAGTGGTGTGGTCAGTGGAGGCCTAGTGGGAGGAGTCACCGCAGACAGGCATCGAAGGCCTAAAATAATAACACATGGCTGTAGGCAATTTTAAATTGGTTACAGGGGTACACGGGCAGCAGTGGTGTGGTCAGTGGAGGCCTAGTGGAAGGAGTGACCACAGACAGGCATCGAAGGCCTAACATAACAAAAATGTCAATACAATGGTATTGTCAGTGGCAGGCATTGAAGGATGTCAGCGCATAGACTAAACATTGGTGGAGCTGTGAGATAATTTTGCAAGTGGTAGAGCACTGTTTGAGCTGGGGTGGGGGGAAACTGTCTTGTGGCCGGCGGTACAGGCCCAGGGCCCCTCATATTACAACGGTGTGTCTGACGTTGGGTGCGCACCACCACCGCCAGAGACACTTTATTGTACTAGGAGGGACCCAGTGGCAGTGCCGTCGACCAAAAGCGGGCTCACCCACCTCTTCAGACAAACTGCACTCTCACGGGTGCTGTCGCCAAGTGTCGATACCACGGCCCCGTGTGGGGAGTTTGGCCATTTAGTGAGGTGTAAACATGTCGTATGCTGGACAATCAGGTGCAGAAAATTACGAGATTGG
Organism: Ranitomeya imitator; assembly: GCF_032444005.1. Classification (NCBI taxonomy): domain Eukaryota; kingdom Metazoa; phylum Chordata; class Amphibia; order Anura; family Dendrobatidae; genus Ranitomeya; species Ranitomeya imitator. The sequence continues at coordinate 142,760,067 of NC_091282.1, forward strand.
AAAAGGCATTCAGAATAGTCCACAGGCAAGACCTTTTCATAGGAAAGCTAGGTGTCAGCCGGGCAAGGTGGGGCAAAAGATTTCTAAATCCAGTTGTGGTTCATTTTAATGAAGGTTAGATCATCTACATTTTGAGTAGCCAAACGAGTCCTTTTTTCTGTTAGTATTGAACCTGCAGCACTGAATACTCTTTCTGATAGGACACTAGCTGCCGGGCAAGCAAGCTCCTGCAATGCATATTCTGCCAATTCTGGCCAGGTGTCTAATTTTGATGCCCAGTAATCAAATGGGAATGACGGTTGAGGGAGAACATCGATAAGGGATGAAAAATAGTTTGTAACCATACTGGACAAATGTTGTCTCCTGTCACTTTGAATTGATGCTGCAGTACCTGTCCTGTCTGCGGTCATAGCAAAATCACTCCACAACCTGGTCAGAAAACCCCTCTGGCCAACGCCACTTCTGATTTCTGCCCCTCTAACTCCTCTGGTCTGCTGGCCCCTGCAGCTCGTGTGAGAACGATCACGGGCGCTGTGTGCAGGGAATGCCAGAAGCAAACGGTCAACAAGAGTTGATTGTTTGGTTGCTAATATTAGTTCCAAGTTCTCATGTGGCATTATATTTTGCAATTTGCCTTTATAGCGAGGATCAAGGAGGCAGGCCAACCAGTAATCGTCATCATTCATCATTTTAGTTATGCGTGTGTCCCTTTTGAGGATACGTAAGGCATAATCCGCCATGTGGGCCAAAGTTCCAGTTCTCAAATCTGCGGTTGCGCTTGGTTGAGGGGCAGTTTCAGGCAAATCCACGTCACTTGTGTCCCTCAAAAAAACAGAACCCGGCCTTGCCGCGCCACCAATTTCCAGTGGCCCCGGAAAAGCTTCCTCATTAAAAATATAATCATCCCCATCATCCTCCTCGTCCTCCTCCTCCTCTTCGCCCGCTACCTCGTCCTGTACACTGCCCTGGCCAGACAATGGCTGACTGTCATCAAGGCTTTCCTCTTCCTCAGCTGCAGACGCCTGATCCTTTATGTGCGTCAAACTTTGCATCAGCAGACGCATTAGGGGGATGCTCATGCTTATTATGGCGTTGTCTGCACTAACCAGCCATGTGCATTCCTCAAAACACTGAAGGACTTGACACATGTCTTGAATCTTCGACCACTGCACACCTGACAACTCCATGTCTGCCATCCTACTGCCTGCCCGTGTATGTGTATCCTCCCACAAAAACATAACAGCCCGCCTCTGTTCACACAGTCTCTGAAGCATGTGCAGTGTTGAGTTCCACCTTGTTGCAACGTCTATGATTAGGCGATGCTGGGGAAGGTTCAAAGAACGCTGATAGGTCTGCATACGGCTGGAGTGTACGGGCGAACGGCGGATATGTGAGCAAAGTCCACGCACTTTGAGGAGCAGGTCGGATAACCCCGGATAACTTTTCAGGAAGCACTGCACCACCAGGTTTAAGGTGTGAGCCAGGCAAGGAATGTGTTTCAGTTGGGAAAGGGAGATGGCAGCCATGAAATTCCTTCCGTTATCACTCACTACCTTGCCTGCCTCAAGATCTACAGTGCCCAGCCACGACTGCGTTTCTTTCTGCAAGAACTCGGACAGAACTTCCGCGGTGTGTCTGTTGTCGCCCAAACACTTCATAGCCAATACAGCCTGCTGACGTTTGCCAGTAGCTGCCCCATAATGGGAGACCTGGTGTGCAACAGTGGCAGCTGCGGATGGAGTGGTTGTGCGACTGCGGTCTGTGGACGAGCTCTCGCTTCTGCAGGAGGACGAAGAGGAGGAGGAGGGGGTGCGAACGGCTACAGCCAATTGTTTCCTAGACCGTGGGCTAGGCAGAACTGTCCCAAACTTGCTGTCCCCTGTGGACCCTGCATCCACCACATTTACCCAGTGTGCCGTGATGGACACGTAACGTCCCTGGCCATGCCTACTGGTCCATGCATCTGTTGTCAGGTGCACCTTTGTGCTCACAGATTGCCTGAGTGCATGGACGATGCGCTCTTTAACATGCTGGTGGAGGGCTGGGATGGCTTTTCTGGAAAAAAAGTGTCGACTGGGTAGCTCGTAGCGTGGTACAGCGTAGTCCATCAGGGCTTTGAAAGCTTCGCTTTCAACTAACCGGTAGGGCATCATCTCTAACGAGATTAGTCTAGCTATGTGTGCGTTCAAACCCTGTGTACGCGGATGCGAGGCTAAGTACTTCCTTTTTCTAACCATAGTCTCATGTAGGGTGAGCTGGACTGGAGAGCTGGAGATCGCGGAACTAGCGGGGGTGCCGGTGGACATGGCAGACTGAGAGACGGTGGGAGATGGTATTGTTGCCACCGGTGCCCTAGATGCAGTGTTTCCTACTACGAAACTGGTGATTCCCTGACCCTGACTGCTTTGGCCTGGCAAAGAAACCTGCACAGATACTGCAGGTGGTGCGGAAAATGGTGGCCCTACACTGCCGGAAGGGATGTTGCGTTGCTGACTAGCTTCATTGGCCGAGGGTGCTACAACCTTAAGGGACGTTTGGTAGTTAGTCCAGGCTTGCAAATGCATGGTGGTTAAATGTCTATGCATGCAACTTGTATTGAGACTTTTCAGATTCTGTCCTCTGCTTAAGGTAGTTGAACATTTTTGACAGATGACTTTGCGCTGATCAATTGGATGTTGTTTAAAAAAATGCCAGACTGCACTCTTTCTAGCATCGGATACCTTTTCAGGCATTGCAGACTGAGCTTTAACCGGATGGCCACGCTGTCCTCCAACAGGTTTTGGCTTTGCCACGCGTTTTGGGCAAGATACGGGCCCGGCAGATGGAACCTGTTGCGATGTTGATGCCTGCTGCGGCCCCTCCTCCTCCGCTTCAGAACTGCTGCCGCCTGCACCCTGTTCCCCCAATGGCTGCCAATCGGGGTCAAGAACTGGGTCATCTATTACCTCTTCTTGTAGCTCGTGTGCAACTTCGTCTGTGTCACCGTGTCGGTCGGTGGTATAGCGTTCGTGATGGGGCAACATAGTCTCATCAGGGTCTGATTCTTGATCAGCACCCTGCGAGGGCAATGTTGTGGTCTGAGTCAAAGGACCAGCATAGTAGTCTGGCTGTGGCTGTGCATCAGTGCACTCCATGTCAGATTCAACTTGTAATGGGCATGGACTGTTAACTGCTTCACTTTCTAAGCCAGGGACGGTATGTGTAAAGAGCTCCATGGAGTAACCCGTTGTGTCGCCTGCTGCATTCTTCTCTGTTGTTGTTTTTGCTGAAGAGGACAAGGAAGCGACTTGTCCCTGACCGTGAACATCCACTAACGACGCGCTGCTTTGACATTTACCAGTTTCACGAGAGGAGGCAAAAGAGCTAGAGGCTGAGTCAGCAAGATAAGCCAAAACTTGCTCTTGCTGCTCCGGCTTTAAAAGCGGTTTTCCTACTCCCAGAAAAGGGAGCGTTCGAGGCCTTGTGTAGCCAGACGACGAACCTGGCTCCACAGCTCCAGACTTAGGTGCAATATTTTTTTTCCCACGACCAGCTGATGCTCCACCACTACCACTACCCTCATTACCAGCTGACAATGAACGCCCCCGGCCACAACCTCTTCCACCATACTTCCTCATTGTTTTAAAAATGTAAACAAACTAACGGTATTTGTTGCTGTCACACAAATTACACGGTGAGCTATAACTTCAGTATGATTTAGCTACCCCTTTACAGGTGAGTGAGACCACAACGAAAATCAGGCACAATGTTACACACTCTGTTGTTGGTGGCAACAAATGTGAGAGATGCCACACACGCAGGACTGTCACAGAAGCACAAATGTAAATATTAATCTCCCACTGATTTGATTTTTTTTTTTTTAAGGGAGACTTTAGGAAAAAAAAATAATAGAATAAAATGATTTTTTCAGGAAGAATTTAGAAACCAAATAAAATAAAATGATTTTTTCAGGGAGAATTTAGAAAACAAATAAAACAAAAAAAGGCTTTCTATGGCCCACTGAGTGAGAGATGACGCACACAGGAGTCAGGAGTGGCACACAAGCCCAGAGGCCAATATTTATCTCCCACTGATTGATGTAGTGATTTTTTCAGGTAGATTTTGGAACCCAAATCAAGCTAAAAAAAATAATAGGCTTTCTATGGCCCACAATTGGAGAGAGAGAGAGAGATGGCACACCCAGGAGTCAAGACTGGCACACAAGCAGAAAGGGCAATATTAATCTCCCACTGATTTGTTTTTTTTTTTTTTTTTCAGGGAGACTTTAGGAAAAAAAAAATAGAATAAAATGATTTTTTCAGGAAGAATTTAGAAACCAAATAAAATAAAATGATTTTTTCAGGGAGAATTTAGAAAACAAATAAAACAAAAAAAGGCTTTCTATGGCCCACTGAGTGAGAGATGACGCACACAGGAGTCAGGAGTGGCACACAAGCCCAGAGGCCAATATTTATCTCCCACTGATTGATGTAGTGATTTTTTCAGGTAGATTTTGGAACCCAAATCAAGCTAAAAAAATAATAGGCTTTCTATGGCCCACAATTGGAGAGAGAGAGAGATGGCACACCCAGGAGTCAAGACTGGCACACAAGCAGAAAGGGCAATATTAATCTCCCACTGATTTGTTTTTTTTTTTGTTTTTTTTTCAGGGAGACTTTAGGAAAAAAAAAATAGAATAAAATGATTTTTTCAGGAAGAATTTAGAAACCAAATAAAATAAAATGATTTTTTCAGGGAGAATTTAGAAAACAAATAAAACAAAAAAAGGCTTTCTATGGCCCACTGAGTGAGAGATGACACACACAGGAGTCAGGAGTGGCACACAAGCCCAGAGGCCAATATTTATCTCCCACTGATTGATGTAGTGATTTTTTCAGGTAGATTTTGGAACCCAAATCAAGCTAAAAAAAATAATAGGCTTTCTATGGCCCACAATTGGAGAGAGAGAGAGAGATGGCACACCCAGGAGTCAAGACTGGCACACAAGCAGAAAGGGCAATATTAATCTCCCACTGATTTGTTTTTTGTTTTTTTTTTTCAGGGAGACTTTAGGAAAAAAAAAATAGAATAAAATGATTTTTTCAGGAAGAATTTAGAAACCAAATAAAATAAAATGATTTTTTCAGGGAGAATTTAGAAAACAAATAAAACAAAAAAAGGCTTTCTATGGCCCACTGAGTGAGAGATGACGCACACAGGAGTCAGGAGTGGCACACAAGCCCAGAGGCCAATATTTATCTCCCACTGATTGATGTAGTGATTTTTTCAGGCAGATTTTGGAACCCAAATCAAGCTAAAAAAATAATAGGCTTTCTATGGCCCACAATTGGAGAGAGAGAGAGAGATGGCACACCCAGGAGTCAAGACTGGCACACAAGCAGAAAGGGCAATATTAATCTCCCACTGATTTGTTTTTTTTTTTTTTTTTTTTTCAGGGAGACTTTAGGAAAAAAAAAATAGAATAAAATGATTTTTTCAGGAAGAATTTAGAAACCAAATAAAATAAAATGATTTTTTCAGGGAGAATTTAGAAAACAAATAAAACAAAAAAAGGCTTTCTATGGCCCACTGAGTGAGAGATGACGCACACAGGAGTCAGGAGTGGCACACAAGCCCAGAGGCCAATATTTATCTCCCACTGATTGATGTAGTGATTTTTTCAGGTAGATTTTGGAACCCAAATCAAGCTAAAAAAAATAATAGGCTTTCTATGGCCCACAATTGGAGAGAGAGAGAGAGATGGCACACCCAGGAGTCAAGACTGGCACACAAGCAGAAAGGGCAATATTAATCTTCCACTGATTTGTTTTTTTTTTTTTTTTTCAGGGAGACTTTAGGAAAAAAAAAATAGAATAAAATGATTTTTTCAGGAAGAATTTAGAAACCAAATAAAATAAAATGATTTTTTCAGGGAGAATTTAGAAAACAAATAAAACAAAAAAAGGCTTTCTATGGCCCACTGAGTGAGAGATGACGCACACAGGAGTCAGGAGTGGCACACAAGCCCAGAGGCCAATATTTATCTCCCACTGATTGATGTAGTGATTTTTTCAGGTAGATTTTGGAACCCAAATCAAGCTAAAAAAATAATAGGCTTTCTATGGCCCACAATTGGAGAGAGAGAGAGAGATGGCACACCCAGGAGTCAAGACTGGCACACAAGCAGAAAGGGCAATATTAATCTCCCACTGATTTGTTTTTTTTTGTTTTGTTTTTCAGGGAGACTTTAGGAAAAAAAAAATAGAATAAAATGATTTTTTCAGGAAGAATTTAGAAACCAAATAAAATAAAATGATTTTTTCAGGGAGAATTTAGAAAACAAATAAAACAAAAAAAGGCTTTCTATGGCCCACTGAGTGAGAGATGACGCACACAGGAGTCAGGAGTGGCACACAAGCCCAGAGGCCAATATTTATCTCCCACTTTTTTTTGTTTCAGGGAAAATTTATAAACCCAATAAAAAAAATAATAAATAGGCTTTCTATGGCCCACTATCTGGGAGACAGAGAGAGATGGCACGCTTAGGACTGGCACACAAGCCAAAAGGCCAATATTAATCTCCCTTTTTTTTTTAAGGGAGAATTTATAAAACCAAAAAAAATAAATAAATAGGCTTTCTATGGCCCACTATTTGTGAGAGAGATGGCACGCTCAGGACTGGCACACAAGCCCAGAGGCCAATATTAATCTCCCACTTTTTTTTTTTTCCAGGGAAAATTTATAAACCCAATAAAAAAAAAAATAAATAAATAGGCTTTCTATGGCCCACTATCTGAGAGAGAGAGATGGCACGCTTAGGACTGGCACACAAGCCCAAAGGCCAATATTAATCTCCCACTGATTGATTTATTGATTTTTTCAGGTAGAATTTAGAACCCAAATAAAGCAAAAAAAAAAAAAAAATGGGCTTTCTATGGCCCACTGAGTGAGTGATGATGCACACAGGAGTCAGGAGTGGCACACAAGCCCTGAGGCCAATATTTTTCTCCCACTGATTGATGTAGTGATTTTTTCAGGTAGATTTTAGAACCAAAATCAAGCAAAAAAATAAATAGGCTTTCTATGGCCCACTGAGTGAGTGATGATGCACACAGGAGTCAAGAGTGGCACACAAGCCCTGAGGCCAATATTTTTCTCCCACTGATTGATGTAGTGATTTTTTCAGGTAGATTTTATAACCCAAATCAAGCAAAAAAATAAATAGGCTTTCTATGGCCCACTGAGTGAGAGATGACACAGACAGGGATGGCACTCTAGCAGAAATGTCAATCTTAATCTCCCACAAAAAAAAAAAAAAAAAACAGGGAGTGTCCTTCAATTACTATCTCCCTGCAGTAATCTCAGCCAGGTATGGCAGGCAGCAATAAGGAGTGGACTGATGCACAAATTAAATAAAAAGTGTGTACAAACCAAAAAGATAGCTGTGCAGAAAGGAAGTAACAAGAGGATTTGTGCTTTGAAAAAAGCTGTTGGTTTGCACAGCGGCGTACACACAGCAATGCAGCTATCAGGGAGCCTTCTAGGGCAGCCCAATGAGCTACAGCGCTGAGGGGGAAAAAAAAAAAAATGTAGCTTCCACTGTCCCTGCACACCGAAGGTGGTGTTGGGCAGTGGAAATCGCTACAGCACAAGCGGTTTGGTGGTTAATGGACCCTGCCTAACGCTATCCCTGCTTCTGACGAAGCGGCAGCAACCTCTCCCTAAGCTCAGATCAGCAGCAGTAAGATGGCGGTCGGCGGGAACGCCCCTTTATAGCCCCTGTGACGCCGCAGACAGCAAGCCAATCACTGCAATGCCCTTCTCTAAGATGGTGGGGACCAGGACCTATGTCATCACGCTGCCCACACTCTGCGTTTACCTTCATTGGCTGAGAAATGGCGCTTTTCGCGTCATTGAAACGCGACTTTGGCGCGAAAGTCACGTACCGCATGGCCGACCCCGCACAGGGGTCGGATCGGGTTTCATGAAACCCGACTTTGCCAAAAGTCGGCGACTTTTGAAAATGAACGACCCGTTTCGCTCAACCCTAGTCAAAAGCATTAGAATACTCAAACAGGTGTAGATGGACAAGACAAGCATATTCTATAACAGCACAGGCAACATTTTTCCTTTTTTTTAATTTTTAAAAATACATATAATACAACACATTTAGAAGTCAGTGGTCCACAAGAGGGAGACAAACGTTTTACAAAATAATTCATGTGGTCACAAATGTGGTATGTATGGTAGAACAGAACAACTCTTTGGTTACTTCTATTTAAATAACAAGTGCTGACAGCACGGGGCCTAATTTGTAGATGGCACAGTATATTTGCAACACTGTAACAAAGGCCTAATACAGGCCTACATCTTAACACACCTGTTGCAACCAGTAAAGACAAATTGATTGATTGACTGACTGACTGACTGACTGATTGATTGATTGCATATTGAATGCAATACAATGCTTGACATACATAGGTGAAAGCAAGGCCAGGCATACTACACTTGATCTTGAGCAGCGGCACTTCGGCCGCACCAAGGCCTAAAACTGACACCCATTGTGGAGACAGAGCAAAAGATTGCCATGGGGAAGACATTTCTAGGAATTCTGGGTGCATTCGCAATGACAGTTCTGCTGTGTGTGTGTGTTCAAGCTGTGCACAACGTGTTTTGAATCTGCATATCTCCACCTATTTTAACACACCCTCCATCCCCCTTTTGCTCTAAAGTGTGCAAGTGACTGCGAGAAAGAGAGGGAAATTCAAAAAACAGACAGGCGAGCAGTTGTCTTCCTGGCTCTCCTGAAGCTGGGCACAGACCCCCCTCTACCATGTGGTCTGCTGCTGCTCCAGCAGCAGACTGAAGACAGCGCCATTTTACACTGCCTGATATAGGCCAAGAGCCCATTGTGACATGTGAGAGTTCCGGATCCCATTGTGAGACGTGAGAGTTCCGGCCCATTGTGACACATGAGAGTTCCGGAGCCCATTGTGACATATCGGGCTTCATGGTAGTGGTAAATTTAGGTTGATAATTTTTGCGTTTATTTGTGAAAAAAATGGAAATTTGGCTAAAATTTAGAAAATTTCGAAATTTTCAAATTTTGAATTTTTATTCAGTTAAAAGAGAGAGATATGGGACACAAAATAGTTAATAAATAACATTACCCACATGTCTACTTTACATCAGCGCAATTTTGGAAACAAAATTTTTTTCTAGGAAGTTATAAGGGTTAAAATTTGACCAGCGATTTCTCATTTTTACAGCAAAATTTACTAAACCATTTTTTTTAGGGACCACCTCACATTTGAAGTCAGTTTGTGGGGTCTATATGGCTGAAAATACCTAAAATTGACACCATTCTAAAAACTGCACCCTTCAAGGTGCTTAAAACCACATTCAAGAAGTTTATTAACCCTTCAGGTGCTTCACAGCAGCAGAAGCAACATGGAAGGAAAAAATGAACATTTAACGTTTTAGTCACAAAAATTATCTTTTAGCAACATTTTTTTTATTTTCCCAATGGTAAAAGGAGAAACTGGATGCCAAAAGTTATTGTACAATTTGTCCTGAGTACGGCAATACCCCATATGTGGGGGGGAACCACTGTTTCAGTGCACGACAGGTCTCGGAAGGGAAGGAGCGCCATTTGACTTTTTCGATGAAAAATTGGCTCCAATCTTTAGCGGACACCATGTCGCGTTTGGAGAGCCCCTGTGTGCCTAAACATTGGAGCTCCCCCACATGTGACCCCATTTTGGAAACTAGACCCCCCAAGGAACTTATCTAGATGCATAGTGAGCACATTGAAACCCCAGGTGTTTCACAAATTGATCCGCAAAAATGGAAAAGTACTTTTTTCACAATAACATTCTTTTAGCCTCAATTTTTTCATTTTCACATGGGCAACAGGATAAAATGAATCCTAAAATATGTTGAGCAATTTCTCCTGAGTACAGTGATACCTCATATGTGGTCACAAACCACTGTTTGGGCACATGGCAAGGCTCAGAAGGGAAGGAGCGCCATTTGACTTTTGACTGAAAAATTAGCTCCAATCGTTAGCGGACACCATGTCGCGTTTGGAGAGCCCCTGTGTGCCTAAACATTGGAGCTCCCCCACATGTGACCCCATTTTGGAAACTAGATCCCCCCAAGGAACTTATCTAGATATGTGGTGAGCACTTTGAATCCCCAAGTGCTTCACAGAAGTTTACAATGCAGAGCCGTGAAATTAAGTTTTAGCAAGCAATTTTTTATGTTCACAAGGGTAATAGGAGAAATTAGACCACAGTAGTTGTTGCCCAGTTTGTCCTGATTATGCTGATACCCCATATGTGGGGGTAAACCACTGTTTGGGCACATGTCGGGGCTCGGAAGGGAAGTAGTGACGTTTTGAAATGCAGACTTTGATGGAATGGTCTGAGGGTGTCATGTTGCATTTGCAGAGCCCCTGATGTGCCTCAACAGTAGAACCCCCCACGTGACCCCATTTTGGAAACTAGACCCCCAAGGAACTTATCTAGATGTGTGGTGAGCACTTTGAACCCCAAAGTTCTGCACAGAAGTTTATAACGCAGAGCCATGAAAATAGAAAAATCATTTTTCTTTCCTCAAAATTTTTGTTTTAGCAAGCAATTTTTTATTTTCACAAGGGTAACAGGAGAAATTGGACCCCAATAGTTGTTGCCCAGTTTGTCCAGATACATATGTGGGGTAAACCACTTTTTGGGTACACGTCGGGGCTCGGAAGGGAAGTAATGATTTTTTGAAATGCAGACTCTGATGGAATGGTCTACGAACATCACGTTGAGTTTGCAGAGCCCCTGATGTGCCTAAACAGTGGAAATCCCCCACAAGTGACCCCATTTTGCAAACTAGACCCCCAAGGAACGTATCTAGATGTGAGGTGAGCACTTTGAACCCCCAAATTCTTCACAGAATTTTATAACGCAGAGCCGTGAAAATAAAAAAAAATCATTTTTTTCCCACAAAAATCATTTTTTTGCCCCATTTTGGTATTTTCCCAAGGGTAACAGGAGAAATTAGACCCCCAAAGTTGTTTTGCAATTTTTTGTGAGTATGCTGATACCCCATATGTTTGGGTAAACCACTGTTTGGGTGCACATCTGGGCTCGGAAGGGAGGGAGCACCATTTGACTTTTTGAATGCAAGATTGGCTGGAATCAATGGTGGCACCATGTTGCGTTTGGAGACCCCTGATGTGCCTAAACAGTGGAAACCCCTCAATTCTAACTCCAACACTAACCCCAACACACCCCTAACCCTAATTCCAACTCTAGTCATAACCCTAATCACAACCCTAACCCCAACACACCCCTAACCACAACCCTAACCCCAACACACCCCTAACCCTAATCCCAACCCTAACCCTAATCCCAACCCTAACCACAACCCTAACCACAACACACCCTTAACCCTAATCCTAACCATAATCCTAACCACAAGCCTAATCTTAACCCTAATTCCAACCCTAACCCTAGTTCCAACCCTACCTCTAATTCCAACCCTTACCTTAAGGCTATGTGCCCACGTTGCGGATTCGTGTGAGATTTTTCCACACTATTTTTCAAAAATCCGCAGGTAAAAGGCACTCCGTTTTACCTGTGGATTTAATGGAGATTTCCAGTGTTTTTTGTGCGGATTTCACCTGCAGATTCCTTTTGAGGATCAGGTGTAAAACGCTGCGGAATCTACACAAAGAATTGACATGCTGCGGAAAATACAACACAGCGTTTCCGTGCGGTATTTTCCGCACGATGGGTGTGGCGGATTTGGTTTTCCATAGGTTTACATGGTACTGTAAACCTGATGGAAAACTGCTACGAATCCGCAACGGCCAATCCACTGCGGATCCGCAGCCAAATCCACACCGTGTGCACATAGCCTAATTCTAACCCTAACCCTAATTCTATCCCTAACCCTAGTTCTAACCCTAACCCTAGTTCTAACCCTAACCCTAGTTCTAACCTTAATTCTAACCCTAGTTCTAACCCTAACCCTAGTTCTAACCCTAACCCTAATTGTAACCCTAACCCTAGCCCTAACTCTAGCCCTAACCCTAGCCCTAACCCTAGTTCTAACCCTAACCCTAGTGGAAAAATAAAAGTAAATATATTTTCTTTATTTTATTATTGTCCCTACCCATGGGGGTGATAAAGGGGGGTTCAATTACTTTTTTTTAATTTTGATCACTGTGATCAAAATTTACCTGGAATGAATCTGCCGGCCGCATGCACCCGCCATTTTGGAAGATGGCGGTGCCCATGGAGAAGACGTGACGGACACCGGGAGGGACACCGGAGCTCGGTAAGTATGGGGGGTGGGATCGGAGCACGGGGGTGAGATCGGAGCATGGGGGGAGCAGACAGGAGGATGGGGGAGCGGTCAGGAGGATGGAGGGGAGCAGAGCACATTACAGGACAGGATGGAGGACTGGGGAGGAGATCAGTGGCGGGGGCAGATCAGGGTTTCCAGCCATGGCCGATGATATTGCAGCATCGACCATGGCTAGATTGTTATATTTCACCACGTTTTAAAGGTGAAATATTACAAATTGCTCTGATTGGCTGTTTCACTTTCAACAGCCAATCAGAGCGATCGTTAGCCACGGGGGGGGGGCCGAAGCCACCCCCTGGGTGGGCTGAAGTACTACTCCCCTGTCCCTGTAGGTCAGGTGAAATTACAGTTAACCCTTTCACCCGACCTGCAGTGACGCGATCATTCTTTCATCACGCATACGCTGTGTTACAGGTTGGGAAGGGGTTAAAATATCAAGAAGTATTAGCTACCTCTTATATTCCAAATCATAAAAGGGGTCAAGTTCTGCAGCAGGATGGTGCTCCATCTCATACATCCATCTCTACAACAAACTTCCTCCAGGCAAAAAAGATCAAGGTGCTCAAGGACTGGCCAGCCCAGTCACCAGACATGAAATTCATTGAGCATGTTTGGGGTAGGATGAAAGAGGAATCTTGGAGGTCAAAACCACAGAATCTATATGAACTCTGGGAGGCATGTAAGACTGCATTCTTTGCTATTCCTGATGACTTCATTAATAAATTGTATGAATCATTGTTGTCCTTCAAGCTCTTGGAAGTCACACAAAATATCAAATATGACTCTAATAGCACCACAACTTCATTCACCAATGTTATGCAACATATATTTGTATTTTAAGTTAATTATTTGTTTGAATATCACATTACTTTCTGTGGGCGACAAAAATGTTGTCTTGCCAAAATCTGACCATTCTGTGTCCTTTAACTGATCAATATTTTTGCATTGATGCCAATTTATTTTCTTAACCTAAACCACATTTCGGAGGGTTTCAGCTTTCAAAAGAATAATTTATACAACCAATGGATGAATTTAACATCAGGTTATAAGCTTTTATTTACATAACATGGATAAGCGACATAACTTCTGTCAGGGAGTGTATGAAATTGACAATGCTTAACTGAGAACTTATTCCCCTGTAAATAGTTGGCACCTGTTCAGGTGCCCCTTGTTGGTTTTACCATGCGCTGGCAGTGTGTGTAGGACCTTGTTACTCTTGTTTGCTTTTACAGACCAAAGCAGAACTGTATGGCGTAGCAGAGACCAGGACTGGTCAATACGCCTTGTAGCCCGCCCAAGGACAACGTTGGGGGCTGATGACTGATCCCTTGGATTATTGTTGTTGTTGGTGCACAGGGACACTTCGTTATTTAAATGTTGCACTTGATTTGTGAATAGTTTGCTCTTTTACCTGTGTGCACTTATGATAAATAATTTTGGTAATGTAACGTTTAAGAAATCGTACCTGAAGCTTAAGTTTTACCAGTTAACCTGTTGACATGCATGTCTAAAAATATTTTATGTCTTTAACTTGTACTGTGTGTTTTTCTTATGGAGAAGCCTGTGTGGCTGTGCCGGACATCATGTGAACTTGCTTTCTTTTCAACAATGTGTGAAATAGTAGCAGACATTATTTTTTTAATGATCCTCACAAATCAGATCACAAGTTGTTTTAGTTCACCAGGACTTGCAAATTTTTGGAAATTTGACTCAAAGTCGATTTTACGTGGATCAATCGACTTATCGCTATGTGTAACCTGAATGGTTGTATAGGGTCTTCCAGACTAAAAAGCTAACTGGTATGTTAAAAAAATGCCTACAATGGTTTAGTTAATCATGTCTAATCTACTATGGTGTTTTTTGCTAATGTCTCACAATTACTGATGGATTGGATCACCAGTGAGAGATTTTATCAAACCACAACAATATATTGCGCTTCCATAGCGTCTTTTGTTGCAGTCTTTAAATAAAATAATTTAAAGGAATGCTGCAAAATCTAGATATTGCTGTTATATACATAGGACATGTGTGTTCTTTGACGCCCACCATGTGTTTCATACATGTGAGAAGATGATTCTACAGCTCTAATTCTTATTGTTTGTCCTGCATCATATCGCAAATTACTTTGCTGTGTGTACAAGAAGATCCAAGATGTCTGACTGAACTAGCAAGCAAATCAAATGATAAAATGAATCTTAGAACAAACTACTGTACACAAACAAGGACATACATATCATTAGGATACCAAAGTCACAAAGCAGACTGATATATAGTTTTGTGAGAAAAGATTTAGTATTACCTGTGATTTACTCATTTAATCCTCTGCTCTGGGATTTTGGGTCCAATGGGCGGTCCCATCAGTGACTGACAGCTTTCCATGTATAAGTGTGCATACTGATGTAGCTGTCAGTCGCTGATAGGATCGCCCACTGGACTGAAAATCCCAGAAAGAGCAGAGGAATAAATGAGTAAATCACACGATATACCAAATCTGTTTCTCACAAAACTATATATCAGTCTGCTTAGCTTCTCCTTCTTCTTCTCTATAACATGGAGCCTGCAGGTTGGACTGCATCTTCATGGTGACAGATTCCCTTTAAATTTGTAACAGTAAAGTTTTAATTTATAACGAAGAGAAATATAAAGCCCTCTCGGCTTATTCTGTACTGGAAAAAAAGGAAATCAATGAGCGACTTCTCATTTTCTATTGTGTAGGTAGACTCTGACAGATCATGTGAACTGTGGTGGGAATGACAAATGAGAATTGCATTCAAGCCTGTCATTCTTTTATTGTCTCAAAAAACATGTCTTTGAAAAGTTAAGGAAGGGAGACCTTGAAATGGGTGTCCAGTAAGTATTATTTTTCTAATAAATAAATTAATAAATAACTATAACCCATTTAATCTCTCCCATGCTCTAGTTACTGTCCCTGATGGACCCATCTTATTCTAGGCAGCTGATCACATCTTTTCCAGACATCTTATCATTGTAGCTAATCACTGGTGATATTTTTGATGTGGTCCAATTGAACCTTACACAGTTCTTTTATACAGTAATTAAAAGGGTTGATATTTAAAACATTGTTTAAAGCTTCTTCAGACTTGTTCACATGGTTCACATTTCTGCCGATTTCTCTCCAGATTTTCATATTACAATACTGGAGTTTTTGTTAAATCTCTTCTGCATGCTATGGCGAATATCCATCGTACTGAAGATTTTATATCACAATTGATGCTGTGAATATTAATAAGCTAAATCAATCCTTGATTTACTGCAAAATTTGTAATTACAAATTTATAAAAAGTCATTTATCATTTCAAGAGACTTTGCATAAATCTATAGTACAAATGATCATAAGAAACTTTATGCAAATTGCCTTTTCAGATGTTACCTTTTAGACCACAGGAAGCATTATAATATAGCATAAAAATCTATTTCATTGTCCACTTATGAGCTATTTCTTCTCCATAGTACAAATCCATCCTAGTCAAAGCAAGACAGATTACCAGCATAGTGAGATGCCAGGTTACAACTAGCTATTACAGCCAATCGACAAAAAAAAGTAAAAGGAGGAGCGAGGAACAAAATGAGGAAATAAGCAAAAAAAATGGCTGATCATGATGAAAATAGTGATTTATCTTATCAGAGAGCTGGATTCACAGCTACAGTGCTCAGTACAACTGTACTCCCTGCAGCTGCTACTTCTAAACATGTCCTAAATAGAGAAAGAAGAGCATACATTCCTATGTTTCTGCATACTGTGTTGGAGATATAGCATCTTGTCTCCACTCACTAGTTCAGAGAGAACTGAAAATTAGAGACAAAGTCTATAGAGGAGAAACCTGGTGAAAAATGTAGAACACAAGTCATAACAGGACCAGAAATAGTGTTATACCTGTACACATATAACCGCTTATTCTGAAAAATTACCTGAAATGACAAGTGCAATTTTACGAATAAGCTTCTGAAAACAGAAAAACTACGCACACAATGCTTCTAAATACCATAGAATGTTTCTTCCCAAGTTTTGGTAAGTCCTCCCATCAGACAGTTACAATAAAACATTTTATCTCTTTTTGTTAAAATGTAAATCCCTCGCAATGAGACTTCATTGAGTTTATATTGCAATTTAAAATGACTTCATCAATCTAAAGCAAAATAATCCTATGAGAAAAAGCTTATAGCAAAGAATTTTATAGTACTATAAATTTGTGTTTAAGAAAAGTCTTGAAATTATATTGCCTTCCCCGATGAAAACTCCTGGAACTTGGATGTGAATGAAACCAGGAATAAGAGCTGCATGGGAAAGAAAAAGTTAACAGTAGCTGTTTTGTCACTTCTAATAATTGAAATGTTAACACAGATGAAAAATATTGTATCTTATTTTTCCTTTTAACCCGCAACCTATATATACATGTAAATGTCTCAAACTTCCCCAAAGCATTTTTTTTTGTTCCTGAGAATCATCAATCAGGTAAAAATGACCTTTTTGAAGAACAAAATCTCCTAGCTCATGTCTTCTAAAATATGAATGATGTTATGCTGGAATAGCAAGAAAAATGACAAGATTTATCATGCTGAGAAGAGGCCGGTTGATCTATAAGGCAACCTCACATTCTGTGTGGAATAACCAATTGCAGATGTAATTGTTTGTGCCTTCTTGTAAAGGCCAACAAAATCAAGCATCTGTCATGACAATGCAGGAAGCACAACTCATTTAGTGTACTTAGTATTCCTTTCATCCACAGAAAGGTCACTTATATTTTAAATGGCCATTTAACTGGCGAATAGAACCAGGCATGCGTCCTGAGCTAAGCATCAATTTTGTAAAGTGTAATTTTGGAAAAAGAATGGATGCACTGATTAAGGGGAAAGGTATATTATAGTAATGAGAAGGAAAATTTGGCCTGCATTAGTGCCGATAAGAAGCCGGGTTAGCAAAACGGCTTATTAAAAAAGTAGATACAGATACAGCAAAGACAAACATTTGTATTGCACTTTGTTCACAATGGACTCTGTAATGTCAGATATTTACTTGTGATAATTCATTTTTTTATCTTTAAAAGGAACCAGTCATATTTAAAATCGTATCTGATCAGTCGGCAGGATCGAACAGGAGGAGCTGATCAATAGTGATGTACATTTTTATTAGAAAATTTTCAGTAAAACTTGCATTTTACTCATTGAAATCTTCGGTATTTGTATGCGTATGTGTTCAGTGGGCAGTCCTATTCAGTGATTGACAGTCCTTTCTCTATTGGCTGTGCATGCAGAGATAGCTGTCAATCACTAGTAGCACTGCCCTTTGGACTCATATCTAAACCACAGGGATTTCGATGAATAAAATACAAGTTAGGTCAAAAGTGGTGCACTCTTCAAGTTATGAGGTGCTGAAGTCACGGGACGCACGCCGGCAGCTTATCTTTCTTAGGTATGCGGTCACGCATTTGTGGACCTCCCTGACTCAATATCCGGCTATGGCCATGATTCATCTTCAGTAGCCAATTTTTTGGCAAACGACATAGTAGGAATATCTCTTATGATTACAGCCATTATTCTTTTTCATTAGCTATTTTTTGGCAAACGGCATATTGAGAATATTTGGATTATATGCAGACTTCCTCGCCAAAGGCATTGTATGCCGAAACGTTGGAGTTCTGATGTCTGTTATATTTTTTTGCTAGCTGTCTACCAATAAATCAATTTCCATTGAGAGTAAAAATTTGTGGACTTGTTGAGTGCCGAAGGTTATCCTTTCTAAAATACAAGTTATACTGAATCCTTTCGAATCCTTTCCCACAAACCTATATATCTTCTCTGCTTCTTCTCCTCTATACCGTGCTGTCCACAGATTAGACTGCATATACAATGTGACAGGTTCCCTCTAAGTTAGTAATAAGCAAGTACGCAGATCATGGTCTTTCTTTCTTCTTGTGGAAACGTTTTTGAGGATCTTTCTAATAATATTTCCAAACTGTAATTTATCTCCAGCCATGTACAGAACATGAAAACAGATACATTGTTCAATACAGATGTCACAGGAAGAAAATCAAGGCAAGGAATGAGATTCTACGATTAAAAGTATGATAGAAATTGAAACTGAAAAATCTATAATGCAATTCAATGGAGATTTTGACCATAGATTTCTCTCTTTGCCATTATAACATTTTCAACAAATCCTTCAACAAAATCTGCATGTATACAAGCATGGGGCACTACACGTAACCTTGTGACTTGTATCTTATGCAGGCTTTATCCATGTGCATTTATAATATTAAGTATCCCCTAAGGATGAAAGGTGTGTGAAGGAACTGTGTTATCTCCATCCCATACCAGTAGGTCCTGTCTACATCCTGCAGTGGTACATTAACTATGTACTAACAAGCATGGCTTTTTATCAGTGATGTGTTGGGAAATTGATGTCCTTTTCGGGGACTTGCTATCAATTAAGTTTCTAGCCATCACCCTAAGGACAACGGAAAAATATAGCATGGAATTTTTTAATCAGTTGTGTCTGAAGAAACACCTGGCCTAAAACATCTTATACATATGAACACACTAACAAGTATGAAGTTTACTTATATTTAATAGTGAAGAAAAAGAGATCAGGTTTGCTGAAAAAAAATTACTATTATATGACTAAAATTGGTAGGCCAGGTTCAGATAGCCATTTTTTTTAAATTGGGCAAGTCATATCTACAAGTTGTCGATGGGTGCTGGAGCTGATTTTACATTGCATGCATTTTTCTGGATCGTAAAATGAGGTAAATTAATATATGCAGGGGTGTACCATTCTGCGACACTCTGAGGCCAGGAGTTGATGTCGGTGTGTCCGTCACTTGTAGCACATCGTAGTGAAAACATGCGCTGTCTGTGGTTGGTACACCGGCATCAGCTGCTGGCCTATGAGTCGACTATGGAAGAGGATGCCACATGTCATGGGAGCAGGGAAAGATAAGAAGACTCCTTTCTTTTTTTAATGTGTTGGAGAAGAGCAGTATAACAGGCGACATTATTACTGGAAAGAGCCTCGGATAGAGGACATTATACTAAGAAGAGGCCCACGATGGGGGACATTATATCAGGAAGGATCCCAGGATGGAGGGTATTATACCAGGAAAAGGTCCTAGGATTGGAGACATTATACCAGGAAGAGGCCCAGGATTGGGGACATTATATCAGGAAGGGACCCGTGATTGGGGACACTATAACAGGAACAGGCCCAGGATGGCAGAAATTATTACTGGAAGTGGCCTAGGATAATAATAAAAATATTTAATTTTTATTTCTATAGCACCAACTTATTCTGCAGCACTTTACATTTTAGAGACTTGTACAGACAATAAAAACAATACAGAGTAGCATAAAACTCAACACATTCTAAAAGGAATGAGGGCCCTGCTCTCAAGTTTCCAATCAATGAGGAAATAGGGGAGACATGAAAGGTAAATGGTAAAAAAAAATGTGTTGTGTATTTTCCAGCCGTTGATAAGGTAGATAGGATATTCACATAATGCTGCATGATCCGGTCACTAGCCAGTACAGTAGGTGCACAAGTACAGATATGTAGTGCTATTAAAAGGGAACTTGTCACCTGTTTTGGCCGCTATAAGATGCGGCCACTGCCTTTCAGGGCTTATCTATAGCATTCTATAATGCTGTAGATAAGCCCCCCGATCCGACTTGCAAGATAAGAAAAATAAATTTTATTATACTCACCCGGGGGGCGGTCCGGTCTGATGGGTATCACAGGTCTGGGTCCGGCACCTCCCATCTTCTTGCGCTGACGCCCTCTTGCTTGCTTCGTCGTTCCCCGGCATAGTGCTCCTGCACAGTCGTACAGGGTGGAGCGCGGTAATTTGCTTTTTTGCACTGCATGCTGTGGCGGCACTGTCGGTCGAAGAGAGGGGAGAGTGGGTGTGGCTTACAGTGGCTGATGGGAGATTTGTATTCCTCTGCCTTTCAGTTGCCATTATGCAGTGGACACGTGAGGAGAGGTCATTTTGTGTTGAAGCGTATTTTTCAAATGCCCACTCGATCATTGCAGTGCAGCGTGCTTTTCGTTTACAATTCGCTGTTCCTCCATGCGGACGTGTTCCTGGACGGCAATCAATTGTAAATTGGGTGAATGCATTCAGAACAGCAGGGAATGTGTCATGTGTACGAAGGGGACCTGAGAGAAGGATTACAACACCACAAAACATCGAGAGAGTTAGAGCAGCAGTACTGCAATCTCCGAAACGCTCTGCTCGGAAGCAATCATTTGCTCTTGGCATTTCAAGACGTTCTCTCCACCGGATTCTTCATGATGAACTGAATTTTCACCCGTATAAAATGTGCGTGGTCCAACATTTGTCAGCATGGGACTATTTGACACGGCGGACCTCTTGTGAAGACATGTTAGCAACGATACCCCGTGACGCAATTGTGTTTTTTTCTGATGAGGCACTGCACACACAGCGAGGGTTACCATGAATTGTTTGAGGCAAATGTTTCCTGGACGGCTTATCTCTTTGAGGGGAGATGTGAACTGGCCAGCACGCTCACCAGATTTAGCCCCATGCGATTTTTTCCTTTGGGGTTACCTGAAGTCTAAGGTGTATATCAACCGTCCCAACACCTTGGAAGACCTAAGGAACAATATTGAAGCTGAAATTGGCAGAATACCAGTGCACATGCTTGTTAGAGTTCATGAAAACTTCAGAAAACGTATGCAGCAGTGTGTGGATAGCGAAGGTCGACATTTGCCAGATACACTATTTAAAACCATGTAATTTAAAAATTCCATTACTGTTCAGTATAATTAAAATATAAAATAAATTTTTCTAATGATCATAATTTTTTTATTTCATTCCCAAATCAGCAAATTACCGCGCTCCAGTGCTCATGTGCTGGGCCTCTCTGACCTTTCCCAGCGCCGTTGCACTGCAGTACTTTGCTCTGCCCTCAACAAGGCAGATAAGTGCGCCTGCATAGGAGCGCGATGCCGGGGAGCGATGAAGAAGCAGAAGGACAGCATTGCAGGAAGATGTGAGGCACTGTATCCGGCCTGCGACACCCATCAAACCGGACCGTCCCCTGGGTGAGTATAATAAAATGTATTTTTCTTCACTTGCAGGTCAGATCGAGGGTTTATCTACAGCATTATAGAACGGGGCCCATAAGTTATACCACTAAGTGTATGTCTTAACTTTCTATATGCAGACCATCAGTAAATGTGAAAAATCATCCATGTGCATTGGCACACAGGCTATAATGTGGCCATGTGCTCTCCATGAGCAATTACCAATTCAGCTGCATCACATCTAATGTGGTGTACTTAATTATTTGTATTAAGTGTTCAACCGTGGGTCTGTATGTTGTGGAGACAGGGCAAAAACTGAGAACAAGGATAAATTCCCAACGCCATACAATAAGAAAAAAGAATGGATCTACCTGTGGCCAAACATTTTTGTATGCCTGATCATAGCACCATGGACCTGAAATTACTTATATTGAAAGGTAACTTCAAATCTAAGAGAGACAGGAGAATTTGGGAGTATAAATTTATGACAACCTTTGAAACACTTAGTGCAGGAATGAATGTGTCGCATGGATTTATGTCTTTTTTCATCAATTAAGGAATTTGCACTTTAGACCATGTGGGGTCATCATAACAGAACCAAATAATAAGAACCCGGCACTCAACTTAAGTGATCAGATATGGCAGCTTAATGTGGTTCACTGTAGTGGTCAAAAAAATGTTTTGGTCTTTACAGCAGACCTTCCTCAGTTACCAGTTACAGTGTTACTATTGGTTTAGTTGTGCCAATAGTGCTGTAGCAGTTCCCTGGATCCAGAGGCGTAGCTAGGGGTTCAGCTCAGGGGGGGCGAGATATCTGAGTGGGCCCCTAACCCCTGACTACAACTACGGTGTGGCACTGTAATTGCGTGTATAAGAACCTCAGCCGATGATCCCCCTGTAACTAAAAAAAACTCCACAAAGACCATCACTACCAGTCCTACGGAACATAGATCACAGCACATTAACAGATGGTGACTTACCACTGACATTCTTTCTGATGGAGTCGTCACTTTTCCCGTCTTTTCCAACTGACCCAGACCGACATGACAACTTCTTCCAGCAACGACTCGGCTACAGAGAATACAACAAAGACACATTTCACTTCTCATATTCCAGCCCCATCACCATCTACTGAGCCGCTGCTGCCGTATGTGTCCTTATTACTGCCCCTGATACCCCAATGCTGAGCCACTGCTGCCGTATGTGTCCCTATTACTGCACCCGATACCCCAATACTGAGCCTCTGCTGCCGTATGTGTCCCTATTACTGCCCCTGATACCCCAATACTGAGCCACTGCTGCCGTATGTGTCCCTATTACTGCACCTGATACCCCAATACTGAGCCACTGCTGACGTATGTGTCCCTATTACTGCCCCTGATACCCCAATACTGAGCCACTGCTGCCGTATGTGTCCCTATTACTGCACCTGATACCCCAATACTGAGCCGCTGCTGCCATATGTGTCCCTATTACTGCCCCTGATACCCCAATACTGAGCCACCGCTGCCGTATCTGTCCCTATTACTGCACCTGATACCCTAATACTGAGCCGCTGCTGCCGTATGTGTCCCTATTACTGCACCTGATACCCCAATACTGAGCCGCTGCTGCCGTATGTGTCCCTATTACTGCCCCTGATACCCCAATACTGAGCCACCGCTGCCGTATGTGTCCCTATTACTGCACCTGATACCCCAATACTGAGCCGCTGCTGCCGTATGTGTCCCTATTACTGCACCTGATACCCCAATACTGAGCCGCTGCTGCCGTATGTGTCCCTATTACTGCACCTGATACCCCAATACTGAGCCGCTGCTGCCGTATGTGTCCCTATTACTGCACCTGATACCCCAATACTGAGCCGCTGCTGCCGTATGTGTCCCTATTACTGCACCTGATACCCCAATACTGAGCCGCTGCTGCCGTGTGTGTCCCTATTACTACACCTGATACCCCAATACTGAGCAACTGCTGCCGTATGTGTCCCTATTACTGCACCTGATACCCCAATACTGAGCCGCTGCTGCCGTATGTGTCCCTATTACTACACCTGATACCCCAATACTGAGCCACTGCTGCCGTATGTGTCCCTATTACTGCACCTGATGCCCCAATACTGAGCCTCTGCCGTATGTGTCCCTATTACTGCACCTGATGTCCCAATACTGAGCCTCTGCTACCGTATGTGTCCCTATTACTGCACCTGATACCCCAATGCTGAGCCGCTGCTGCCGTATGTGTCCCTATTACTGCACCTGATGCCCCAATACTGAGCCACTGCTGCCGTATGTGTCCCTATTACTGCCCCTGATACCCCAATACTGAGCCACTGCTGCCGTATGTGTCCCTATTACTGCACCTGATACCCCAATACTGAGCCACTGCTGCCGTATGTGTCCCTATTACTGCACCTGATACCCCAATACTGAGCCGCTGCTGCCGTATGTGTCCCTATTACTGCACCTGATACCCCAATACTGAGCCGCTGCTGCCGTATGTGTCCCTATTACTGCACCTGATACCCCAATACTGAGCCGCTGCTGCCGTATGTGTCCCTATTACTGCACCTGATACCCCAATACTGAGCCGCTGCTGCCGTATGTGTCCCTATTACTGCACCTGATACCCCAATACTGAGCCGCTGCTGCCGTATGTGTCCCTATTACTGCCCCTGATACCCCAATACTGAGCCACTGCTGCCGTATGTGTCCCTATTACTGCACCTGATACCCCAATACTGAGCCGCTGCTGCCGTATGTGTCCCTATTACTGCACCTGATACCCCAATACTGAGCCACTGCTGCCGTATGTGTCCCTATTACTGCACCTGATGCCCCAATACTGAGCCTCTGCCGTATGTGTCCCTATTACTGCACCTGATGTCCCAATACTGAGCCTCTGCTACCGTAAGTGTCCCTATTACTGCACCTGATACCCCAATGCTGAGCCGCTGCTGCCGTATGTGTCCCTATTACTGCACCTGATGCCCCAATACTGAGCCACTGCTGCCATATGTGTCCCTATTACTGCACCTGATACCCCAATACTGAGCCTCTGCCGTATGTGTCCCTATTACTGAACCTGATACCCCAATACTGAGCCTCTGCCGTATGTGTCCCTATTACTGCACCTGATGCCCCAATACTGAGCCTCTGCCGTATGTGTCCCTATTACTGCACCTGATACCCCAATACTGAGCCTCTGCTGCCGTATGTGTCCCTATTACTGCACCTGATACCCCAATACTGAGCCACTGCTGCCGTATGTGTCCTTATTACTGCACCTGATGCCCCAATACTGAGCCTCTGCCGTATGTGTCCCTATTACTGCACCTGATGCCCCAATACTGAGCCTCTGCTGACGTATGTGTCCCTATTACTGCACCTGATACCCCAATACTGAGCCGCTGCTGCCGTATGGGTCCCTATTACTGCACCTGATACCCCAATACTGAGCCGCTGCTCCATATAGGTCCCTATTACTGCACCTGCTGTGTGGTACAAAAGCATTGTTCCTCATACTGCTTCACATAGTAATGCCACCATTGTGCTCTTACATACTAAAATGTCTATGTGCCTTCACAGTAGCCCCAAACCCTTTACAGCCCCCACAGTGGTCCCAACACTGTATATACGCCCCTACACTGTATGATGGCCCGACAGCAGCTTCCAAACTGTATAACGGCCCTTGCATTATCTCTCACACTGTATAATGACCCCCGCAGTAGCTCCCATGATGTATAATGGAACTTGCAATAGCTCCCACTCTTTAGAATCTGGTCACTGTCTGTCCCTGTCTGTGGGCTGCTACTTTTACAGGCCTGATATACTTAACAAAGAGCTAAATAGAAGAAAATAGAAACAGCCAGTGGGTGCGTATAGAGGCCAGTGTATTGGTATAGCTTCCAGAATTTATCCAGGTAAGGCTACTTTCACACTTGCATCGGTACGGGGCCATCGCCATGCGTCAGCCCGATGTACCGCTGGACAGTGTGTTAAATGTAGCACAACGTGGGCAGCGGATGCAGTTTTACAACGCATCTGCTGCCCATTGCGATTAGCGGGAAGGAGGGGGCAGAGTTTCGGCCATGCATGCGCGGTCGAAAATGGCGGTCACGAAGTTACATTGAACTTTTTTTGTGTGTCACGTCCGCCAAAAACACTACGCATCCGTTGCACGACGGATGCGATGTGTCGCTATGCGTTGCTAATGCAAGTCAATAGAGAAAAAACGCATCCTGCGGGCAACTTTGCAGGATGTGTTTTTTCTCCAAAACGACGCATTGCGATGTACGCCTAATAACGCAAGTGTGATAGTAGCCTGACCCTAAAAAAATACTGTTGTCTGGACAAGATCCCAAAGAGGGAAAAGGAAAGGAGCCAACCAGAAGAAAGAGGGGGAGGTAGAATATTACTTCTAAAGAAGAAAGAAAGTACACCCCCTGGCTCGTCTACTCCCCTCTTTTTCCCTTCTCCCCCTTTGGGGTCTTGTTGTCTAGACTGAGTATATGTTCAGGGGCCCGCACCCATATGTGATTTTCTATACACACTTACTTATGATGCTTTTTTCCTCTGTCTGGCTATTTATCACACTGTATAAACTCACTGAAACTTTTATTTTAATAAAAGGTTTTATAATGGGGGTTTTGTGTTTACAACCTTGGATTTACTGATATGAGATCATACAGACACTGGACTGATAGATCCTGACCCCGGCTATAGGACTGCATTATATATATATATATATATATATATATATATATATATATATATATATACATATATATATATATATATATATATATATATATATATATCTCCTATAGCCGGGGTCAGGATCTATCAGTCCAGTGTCTGTATGATCTCATATCAGTAAATCCAAGGTATATATACTGACAAGACTGGTCAGTGATGTGCACTGATAGACGTGACCCCGACTGCAGGACCCCACAGATGAGGATATGTTTCTTTCCTATATATAAAAAGGAGACGTGTATCCTCATCTGTGGGGTCCTGCAGCCGGGGTCACGTCTATCAGTGCACATTACTGACCAGTCTTGTCTGAGGAACCATTAGATTCAGCTGCTCTCCAGTGTCTCAGAGAGTGCAGATACAGTATGTGGCTGGGTCTTATCTGAAGCAGCGTCCTGTCACCTCCTCCCTGCACAGTGCAGACACCTCAGGCCACTATGGACAGAAGTGTGAGCTGTTACTTACAGCACTGTGTCCCCTGTCCTGCTCCTCTCTGGAGGGAAGCCCCAGCGCCATGGTCCTGACTTCTCTGCCACAGACACGTTCACTTCACTGAGCGTGCAATGTGGGCATGTCTGCTGGACACAGGTACAGTGTCAGCACTGGGGGAGGGGGCAAAGCTTCACTGCCTGTCTCCAGCCCCTGCCTGAGGTACAGCAGGGAGATCGTATCTCCCTGCTCTATCACCAAGCTAATTAAGTGTAGCTCCAGGTGGGCCCCTGTGAGCTGTGGGCCCGGGGCGGCCGCACCCCCTGCCCCCCTGGTAGCTATGCTACTGCCTGGATCAATGGGACAATTAATCCAATCACCGGCGGACACCACGTCTTCTCCTTGCCACTGCGGCATGCCACATCTTCCTGGCATCTACCTACAGGCTATATGATCCACATTTCTCCTTGGATACATTGTCCCCTTGATCCAGGGAACTGCTACAGCACTATTGGCACAACTAAACCAATAGTAACACTGTAAATGGTATCTGACGAAGGTCTGCTGTAAAGACCGAAACTTTTTTTGACCACTACAGTGAACCACATTAAACTACCATATCTGATCACTTAAGTTGAGTGCCGGGTTCTTATTATTTGTTATTGATGTTGTAGGAACCTACCCTGGCATCTCCAATAGTGGTGCGCACGGCCCTATTTCCTATCATAACAGAACCAGACCCCAATCAGAGGACAACAAAACATTGACTCCTAATCTAGGAACGTTCCAATATTTATGGACACAACTGTTTATCACTTATCACTCTCCCATAATGACAGTTCTGTACTGTGTTGTGTATTAATATGTGATTCTTCAGAATTTGCTTTAGTCTGCCTGATGAAGAGACCTGAGTAGTCTCGAAAGCTTGCAATTTGTTACCATCTTTTCAGTTAGGCATTAAAAGGTATCAACCACTGAGGACTCTCAATTCTAAATATTATTCATGACCAGTTATACACTTATCTGAATGAGCACTTAGTCTGAACTCCGAAAGAATGTTCCTGACCTTTCTGACGTATTTGTAACATAAATAAACACAAAAAAATTGTGTTTCATTAGTTGAGGCTTGAAAGTCTAAACTATGTACCAAAAAGTTACCATTAAATATATTAATGGGGTTGAGCTCCATTGAAGTGGATGATGTTAAACTGCAAAACTACAAACAAAAAGTTGCTATGTTTTCTAAACAACACCGGTAAATCAGATGAAGGGAATCATCATGGATTACTAATATGACATTGAATGTTAAAAAATATTCCAGCTAACTTTAGTATGTTGTTATGCTTCATTCTGGTATGAGCATGTAGCATGGTGAGAGGAATAATCTTCAGTACAAAAGTGAGCAGATATCTAAAGTAAATATGTTTAATTTTATTGGCTGTTGTCAGGGATGCAATAAAAGCCTTCAGAATTCAAAAAACAATTAATACATTGAGAAGAGTATGATGGCAGATTGGGTAGGAAAAGATTTTGACGTGTTGTACTGGTGAGGATAACAGCCTTTCACAGTGGCTTCTGTGCAGACACGAGGGTCAGTGGGAGTTCTCGTTCGCTGGTCTTTAGAAAGACCACATGGCCCATACTCTTTCCATGTGGGTAGAACATTAGTCAGACACCACAGTGTAAGGGTGCCATACTCCAGTAAGAATTTATTAGGTCACAAGCAGGTATAAGCAGATATTACATTCCCAGCAAGGACACAAGATAGTGCAAATCTCACCCTTCCTGGCTGACAGGGAATTAGAACCTCCAAAATTTTGGAGCAACCAGGACCGACTACCCCAACCAGCAGCACCACGCTTTTGGTGGGTACCCACAGAGAGGAGGTAGCAAGAGTCTACCAGTATGTTTGCCTTTAACAACCTTTCCATGTTGTTTGTATTTGGTCCAGATTTTAGACACAGCTGACTGTAAACAACCAACATCTTTTGCAACATTGCATAATGATTTACCCTCTTTTAAGAGTTTGATAATCATCTCCTTTGTTTCAATTGACATCTCTCATGTTGGAGCCATGATTCATGTCAGTCCACTTGGTGCAACAGCTTTCCAAGGTGTGATTGCTCCTTTTTAGATGCATGCTAACAAGCAGATCTAATTTTATGCAGGTGTTAGTTTGGGGAATGAAAATTTACAGGGTGGTTTCATAATTTTTCCCCTCATATTTGAGTGACTCAAAATTTTTTACCCTATTCTTGGTTAAGAAAGTAACCATTACTGACTACCACATTTTTTGTTCTTGACTACTGTTAGTGTTTCTTAAAGCCAGAAAGTTACCATTTGAAATGACTTTAGTTTTGTGCCATGTCTGTGATCTGCTTTTTTCTACAAAATTATACAACTGAATGAACATCCTCCAAGGCCGGTGAATTCATAATTTTTGCCTGGGGTTGTAGACATCCTTAAGTGTTTGGAGTGCAGGAAAAGCTGTGTCAAGGTGTGGAGCAATCAGAAAACAGAAGAAAATCTGTTTTAATCATGACTAAGGGTGCATAGCCACCAGAAACGCATTGATGTAGCATATCATGTAACTTACATCGCTGATGCTGTTTTACCCTCTGCTGAGCACTTTTGGTGAATAAAGAAGTTTGTTCATAAGTTTGTTCAGCTGCATTTTCTTCTGTTTTATGTTGCCATATGACCTGATTGTCCCAACCTGTGTTATCCAAATGTTTTTGTGGGCTCAGTAATGGGTAGTGGAGCAGTTCTGTATTCCACCAGCTGGAACCATGGTGCTTGGGCTGATGCCCTGTAGAATAATCCCGGTGAAATGAGCAAAGCACTTCTAAAACCCCCAGCTACCATTTAAGGGCACTGTCCAACCGGATTGGGGCAGGTAGGCTCTTCCTACATTGTTCACTTGTTCAATTAGTCTGCACAATTGTTCTCTAAATGGTGCAAACAAGTACATGGCAGGGCAATGATGCAATCCATAATTAGCAGTCATTTAAAAAATGAGCATACAAAAAGGGTCATTGGACAAAGGTATAGTGTGTCTGGCATAAGAATAACCCCCCCCCTTCCCCCTCCCCCCCCCCCCGCACAAGTGGCCAGATTGATGCTGAATCATCCGTTATTACTTAAGTGTTCAGCTTGATTTGGCCCATGGAATCCTTAGTTTGTTCATCAGGATAGGTTAGTTGTGTTTTAGCAGACTTAAAGGGGTATTCTCAAGTTTGAAAGTTATCCACTATCTATTGAGGATGTAAAAAGTCTGGTGTGAATGGAGCAGTGGTTAATTATGTACACGTTCTTAATGGGATCACAGGAGATAGAGTGCATCGTTTGGCTGGTCTTCAGCACTCCCATAAGAATAAGTGGAGTGCTAATGTGCATCATTAACCTCTGCTTCATTTGCAGGTGGATCTTAAGCGTTTCAATTCCCAGGGAAAATACAACTCATGAAGCAATTTTTCACCATGAATTTAATAACCCTTATAATGCTATGAGGTCTGTAAAAAAAATAAAAAATTAAAAAATCCTTATTCTGCCCTTACTGCTCACCTCTTCGCCGACACTCTTCTGGTCCTCAACACATCTTCTGATCAACTGCCCCTCATTCTGGAATCCCCAGCCTTCTTACAGTCAGCCAGAACTTCCAGTTTTTATGAGGTCCAGGGATTCAAGTGTCAGTGGTGAATGGTATGATGATGACCAGATGGGTGACAGTGAGTAGTGGAGAGACCGCAGAGGTGAGCAGTAACGTAACTATAAGAATTTTTTAAATTTTTTTTAACATTTTGATGGCCCATTATGTTCAGAAAAATGGTGGTCAGTGGCAAATTAAAAAAAAATCCTTCATGAAGAGAGGTATATTTATGGCACTCATCACATAAATCTTCATCCAGGATTTCTGTTTATTTACATAAGGTACTTGCAGGATATAATTTATGGGAGACAAATGTGCAGAAGCAGCTAACAACTGTTTCATGTTCTCAGACGCTTTCTCAAAGCTTTTGACTTATCCAGATATTTGTAGAATTTGAGTATAGTTCAATTATACCCAAATGTATTTGCTCACCTTTACTTGGGAAGTTATTCCTTATTCCATGGATAGGATTTAACTTTCAAACTTGAGAATATCCCTCTAAGGGCTCATGCCCACTTGCGATAAAATCAGATGAATTCAATCCGATAAAAATCGGATTGAATTCGAACCAATATTAATCTATGATTGTGTGTTCATCTGCGTTTTTTTTCCAGCTCGGATCGGATTACGATCGGGCTGGAAAAAAAACGCAGCATGCTGCGATTGTATTCAGAAAATGGATCGCATCCCGAAATAGAAGTCAAAGGGTGCAATAAAAAAAATCACACAGCACTCACACAGCAATCGCACCATGCGAGTGCTGCGCAATTTTTGTGCACCGTGTCCTTTGAAAAGCCGGCAATTCATATGCGGCTACTGTAAAAACACACTGACAGGTTCCAGTAGAAAATATAGAATACATATATACACATAGAATAGGTGTATATGATACATACTGTATATACATATATGTAAATAAATAAATATATATATATATCTATAATATAACGCTGGGAGCGTCACTCTGTCCGAAGCCTTTATAGACTGCGCAAGCGCAAGCGCATGCGCCGGCGCTGTCTGGACCTCGCTCCCAGGAGATCGCGGTATGCGTAAACACTGAACGCACACCGCGATTTCCAAAGGACAGGCAGGGACCGCCAGGAGGGTAAGTATATTCACCTGTCCCCTGTTCCAGCGCTGCGTGCGGCTCTGTGTCCCGGTCCTCTGCCTGTGACGTTCACAGTTCAGAGGGCGCGATGACGCGCTTAATGCGCGCCGCCCTCTGACTGAACAGTCACAGCCAGAGGAGCCGTAAGAAGCGGCGGGCAGCACTGGAACGGGACAAACAGGTGAGTATAGCAAGTGCTGGGGGGCCTGAGCTGGCGGCGATACCGGCACCTGACCCCCACAGCGCGCCGGTGTCCCCGCCTGCTCAGGCCCCCCAGCACTCGGCACTCAGCGACGATAGGTGAGTTTGGTTTTTTTTTTTTATATATCGCAGCAGCATACGGGGCATATATTATGGAGCATCTTATGGGGGGCATATATTATGGAGCATCTTATGGGGGGCATATATTATGGAGCATCTTATGGGGGGCATATATTATGGAGCATCTTATTGGGGGCATATATTATGGAGCATCTTATGGGGGGCATATATAATGGAGCATCTTATGGGGGGCATATATTATGGAGCATCTTATGGGGGACATATATTATGGAGCATCTTATGGGGGGCATATATTATGGAGCATCTTATGGAGGGGCATATATTATGGAGCATCTTATGGGGGGCATATATTATGGAGCATCTTATGGGGAGCATATATTATGGAGCATCTTATGGGGGCCATAAACCATAATGGAGCAGTGTACGGGGGCATATATTATGGAGCATCTTATGGGGGCCATAAACCATAATGGAGCAGTGTACGGGGGCATATACAATGGAGCATCTTATGGGGGTCATCATCCATAATGGAGCAGTGTACGGGGCATATACCATGGAGCATCTTATGGGGGCCATCAACCCTTATGGAGCAGTGTACGGGGGCATAAAATACGGAGCATCTTATGGGGGCCATCAACCATAATGGAGCAGTGTACGGGGGCATATACTATGGAGCATCTTATGGGGGCCATCAACCATAATGGAGCAGTGTACGGGGGCATATACTATGGAGCATCTTATGGGGGCCATCAACCATAATGGAGCAGTGTACGGGGGCATATACTATGGAGCATCTTATGGGGCCATCAACCATAATGGAGCAGTATATGGGGGCATATAGTATGGAGCATCTTATGGGGGCCATAAACCTTTATGGAGCAGCGTATGGGGCATATGGATGGGAGCAGCAAATTACAGAGCGGTGGCGCAGGATGGGAGCAGCACATGACAGAACGGCGGCGCAGGATGGGAGTAGCACATGACAGAACGGGGGTGCAGGATGGGAGCAGCACATGACAGAACGGGGCGCAGGATGGCAGCAGCAGCACATGTCAGAATGGGGGCGCAGGATGGGAGCAGCACATGTCAGAATGGGGGCGCAGGATGGGAGCAGCACATGACAGAATGGGGGCGCAGGATGGGAACAGCACATGACAGGATGGAGCAGCACATAACAGGATGGGGATGCAGGATGGAGCAGCACATGTCAGAATGGGGGCGCAGGATGGGAGCAGCACATGTCAGAATGGGGGCGCAGGATGGGTGCAGCACATGACAGGATGGGGGTGCAGGATGGGAGCAGCACATGGCAGGATGGAGCAGCACATGACAGGATGGGGACGCAGGATGGAGCAGCACATACCAGGATGGAGACCATATACCAATATAAATGCTCGCCACCTGGGCGTAGAATGGGTTCAATAGCTAGTATAAATATATATATATATCTTTATATTGCACAGAGATATAGATAGAAGATTAGCCGTTAATTCATTTGTCGGCTTTTGTAAAATCAATGCAGGAGCTGACAGGATAGAAGACATGGATTACATACAGTAAATCCATGCAGAATAGTTAGATAAATGGATGTCAGTTACCAATATAATTAGTACTAGCTATTGAACGCGTTCTATGCCCTGGTGGTGAGCATTTATATTGGTATATGGTCTCCATCCTGTCATGTGCTGCTCCATCCTGCGTCCCCATCCTGTCATGTGCTGCTCCCATCCTTCACCCCCGTTCTGTCATGTGCTGCTCCCATCCTGCGCCTCCATTCTGTCATTTGCTGCTCCCATCCTGTCATGTGCTGCTCCCATCCTGCGCCCCCGTTCTGTCATGTGCTGCTCCCATCCTGCGCCCCCGTTCTGTCATGTGCTGCTCCCATCCTGCGCCCCCGTTCTGTCATGTGCTGCTCCCATCCTGCGCCCCCGTTCTGTCATGTGCTGCTTCGATCCTGCACCCCGTTCTGTTATGTGCTGCTCCCATCCTGCGCCCCCATTCTGTCATGTGCTGCTCCCATCCTGCGCCTCCATTCTGTCATTTGCTGCTCCCATCCTGTCATGTGCTGCTCCCATCCTGCGACCCCGTTCTGTCATGTGCTGCTCCCATCCTGCGCCCCTGTTCTGTCATGTGCTGTGTTGTGAATTCTGTGGCAGAGTTCACTCCTGTAGTCACAAGTGGTACTTCGGCTGATTCTCTCTGGGAGCTTCCGTTTGTGGAGGAAAGTAGTACTGCAGCTTCTGAGTTTCCTCCCTCAGGTGATCTGGTGAGGTCGTTAGCTGCTTCTCTACTTAACTCCACCTGATGCTTTGATCCATGCTTCCTGTCAATGTTCCAGTGTTGGACTTGTGTTTCTCTGGATCATTCCTGTGGCCTGCTGCTCTGCATAGCTAAGTGCTTCTTGCTATTTGTTGCTATTTTTTCTGTCCAGCTTGTCTATTTGTTTTGCTGGAAGCTCTGGGACGCAAAGGGTGTACCTCCGTGCCGTTAGTTCGGTACGGAGGGTCTTTTTGCCCCCTTTGCGTGGTTTTCTTTAGGGTTTTGTGTAGACCGCAAAGTTATCTTTCCTATCCTCGTTCTGTCTAGAATATCGGGCCTCACTTTGCTGAATCTATTTCATCCCTACGTTTGTCTTTTCATCTTACTCACAGTCATTATATGTGGGGGGCTGCCTTTTCCTTTGGGGTATTTCTCTGAGGCAAGGTAGGCTTATTTTTCTATCTTCAGGCTAGTTAGTTTCTCAGGCTGTGCCGAGTTGCATAGGGAGCGTTAGGCGCAATCCACAGCTGCCTCTAGTTGTGTTTGGAGAGGATCAGGAATTGCGGTCTACAGAGTTTCCACGTTTCAGAGCTCGTTCTATTATTTTGGGTTATTGTCAGATCACTGTATGTGCTCTGATCGCTATGTACATTGTGTTACTGAATTGCCTATCATAACAGTACAGGAAGCCAAAAGTACTAATGATTCACAATAGAGGGAAAAAAGAAGTTCTGAGACCATTTTTTTTCCTTTGCACTGTGATTTGTCTTTTTTTTCCCCTAGACATTTGGGTGGTTCAGGACACAGGTGTTACAATGGACATTAAAGGTCTGTCTTTATGTGTAGATCAGCTCACGGCAAGAGTTCAAGATATTCAAAATTTTGTGGTTCAGAATTCTTTGTTAGAACCGAGAATTCCTATTCCAGATTTGTTTTTTGGAGATAGAACTAAATTTCTGAGTTTCAAGAATAATTGTAAACTGTTTCTGGCTTTGAAACCTCGCTCCTCTGGTGACCCAGCGCAACAGGTTAGGATTGTCATTTCTTTTTTGCGTGGCGACCCTCAGGACTGGGCATTTTCTCTTGCGTCAGGAGATCCTGCATTGAGTGATATCGATGCGTTTTTCCTGGCGCTTGGATTGCTGTACGATGAGCCTAATTCAGTATATCAGGCAGAAAAAAATTTGCTGGCTCTTTGTCAGGCTCAGGATGAGATAGAGCTATATTGCCAGAAATTTAGAAAATGGTCCGTGCTCACTCAATGGAATGAATCTGCGCTTGCAGCCATTTCCAGAAAGGGTCTCTCTGAAGCCATTAAGGATGTCATGGTGGGATTTCCTATGCCCGCTGGTTTGAATGAGTCTATGTCTTTGGCCATTCAGATCGGTCGACGCTTGCGTGAGCGTAAATCTGTGTACCATTTGGCGGTATTACCTGAGATTAAACCTGAGCCTATGCAGTGCGATAGGACTATGACCAGAGTTGAACGGCAAGAACACAGGCGTCTGAATGGGCTGTGTTTCTACAGTGGTGATTCCACTCATGCTATCTCTGATTGTCCTAAGCGCACTAAGCGGTTCGCTAGGTCTGCCGCCATTGGTACTGTACAGTCAAAATTTCTTCTGTCCGTTACCTTGATATGCTCCTTGTCGTCGTATTCTGTCATGGCGTTTGTGGATTCAGGCGCTGCCCTGAATTTGATGGACTTGGATTATGCTAAACGTTGTGGGTTTTTATTGGAGCCCTTGCAGTGTCCTATTCCATTGAGAGGAATTGATGCTACACCTTTGGCCAAGAATAAGCCTCAATACTGGACCCAGCTGACCATGTGCATGGCTCCTGCACATCAGGAGGTTATTCGCTTTCTGGTGTTGCATAATCTGCATGATGTGGTCGTGTTGGGGTTGCCATGGCTACAAGCCCATAATCCAGTATTGGATTGGAATTCCATGTTGGTGTCCAGCTGGGGTTGTCAGGGGGTACATGGTGATGTTCCATTTCTGTCAATTTCATCATCCACCCCTTCTGAGGTTCCAGAGTTCTTGTCTGATTACCGGGATGTATTTGATGAGCCCAAGTCCGATGCCCTGCCTCCGCATAGGGATTGTGATTGTGCTATCAATTTGATTCCTGGTAGTAAATTCCCTAAAGGTCGACTGTTTAATTTATCCGTGCCTGAGCACACCGCTATGCGCAGTTATGTGAAGGAATCCCTGGAGAAGGGGCATATTCGCCCGTCATCGTCGCCATTAGGAGCAGGGTTCTTTTTTGTAGCCAAGAAGGATGGTTCGCTGAGACTGTGTATAGATTACCGCCTTCTTAATAAGATCACTGTTAAATTTCAGTACCCCTTGCCATTGTTATCTGATTTGTTTGCTCGGATTAAGGGGGCTAGTTGTTTCACTAAGATAGATCTTCGTGGTGCGTATAATCTGGTGAGAATCAGGCAAGGCGATGAATGGAAAACTGCATTTAATACGCCCGAGGGTCATTTTGAGTATCTAGTGATGCCGTTCGGACTTGCCAATGCTCCACCAGTGTTTCAATCCTTTATGCATGACATCTTCCGTGAGTACCTGGATAAATTCCTGATTGTGTACTTGGATGACATTTTGATCTTCTCGGATGATTGGGAGTCTCATGTGAAGCAGGTCAGAACGGTTTTTCAGGTCCTGCGTGCTAATTCTTTGTTTGTGAAGGGATCAAAGTGTCTCTTTGGTGTGCAGAAGGTTTCATTTTTGGGGTTCATCTTTTCCCCTTCTACTATCGAGATGGATCCGGTTAAGGTCCAAGCCATCCATGATTGGACTCAGCCGACATCTCTGAAAAGTCTGCAAAAGTTCCTGGGCTTTGCTAATTTTTATCGTCGCTTCATCTGCAATTTTTCTAGTGTTGCCAAACCATTGACCGATTTGACCAAGAAGGGTGCTGATTTGGTCAATTGGTCTTCTGCTGCTGTGGAAGCTTTTCAAGAGTTGAAGCGTCGTTTTTCTTCTGCCCCTGTGTTGTGTCAACCAGATGTTTCTCTTCCGTTCCAGGTCGAGGTTGATGCTTCTGAGATTGGAGCAGGGGCTGTTTTGTCACAGAGAGGTTCTGGTTGCTCAGTGATGAAACCATGCGCTTTCTTTTCCAGGAAGTTTTCGCCTGCTGAGCGAAATTATGATGTGGGCAACCGAGAGTTGCTGGCCATGAAGTGGGCATTCGAGGAGTGGCGTCATTGGCTTGAAGGAGCTAAGCATCGCGTGGTGGTATTGACTGATCATAAGAACTTGACTTATCTCGAGTCTGCCAAGCGCTTGAATCCTAGACAAGCTCGTTGGTCCTTGTTTTTGCCCGTTTTGACTTTGTGATTTCGTACCTTCCAGGCTCTAAAAATGTGAAGGCGGATGCTCTGTCTAGGAGTTTTGTGCCCGACTCTCCGGTTTTATCTGAGCCGGCGGGTATCCTCAAGGAAGGAGTAATTGTGTCTGCCATCTCCCCTGATTTGCGGCGGGTGCTGCAAAAATTTCAGGCTAATAAACCTGATCGTTGCCCAGCAGAGAAACTGTTTGTCCCTGATAGGTGGACGAATAGAGTTATCTCTGAACTTCATTGTTCGGTGTTGGCTGGTCATCCTGGAATCTTTGGTACCAGAGAGTTAGTGGCTAGATCCTTTTGGTGGCCCTCTCTGTCGCGGGATGTGCGTACTTTTGTGCAGTCCTGTGGGATTTGTGCTCGGGCTAAGCCCTGCTGTTCTCGTGCCAGTGGGTTGCTTTTGCCCTTGCCGGTCCCAAAGAGGCCTTGGACACATATCTCTATGGATTTTATTTCTGACCTTCCCGTTTCTCAAAAGATGTCAGTCATTTGGGTGGTCTGTGATCGCTTTTCTAAGATGGTCCATCTGGTACCCTTGTCTAAATTGCCTTCCTCCTCTGATTTGGTGCCTTTGTTCTTCCAGCATGTGGTTCGTTTGCATGGCATTCCAGAGAATATTGTTTCTGACAGAGGTTCCCAGTTTGTTTCGAGGTTTTGGCGAGCCTTTTGTGGTAGGATGGGCATTGACTTGTCTTTTTCCTCGGCTTTCCATCCTCAGACTAATGGCCAGACCGAACGAACCAATCAGACCTTGGAAACATATCTGAGATGATTTGTTTCTGCTGATCAGGATGACTGGGTGTGCTTTTTGCCTTTGGCTGAGTTCGCCCTTAATAATCGGGCCAGCTCGGCTACCTTGGTTTCGCCGTTTTTCTGCAATTCTGGGTTCCATCCTCGTTTCTCTTCAGGACAGGTTGAGTCTTCGGACTGTCCTGGTGTGGATACAGTGGTGGACAGGTTGCAGCAGATTTGGACTCAGGTAGTGGACAATTTGACCTTGTCCCAGGAGAAGGCTCAACTTTTCGCTAATCGCAGATGCCGTGTGGGTCCCCGACTTCGTGTTGGGGATCTGGTTTGGTTATCTTCTCGTCATATTCCTATGAAGGTTTCCTCTCCTAAGTTTAAACCTCGTTTTATTGGTCCGTATAGGATTTCTGAGGTTCTTAATCCTGTGTCTTTTCGTCTGACCCTTTCAGATTCTTTTTCCATACATAACGTATTCCATAGGTCATTGTTGCGGAGATACGTGGCACCTATGGTCCCATCTGTTGAGCCTCCTGCCCCGGTTTTGGTGGAGGGGGAATTGGAGTATATTGTGGAGAAGATTTTGGATTCTCGTGTTTCAAGACGGAAACTCCAGTATCTGGTTAAATGTGAGGGTTATGCTCAGGAAGATAATTCCTGGGTTTTTGCCTCTGATGTCCATGCTCCCGATCTTGTTCGTGCCTTTCATGTGGCTCATCCTGGTCGGCCTGGGGGCTCTGGTGAGGGTTCGGTGACCCCTCCTCAAGGGGGGGGTACTGTTGTGAATTCTGTGGCAGAGTTCACTCCTGTGGTCACAAGTGGTACTTCGGCTGATTCTCTCTGGGAGCTTCCGTTTGTGGAGGAAAGTGGTACTGCAGCTTCTGAGTTTCCTCCCTCAGGTGATCTGGTGAGGTCGTTAGCTGCTTCTCTACTTAACTCCACCTGATGCTTTGAGCCATGCTTCCTGTCAATGTTCCAGTGTTGGACTTGTGTTTCTCTGGATCATTCCTGTGGCCTGCTGCTCTGCATAGCTAAGTGCTTCTTGCTATTTGTTGCTATTTTTTCTGTCCAGCTTGTCTATTTGTTTTGCTGGAAGCTCTGGGACGCAAAGGGTGTACCTCCGTGCCGTTAGTTCGGTACGGAGGGTCTTTTTGCCCCCTTTGCGTGGTTTTCTTTAGGGTTTTGTGTAGACCGCAAAGTTATCTTTCCTATCCTCGTTCTGTCTAGAATATCGGGCCTCACTTTGCTGAATCTATTTCATCCCTACGTTTGTCTTTTCATCTTACTCACAGTCATTATATGTGGGGGGCTGCCTTTTCCTTTGGGGTATTTCTCTGAGGCAAGGTAGGCTTATTTTTCTATCTTCAGGCTAGTTAGTTTCTCAGGCTGTGCCGAGTTGCATAGGGAGCGTTAGGCACAATCCACAGCTGCCTCTAGTTGTGTTTGGAGAGGATCAGGAATTGCGGTCTACAGAGTTTCCACGTCTCAGAGCTCGTTCTATTATTTTGGTTTATTGTCAGATCACTGTATGTGCTCTGATCGCTATGTACATTGTGTTACTGAATTGCCTATCATAACAGTGCTGCTCCCATCCTGCGCCCACGTTCTGTCATGTGCTGCTCCCATCCTGCGCCCCCGTTCTGTCATGTGCTGCTTCCATCCTGCACCCCCGTTCTGTCATGTGCTGCTCCCATCCTGCGCCCCCGTTCTGTCATGTGCTGCTCCCATCCTGCGGCACCGTTCTTTAATTTGCTGCTCCCATTCATATGCCCCATACGCTGCTCCATAAGATGCTCCATAGTATATGCCCCGTATCAGGTGGCGTAAGTAACAAATAGCTGTGGCATGAAGTGCCACAGCCTCATGCCACAGCAATTTGTTACTTACGCCACCTGATTCCTTTCCGCCACCATTTTCTTGGTCCTGCTGCCAGAATCGGCGCCTGCGCAGTCCGCGCTTTCCGGCGCCATTTTCTTGAAGACACACTACGGCTCCTCTACCTGTGACTGGTGAGTCAGAGGGCGGCGCCGGCGCGCATTAAGCGCGTCATCGCGCCCTCTGAACTGTGAACGTCACAGCAGAGGACCCGGGAGACGGAGCCGCACGCAGCGCTGGAACGGGGGACAGGTGAATATACTTACCCTCCTGGCGGTCCCTCACTCTCCGGTGGAGATCGTGGTGTGCGTTCAGTGTTTACGCATACCGCGATCTCCTGGGAGCGTCACTCTGTGGGGGCCAGACTGCGCCGGCGCTTGCGCAGTCTATAAAGGCTTCAGACAGAGTGACGCTCCCAGCGTTATATTATAGATAGTGTGTGTGCAAATTAGGGGACATGTATGTAATTAATAAAAGAATCTTTTCGGGGAAAAAAAATGGCGTGGGCTTCTTCTCAATTTTCCAAGCCAGAGAGAGAAATCCAGCTACTGGGCGCAGATATTCATAACCTAGGAAGGGACCATGGTTATTGGCCCCCCTGGCTACAGACATCTGTCCCCAGCCGCCACAATAAATGGCGCATCTCTAAGATGGGCAGCATTCATAGGAGATCGTTATTTCTGCTGTACTTAGCAGTGCTATTGCACTGCTATGTATAACACAAACAATCCCATGATCGCAATTTCAAGTCCCCTAACTAACAAATACTATGTAACACAGTAAAAGTAAAAAAAAGTTTTACAAAATATGAAGGAAATTGAAAAAGCACAAAAGTTCAAGTAACCTCCCTTTTGCCCCATTGAAATTAAAACAATATTTTGTATCGCATTCAGAAAAGCAGAAATGTCCAACTATCAAAAAATAAAAAAAATAAACCAATCCATAAACAGCATAACAAAAAAGATTGACAGAATTACATTTTTTTGGCCTCCAAAACATTGCCACAAAATACAATGAGGCTATCAAAACCTTGCATCTACACCAAAGCGGTATCATTAAAAACATCAGCTCATGCGAAAAATATAAGCACTCACACAGCCCCATATCTCGA
The DNA here is from genome assembly GCF_032444005.1 of Ranitomeya imitator. Taxonomy (NCBI): domain Eukaryota; kingdom Metazoa; phylum Chordata; class Amphibia; order Anura; family Dendrobatidae; genus Ranitomeya; species Ranitomeya imitator. The sequence goes on from NC_091282.1 coordinate 142,801,038, forward strand.
AAATTGAAAACCCTATAGGTCTTTTTTTCATATTATTTGGATGATAAGACACATTTTTTTCCCAAAAATTTTTTGGGAAAATGGGAGCTTCAGTGGAGCTTACCGGCTGCAGTGGAGCGGGGTCCTAGTGTCGCTGCTGCTGGAAGCTTCTGGCAGAGGCATGAGGTGGTCAATGACTGCGGACCCCAGGCTGGTATGACAAGGTGTTCGCGGTGTTGGGGTTCCACTAACATTTTGTGAAAGCCTGGAGCCCTGCACTTTCCATATTTTTCTATGCCGTGGGGAACAGAAACCTGCAGTTCCAGCAAAGGTAATCGTTTTTTGACAACTATGAGAGACAATTACCTTTCACAACTGGTTCAGGACCCAACAAGAAGGGGGGCACTGCTAGACCTAATATTAACCAACAGGCCAGACCGCATATCAAACATAAGGGTTGGGGGTCACTTGGCAAATAGCGATCACAAAATAATAAGTTTTCATGTATCCTTTAAAAAGATGTGTAATAGAGGGGATACAAGGACACTAAATTTCAGGAGGGCAAATTTCCAACGGATGAGAGAGGATCTTGGTGCAATTAACTGGGACGATATCCTGAGACACAAAAATACACAAAGAAAATGGGAGACATTTATTAGCATCCTGGATAGGACCTGTGCACAGTATATACCGTGTGGGAATAAACATACTAGAAATAGGAGGAAACCAATATGGCTAAATAGAGCTGTAAGGGGCGCAATAAGTGACAAAAAGAAAGCATTTAGAGAATTAAAGGAAGTAGGTAGTGAGGAGGCATTAAATAAATACAAAAAATTAAATAAAGTCTGTAAAAAGCAAATCAAGGCAGCAAAGATTGAGACAGAGAGACTCATTGCCAGGGAGAGTAAAAATAATCCTAAAATATTCTTTAACTACATAAATAGTAAGAAACTAAAAAATGATAGTGTTGGCCCCCTTAAAAATAGTCTGGGTGAAATGGTGGATGCGGATGAGTAAAAAGCAAATATGCTAAATGACTTTCTTTCATCAGTATTTACACAAGAAAATCCCATGGCAGACAAAATGACTAGTGATAAAAATTCCCAATTAAATGTCACCGGCTTAACCCAGCAGGAAGTGCGTCGTCGTCTAATAATCACTAAAATTGACAAATCTCCGGGCCCGGATTGGATACACCCTCGAGTACTGCAGGAATTAAGTACAGTCATTGATAGACCATTATTTATAATCTTTAGAGACTCCATAATAACAGGGTCTGTACCACAGGACTGGCGTATAGCAAATGTGGTGCCAATATTCAAAAAGGGGACAAAAACTGAACTCGGAAATTATCGGCCAGTAAGCTTAACCTCTACTGTGGGTAAAATCCTGGAGGGAATTCTAAGGGATGCTATACTGGAGTATCTGAAGAGGAACAACCTCATGACCCAGTATCAGCACGGGTTTACTAGGGACCGTTCATGTCAGACTAATTTGACCAGTTTCTATGAAGAGGTAAGTTCCGGATTGGACCAAGGGAACCCAGTGGATGTAGTGTATATGGACTTTTCAAAAGCTTTTGATACGGTGCCACACAAAAGGTTGATACATAAAATGAGAATAATGGGGATAGGGGAAAATATGTGCAAGTGGGTTGAGAGCTGGCTCAGGGATAGGAAACAAAGGGTGGTTATTAATGGAGCACACTCGGACTGGGTAGCGGTTAGCAGTGGGGTACCACAGGGGTCAGTATTGGGCCCTCTTCTTTTTAACATATTTATTAATGACCTTGTAGGGGGCATTCAGAGTAGAATTTCTATATTTGCAGATGACACTAAACTCTGCAGGGTAATTAATACAGAGGAGGACAATTTTATATTACAGGATGATTTATGTAAACTAGAAGCTTGGGCTGATAAATGGCAAATGAGCTTTAATGGGGATAAATGTAAGGTCATGCACTTGGGTAGAAGTAATAAGATGTATAATTATGTGCTTAATTCCAAAACTCTGGGCAAAACCGTCAATGAAAAAGACCTGGGTGTATGGGTGGATGACAAACTCATATTCAGTGGCCAGTGTCAGGCAGCTGCTACAAAGGCAAATAAAATAATGGGATGCATTAAAAGAGGCATAGATGCTCATGAGGAGAACATAATTTTACCTCTATACAAGTCACTAGTTCGACCACACTTAGAATAGTGTGCACAGTTCTGGTCTCCGGTGTATAAGAAAGACATAGCTGAACTAGAGCGGGTGCAGAGAAGAGCGACCAAGGTTATTAGAGGACTGGGGGGTCTGCAATACCAAGATAGGTTATTACACTTGGGGCTATTTAGTTTGGAAAAACGAAGACTAAGGGGTGATCTTATTTTAATGTATAAATATATGAGGGGACAGTACAAAGACCTTTCTGATGATCTTTTTAATCACAGACCTGAAACAGGGACAAGGGGGCATCCTCTGCGTTTGGAGGAAAAAAGGTTTAAGCATAAGAACAGACGCGGATTCTTTACTGTAAGAGCAGTGAGACTATGGAACTCTCTGCCATATGATGTTGTAATGAGTGATTCATTACTTAAATTTAAGAGGGGACTGGACACCTTTCTGGAAAAGTATAATGTTACAGGGTATATACACTAGATTCCTTGATAGGGCGTTGATCCAGGGAACTAGTCTGATTGCCGTATGTGGAGTCGAGAGGGAATTTTTTTCCCCAATGTGGAGCTTACTCTTTGCCACATGGGGTTTTTTGCCTTCCTCTGGATCAACATGTTAGGGCATGTTAGGTTAGGCTATGGGTTGAACTAGATGGACTTATAGTCTTCCTTCAACCTTAATAACTATGTAACTATGTGGACTTTGGAAAAATGGCCACTGGAGGTGGTGCATGCTCAAATTAAGATCTCATCACCGAGATCTCATCTCCCGAGATCTCAATTGCGCATACGCTAACTGCTGTGGCCATTTTCCCGGAGTTCACTACTTTAGAAAGTATGAAAAGTGTGGGGCCCCTGCACCACTGAACACCTGATTGCACGAGTCGGGAGCCCACAGCCATGGCTCAACTCCTGCCGCATCCAAATGTAAAAAGATGATCTGAACCGAGGGTACCTTTCTTGCGCCGGTTCCAGAACTGTCGTGCCTGTCACCATTGTTGCACGGGGGAGAGCTTTCTGGCCCGGACTGACCTCTACACTTGTCAGCAGGGGGCGGATCAGAGATGAAAAGGGCTGCACATGGGAGAAAGGCAGGAGTTCTGGCAGGAAGACTGAGCGCGCAGCAGAGTGAGGTGCATGCCTTGAGAGGAGAGCATCTTGTAAGTGTACCCCACATAGCGAAACCCCTGTATGTGTGTCCATGGCACGTGGGCATCACAACTACTCTCCCAACATCCCCCATGCCGGGAAGTGATGCACATGTGAGACCAGTGACTGCTGCGTGTGTGTGGCCTAGCATGTTAACGGTGACTGAGCCAGAACGTATCAACTCCTTTCCTGCCTGCACTGCAGAGCAAAGCTACTCTCTGGTGATATTATACAAAGAACTGAGATTGGGACAAGAAAACCGTGGGTACGGGAACCCACCTAGTATCGCAAAGACACTCCATCTGCATCAAGGAACCGGACCTTAGTTTCTCCAGAACAACCCCGAGACATCACGTGCCGCTGTGGTCGGTGCCATCGTTGGAACCCGAGACGCTGCAATCAAGAAGCCGACAGACTGATAAGCTGTACTTTGCTTTTCCCTTTGTTTTGAACATTCTCCTATCACCGGTTTACCCCGTTCTCCCATAAAGTTCCCATAGCGTTATATTATTTACCTCCCATACACCTCCTCTCCCTGCATGGAGTTTACATCTGTTAATAAACTTGCTAACTCTTGATCTGCCTCCTGTCCATGACAGCATCCCAATCCCTGCAATTCTACACAAACACCCCGTCCTACCAGTCTGGGACACGAAGCATCTCCTGCCTCCACCAGCAGCGACCCTGCCAACTGGGACCCCGTACTACCACCAGCACAACCTATGTAAGCTACCCCAAATGCACATTATAACACGCATCATTTTATTAAAAAAAAACATTTTTTTTCTCCCTTAAATTTGGGGTGCATCTTATAAACCAGTGCATCTTATAATCCGCAAAATACGGTACATATTTGGTATGTGCATACCCCGACTGACCTGGAGAATCATAATGCCAGGTCACTTTTACCATATAATGAAGATGGTATATAAAAATCCCCCCCAAAATTGTGGAATTGTGCTTTTTTTGCAATGTCACCGCACTTGGATTTTTTTTCCCGTTTTCCAGTACCCTGTATGGTAAAATTGATAGTGAAATTCAAATGTATAACTTGCCCCACAAAAAACAAATGATTATATGGCTACATTGACTGTAAAATAAAAAGTTATGGGTCTTGGAAGAAGGGGAGGAAAAAACAAAAAAAAAATGGAAAATGGCCCATGGTGAATGGGTTAAGGCTTTGTGGAGGAGCATAGCTAATATTGAATATCAATCGACTGGCTCTAAGTGTATGATAAGACAGAAAATGATGAGGTTGGGTATATGGATGCGAAATTTTGACCTTCGTTCCATCGGTGGTTATATAATAATTTTGGTGTTTGGCAAACAATATGACAACAATATGTTGGTGTCTGAGACACAAAAAAGGCACAGTAAAGCCAAAAAGTACTCTGTTGCAGAAAATATCAGTAAACAGCAAGTGCTAGCAAAAAGATGGAAAAACACAGGGTATTTGGTTAATACTTTTTTTGTTTTACTGTGCCTTTTTTGTGTCTCACTTTCTTGGTGGTGTGAACAGTGTCCCTACAGGCTTGTTCACCTTGTGCATGGCTCATGTGTATGTTTTAATCAATTGTTTTCTTGTTTCTACAAGACTAGGGAGGTTCCCACCCCTCCTTGTGAGCCATGCACACAAAAGCCGCTCTATGCTGCGTGTCCACATTGAACATTTCCTTCTGAATCCTGCTCATACAGGTACTATACATATGACCAGGTTTTTAAATACATCAGATAGGGATTAAATACATTAGTTAGGACTGCTCTAATATGGATATACCTTGACGTTTGGTAGAGTGGCTTAATATACATTTTTTGCAAAAAAAAAGTATTAACCAAATACCTTGTGTTTTTCCATCTTTTTACTAGCACTTGCTGTTTACTAATATTTTCTGCAACAGAGTATTTTTTTGTTTTAATGTGCCTTTTTTGTGTCTCAGTTTCTTGGTGGTGTGAACAGTGTCCCTATAGGCTTGCTAACCGTGTGCATGGCTCATGTGTTTGTTTTAACCAATATGTCGGTGTCTGTAGTGATTTAGGCAGCATCAGTTTTCATCCTTTGATGGTTAATAAACTACCTTATCCTTTTTATCTACTTAAATAAAATGCTAGGCCAAAAGAAATAGCCACTATTCACTCTAAATACAGCCAGCAATCAGTCTACTCTGTGTGCTGTATTTGAAGAGGCAGAAAGTTATTTTAAATGCATCGTAAACTCTTTCAATTTAGTAATTAGCAGATAATATTAGCTAGGAAGGTGTTGATGTTCAACAGACAGATCCTGAAATGTTCTTTTTAGCAACAGTGTGTACATGGTGTAAAAATACATTTTATGGCATCTTCTGTACTTTTTCTTTTTATATTATTTTGTACTTGAATATTTGATTTATATAAAGAATGAGAGATTCTGATTAATGACACTAACAACAAACCATCATCAGCCAAATGGAGAATCTCGAATCCCCACAGTGCACTTGCTGAAAAACAGTGGGAGATTGCTCAGCCTGCTGTGTTGTTTGTACCTGTCTGTGCTTCCCCTTTCCCATTTTCCTGATTTACTACTAACTCCATTGTTTATGATTCATTTCTACTCATTTTCCTGTCACAATTGATTTTTTTTTGCCTGAGATGCCAGTTAGATGTTGCTTGTCATCTCTGCCCTTGACAACATTTGTAATACTAATCCAAATTACGAAAGTGATAATAGTGAGAATAATAATAACAGTAATATTTTTTATTCATATAGTCTCAACATATTTTGCAGCACTTACAATTCAGGGTATACATTACAGAGAAAATCAAAAATTATTCAGTAATACATAGCGAGGACCCTGCTCACAAGAGCTTACAATCTTTGGGGAAATAGGGGTTATACAATAGATAAAAAGTGCATGTAGTGTTTGATCCAGTATATGTAATACATAAGGGTATACCTGTAAAGCTGCCAAGATCTGTCTGTGTCCAGAAACAAAGTGCTACTCAGTGCAGTAAATAAGTGGAAAACAGATGAAAGAAGGGCCCATATTCTGAAAAAGATGAAGAAACTGGGAAAAGTTAGATTAATGAGATGATGTGGTAATCCTGACTTAAACATTGGGGTTTTAGATTGTGTTTTTAAATTGTGGAACAATTTAAATTGTGGACACTAGGAATTAACCAAACTGCCTGCATTAGTACATTCTAGGGAATTGGTGCAGCATGAGAAACATCCTGAATATGAGAGTGGGAGGACTGGATTATGGAGGACGTTAGTTCTAGATCATTAACAGAACATTGGGCATGATCTGGAGGAAATGGAGATGAGGGAGGAGATCTAGGGTATTGCAGCACCGTTTTGAGTTTGAGGGTGAATGTGATAACTTCTTGTTGTATTCTTGAGGAAAAAGAATTGTTGTTGTCAACAGAAGCCTTGCCAGGACTAAAGATGAAAATCTGACTTCTTTATTTTACAGAATAACACGTTTTGATATAAGTCTAATCTCTTCCTCAGGTCTATGAGTATAGGCCTGAGGAAGAAACTAAACCCACTCGAAAGATGTTGTCCTTCACGATAAAGACTTCAAACTTCACCTTCAACCCTGGCAGTGCTTCTGTTGACAGCAAATCTCTTTTTTTTTGTGCTCCAGATTAGAATACAACATGAATTTATCACATTCGACTCACGACCGAATAGTAATGAGTTTCAGTAGTCAAGGCAATAATGAATTAGAACCAAAGTAAGAGCTTTTGCAGTTCAAATGACAGGGGGTGTTGTATTCTGGGGGTGCACGAGAGATTACTGTGTGAGACATTGGTGGAGCAACCTAAACTTTATCTAATTATAGATACAGGGTAATGAATGTACTTTTAATGGTTGAAACGAAATTCAACTCAAAAATATAAAATGACCATCAATTAATACATTAAAAACTACAAAGTTTTCTGATATTTTCTGTGAATATGAATTGATAGCCCATTCTTAGGCTGGTTTTAGGGCATTTTTCCTGTTTAGAGGGATTTTCTTGAAGTATTGACATCCCAATTTGCTTTATTTTTTTTTCAGCTCGTTCACTCTTCTGGATCATTCTGTTAACAGAGGACAGTGTCTCCTAACTCCAACAGTATTAACCTGATTAGTTAGTGAAACATTTTGTAATGTGATAAATATCACTCCATTTGTTACTCATTTTGGTAAAGGCTACCTCTAATGTATCATGAGATAAGAAGGGTTAGTCATAGAAGAGAAAAATGGAAGCAAAGAATACATTTCCTTAGTGGTGGCGTGAAACTTATCACTTAACCTTCTAAGATGACATAAAGTACTTTACGTGTCACCTTCAAGCACAGCTCCGACATAAACTCCAGGGAGGATTCATTTCGAAGGCAGAGTTGTTGCTATTTTCATGCAGAATCACGCAGTAAATATCAGTGACATTATCTCTCGGAGCCGTAATTGCAAATAGACAAAATCAGATTTTCAATAAATTCACATTAAATCTTGTTTTCTTTTCCTAAACCATCCCCATACATTGATGTACATTCAACAAAATAGAATGTTTTCCATTGCTAAATTTACCCGTCTACCTTCCAGCAACTTGTTATTCTGTCTTGTCTCCACATTAAGAGTAAACAGCATGACTTCTCATTTCATAACTGGCTGCAATTCCCTGTAAGTGCCTGTGAGAATGGATCTTGTTTCTTAGCATATAAATGACTAAACCATACTAGACATGCTACTTCTAAGTATTTTATCAACAAAATTCAATGGGTCTTTTCATGACATGCCACTTAACCCACCAGGCTGCTGCTTGTAAAATGTTTTCCCCAATAGCCAAGGACTTCTATGTACTGTTTCCAATGACGCGAACCAGACTGTATGGCTGAATAAAGAGGAATACAAGTGTCTGCTGATTTTCCAGAAAATCTACAGCAAATATATATTCATAGCATTGATATTTCTATGTAGCATAAATGTTAAAACTTGTAATAAATGTTTTGTTTTTAAAAAAATAATGTTCAATTTCATTGTAAGGCATTGTATTTTGACACTTATTTGGAATGAAGACTTCAGTGAACACAAGATAGGTAGCACATCCAAGCGAAGGAACAAACGAACCATATCACAGAAACACAGATCAGAGAAGATGGGTCAAAGGTATGGATGAATGATGGTTTGATGGGACAGCGAGCTTAATCGAGCACTTTCCGCGCTTTTTCATCTGTCATTGTATCTAACCTTAACCACACAAGTCTCACATGGTTGAGTAAACGGTGTTAGCCGCAGCTTACATAATGGAAAGTGAATGACATATGGAGCAGCATTGTGTTTACTTTTCAGAGGCACCTAATAGAAATATAATCCCATTAAAATGCCCCCTTTACAGCACTCACTACATAAATCAAGTTTCTTCCGTCAAGTATTTTCTATAAGTTAAAAATCAAAAATAATGTAACTCATCATCCTGACTGTAGAGTATTTAAATTGAGTAATGTTATTCTCAATATTGTGGTGGCATCTCACATCAACACGTTTAGAGCTTATAGAACCTTCTGTCACTGAAAATTCTGTCTTTTACATACAGTATAATTATAGTTATTTCTGTAGCACGTGCATCAATTCATGCAAACCTAATACAAATAAATGGGACAATAGAAGAAATGTCTTCAACAAGTCTGCTGCTTGTGAATCTCTCCTTTAGCCCCCGATACTCTTTACACTAATGTCAGCCGACCCACCAACAGTCTAAAGTGTATGGAGGGCCTCCTGACTAACAAATGACGTTGAGGGAAAGAATGAACCAAAACTTTACAAATGTGGTAAGTACACAAACGTATTCATGACCTAAATGACATTTAGGTTTATAGTTGGAAAGAATAGATATATCTAAAGCCTAAAGCTCCATATTAAATAGATAGCTGTCTGACAATCATTCGGATAACAGTTATCTCACCTAAGTCTTCCCTACATAGGAATGCTAGGCTGAGCAGTTCATTCGTTTTTCCAACAGATAAGTCATTGACATTTCTTCTCTCATAGTGAATTCAGGAAAGGTCAACCAAGCCATGTGTTCCTGAGTATGGAAAACTCAGGAGAGATAGCTGTTAGCTAAATGATAGTTTAGCCAACAGGTATCTCTTGCGTGTAGGTGGCTTTAGGAAATTGATGTATTGTATCTGTTCCTTAAAACTTTAGACCTAACTGCCTTTTAGGAATTGAATCAGTCTACGTTTTCACCAATGAGATTAGATATAAAGGTTTGCATTGTGCAGAAATGGCAACACTCCCATTATTATTCAAACTCATACTACTCCATATTTACCAGCCTTTGTTTCTGCAGTTTGTTGTTTTCATTTTTTTTATAACCAGACTAATCACTATATGCTGTACTAGATTCATTGTCATTTACAATAAAAAGAGTTTTTCCAGGACATTGATGGCAAATTTCTCCGACTTTCCGTGAATATCTACATTTACTGCTTGCTGCCAAGATGACACATTAAATTCAATGGACAACTAAGCTTCCTTCAGAAAAGGATTAGCAAGCCAACAGAAGACAACATGACTGTACTGTACTTAACCTACCATGCTTACTCTAAAGGTACCTTCACACATAACGATTTCGTTAACAATATCGTTGCAATGTCACGCTTTGTGTGACGTAGCAACGATCCCGCTAATGATCTTGTTATGTTTGACAGCGACCAACGATCAGGCCCCTGCTGGGAGATCGTTGGTTGCTGGGAAATGATCGGGACCTTTTTTTGGTTGCTGATCACCCGCTGTCATCGTGTCAGCGTGTGTGACGCCGATCCAGTGATGTGTTCACTTGTAACCAGGGTAAATATTGGGTTACTAAGTGCAGGGCCGCGCTTAGTAACCCGATATTTACCCTGGTTACCATTGTAAAAGTTAAAAAAAAAACACTACATACTCACATTCCGATGTCTGTCATGTCCCCCGCCGTCAGCTTCCCTGCACTGACTGTCAGCGCCGGCCGTAAAGCAGAGCACAGTGGTGACGTTGATATCTATATCTGACCCAGCTTGTTAGCTGACACAGTTTTTATTTTTTCCCTTGTTTGCCTGAATGATTGCTGCTGACTTCGCAACTGTTTTATTCACTTTTGCCTGCTCTTTAGAGACTTGTACAATCGCTGTATATTAACCATGGCTTGCTCCTTACCAACTTTCTGCTACATCTCACCTTTACGTGCACCTGCTTTACTTCTGTAGATTACATTTTTGACCAGATCTTGCTCATCAGCTGTATAGTGGCCAGCCATCAGTGACTACTCAATCATTTGTGACCCAAGGACTTCCTGAAGCAACATACAGATTTCTTAACAGTGGTTAAAGGGATCCATTGAAAATACTGTCTAAATAAACTAGTTTCCAACTTACTGAAGTTTTCTTATCTAACAAGTAAGCTTAATCATAGCAGTGACAGCTACTCTCCTGCATTATGCTTGTGATAGGTTTCTCTTTAGAGTAGAAGCTGCATTTCATAGAGATACCCTGAATATTCTGCACTCAGCACTCACAGACAGCATATCTAGCCTTTGTGAGCCAGGGAAGTCTCATAACTGCAGTTAATCACTGCATGTACTCTCCTATATCACTCTTCTCAGAAATTATATCTTAACAGCTAGGGAGCATGCAGTGAAATAAGAATGACAGAGCTGGATAGGTAGGTTTCTGAGAGCTGCAAGGGTGGATTCCATAGGTAATTATGTAAATGTGCATAACGCAGGTGACGAAGCCTCTGGGTGAAACGTGCATTGAGGCTGGTAGACCAGGACACATGTATTAGAACCCCCCGCCCCCTTTTTCACTGACATACCATAATGTGTATAAGTGCTTACCATATGCATTTTTTTCACTAAACTATTTAGTACTAGTAATGATGACATTTGTTAGTTGACTTGAATTTTTACGTAGATGTGGTTCATTGTCCTATTTGGAATCTGTCGTGTTACTTTACATCTCTCACTCTGTACATGTTACTAGTGACACTTCTAGGAACATTCTGTTTTGGTATATGTATGTTTTTTGTATTTAACCCCTTAACGACTGCTGATACGCCTTTTAACGGCGGCAGTTAAGGGTACTTAAACCACAGTGCCGTAAATTAACGGTGCTGTGAAAAAAGTGAATAGCGCCCCCCCAGAGTCGGATTTTCTCTGGGGTCTCGGTTGCTGAGGGTAGCCGAGACCGCAGAGAACATGATTCGGGGGGGTTTACCGACCCCCCAGGTTGCGACCGCCGGTAATTAACCGTTTGCCGGCGGCTGCAAAAAAACAAACAAACTGCGATTTCCTAGTTAATTTCTCTGTCCTCCGATATGATTGCACATCAGAGGACAGAGAAATGGGGTCCCCGATCGCCCCCCGATACTCACCCGTCTCCCCCGATGCTCCTCATGGCTCCCGGCATCTTTTTCCCACAGTGCGCCCGCCGGCCGTCACCTTGAGGATCTTTGGGGTCTCGGCTGCTGGAGGTACCCGAGACCCTAAAGAACATGATCTGGGTCGGTTTTTACCGACCCCTATTTTGCGATCGCCGGTAAACAGTTACAAATGAATGCAAAAAAAAGTGGCGTGTCATTCTCTGTCCTCTGATGTGATTGCACATCAGAGGACAGAGAAATAGGGGGATTTGGGGACCCTGTCATACTTACCGGTGTACCTGGGTCCTCCTGGGTCCCCTCCTGGCTGCTGGCTTCTTCCGGGAAGAAAATGGTGGGCGCATGCGCAGTGCGCCCGCCGTGATGTGCCGGCCAGCAGAGGAAGATTTTTCCTCTTGTTTTATTTTGGTCACTGTGAGATCCTATCACAGCGATCAAAATAATAAAATAGTAAATAACCCCCTTTATCACCCCCTTAGTTTGGAAAAAATTATAAAATAAAAAAGTATGTATTTCTATTTTCCGATTAGGGTTAGGGCTAGGGTTAGGGTTAGGGTTGGGGCTAAAGTTAGGGTTAAGGCTGGGGCTAAAGTTAGGATTAGGGTTGGGGCTAAAGTTAGTGTTTGGGTTGGAGTTAAAGTTAGGGTTAGGGTTGGTGCTAACGTTAGGGTTAGGGCTAGGGTTAGGGTTGGTGCTAAAGTTAGGGTTAGGGCTAAAGGTAGGTTTAGAGTTGGTGCTAAAGTTAGGGTTAGGGCTAGGGTTAGGGCTAGGATTGATGCTAAAGTTAGGGTTAGGGTTGGGGCTAAAGTTAGGGTTCAGGCTAAAGTTATGGTTGGGGCTAAAGTTAGGGTTAGAGTTGGGATTAGGGTTTGGATTAGGGTTAGGGTTGGTATTAGGGTTAAGGTTGGCATTAGGGTTACGTTTGAGATTAGGGTTAGGTTTGGGATTAGAGTTAAGGTTAGGGTTAGGGTTGAGATTATGATTAGGAGTGTGTTGGGCTTAGGGATTTGATTAGGGTTAGGGTTGGGATTAGGGTTAGGGGTGTTTTGGTGTTAGGGTTGTGATTAGGGTTATGGATTGGGTTGGGATTAGCGTTAGGGGTGTGTTGGGGTTATGGTTGGAGTTAGAATTGGGGGATTTCGACTGTTTAGGTATATCAGGGGGTCTCCAAACGTGACAGCCAATTTTGCGTTCAAAAAGTCAATTGGTGCTCCCTTCTGAGCTCTGCCGTGCGCCCAAACAGTGGTTTACCCCCACATATGGGGTATCAGCGTGCTCAGGACTAATTGTACAACAATTTTAGGGGTCCAGTTTCTCATCTTACCCTTGCAAAAATAAAAAATAATTGGGGGCTAAAAAATGATTTTTTATTTTCATGGCTCTGCGTCAAACTTCTGTGAAGCACTTGGGCGTTCAAAATGCTCACCACATATCAAGATAAGTTCCTTGGGGGGTCTAGTTTCCAAAATAGGGTCACTTGTGGGGGTTTCTACTGTTTAGGTACATCAGGGGCTCTGAAAATGCAACATGACACCCGCAGACCTTTCCATCAAAGTCTGCATTTTAAAACGTCACTACTTCCCTTCCGAGCCCTGATGTGTGCCAAAACAGTGGTCCCCCCCACATATGGGGTATCAGCATACTCAGAACAATTGGACAACAAATCTTGGGGTCCAATTTCTCCTGTTACCCTTGGGAAAATAAAAAAATGGAGGATAAAAAAATAATTTTTGTGGAAAAAAAAAATATATATATTTTCACAACTCTGCATTATAAACTTCTGTGAAGCACTTGGGCGTTCAAAGTGCTCAGCACACATCTAGTTCCATGGGTGGTTCAGTTTCCAAAATGGGGTCACTTGTGGGGGGTTTCCTCTGTTTAGGTACATCAGGGGCTCTGCAAACGCAACATAATGCCCGCAGACCATTCTATCAAAATCTGCATTCCAAAACGGAGCACCTTCCCTTCCGAGCTCTGCCATGCGCCCAAACAGTGGTCCCCCCCCCCACATATGAGGTATCAGCATACTCAGGAGAAATTGGACCCCAAAATTTATTGTACAATTTATCCTGTTACCCTTGTAAAACTTAAAATCAGGGGGTGAAAATATCATTTTTGTGGAAAAAAATGTTTTTTTTATTTTAATGGCTCTACATTATAAACTTCTGTGAAGCAGTTGGGGGTTCAAAGTGCTCGCCACACATCTAGATAAGCTCTTTTGGGGGTCTAGTTTCCAAAATGGGGTCACTTGTGTGGGGTTTCTACTGTTTAGGTACATCAGGAGCTCTGCAAATGCAACATGACGTCCGCAGACAATTCCATCAAAGTCTGCATTTTAAAACATCACTACTTCCCTTTCCGAGCTTTGCCATGCACCCAGACAGTGCTCCCCGCCCACATATGGGGCATCAGCGTACTCAGGACAAACTGGACAACAAATTTTGGGGTCCAATTTCTCCTGTTACCTTTGAGAAAATAACAAATTGCGAGCTAAAAAATCATTTTTGAGGAAAAAAAAAGGATTTTTTTTATTTTCGTGGCTCGGCATTATAAAGTTCTGTGAAGCACTTGGGGGTTCAAAGTGCTCATCACACATCTAAATAAGTTACTTGTGGGGTCTAGTTTCCAAAATTAGGTCATTTGTGTTTTTTTTTTTACTGTTTAGGTACATCAGAAGCTCTGCAAATGCAGCATGACACCAGCAGAACGTTCCATCAAAGTCTGCATTTTAAAATGTCACTACTTTTCTTCCGAGCCCCGATATGTGCCAAATAGTGGTCCCCCCCTCACATATGGGGTATCAGCGTACTCAGGACAAACTGGACAACAAAGTTTGGGGTCCAATTCATCCTGTTACCTTTGAGATAATAAAAAATTGCGAGCTAAAAAATAATTTTTGAGGAAAAAGAAAAGTATTTTTTATTTTCACGGCTCTACGTTATAAATTTCTGTGAAGCACTTGGGGATCAAAGTGCTCACCACACATCTAGATAAGTTCCTTAATGGGTTTAGTTTCCAAAATGGGGTCACTTGTGGGGGGTTTCCACTGTTTAGGCACATTAGGAGCTCTCCAAACGCGACATGGTGTCCGATCTCAATTCCAGCCAATTCTGCATTGAAAAAGTCAAACGGAACTCCATCTCTTCCAAGCTCTGCTGTGCGCACAAACTGTGGTTTACCCCCGCATATGGAGTATTGGCGCACTCAGAACAAATTGCACAACAACTTTTGGGGTCTAATTTCTCCTGTTACTCTTGTGAAAATAAAAAAAAATGATTCTGAAGTAAAATGTTTGCAAAAAAAAGTTAAATGTTCATTTTTTCCTTCCACATTGTTTCAGTTGCTGTGAACCACCTCAAGGGTTAATAAACTTTTTGAATGTGGTTTTGAGCACCTTGAGGGGTATAGTTTTTAGAATGGTGTCAAGTTTGTGTGTTTTCTGTCATGTTCACCCCTCAAAGTGACTTTAAATGTGAGATGGTCCCTAAAAAAATGGTTTTGTAAATTTTGTTGTAAAAATGAGAAATCGCTGGTCAAATTTTTAACCCTTATAAATTCCTAACAAAAAAAAATTGTTTCCAAAATTGTGCTGATGTAAAGTAGGTATGTGAGAAATGTATTTATTAACTATTTTGTGTGACATATCTCTCTGAATTAAGGGCATAAAAATGCAAAGTTTGAAAATTGCAAAATGTTAAAACTTTTCGCCATATTTCCTTAAATAATCGCAAAAAAGTTAGGTGCCGAGTTCCTGCCTCTGCACAGGGGGAATCACAAACCATCTCTGCTGCGGTCTCCCATTCTTCTCCGGCCGCAGTGGAGTCTGCTCAGCGGAGACGTCGTTCCCAGTGTCTTGCTCAGTCTCACTCTGTGCATAGGATTACTGCAGCTTTGCCTGCTTCTGCCATTGAAGCCAGTGCTGGGCAGCGGCGATCAGACGCTTTTGGGATCTAAGTCCTGCTTTTTCCCTTCTGAGCATGCCCAGGGTGAGATCTCCCATTGGAGATTGAGGGTCACATGCTCAGATGCTGCAGCGGTTCCTATTGGTCCTTTATTGGAAGGTCCTGAACGTGCTGCAGCTATATAAGCTGCGCATGACCGCACGGCCATGCGCTAGTGTACATTTGTAAACGTGTGTGTGTTGTGAGTGAAAGTCGTTCATTAAAATCCCCTCCCTATTGGATGACTGTTTGCGGAAGGTGGGTGATTGCTATCTAGTCGCCCGACTTGCTACCAGCACGTTACACACCATACAGCGTCTAATTGCTGTGACCGCCAGTGCGGCGCTGTGCGCTTTCACAGCGCTTTCCTGACCCAAGGCTGGGTGGTTAGTGGCGTCCGCCAGTGCGGCACCGCATGCACTCTCGTGCATCTTTTATTATTACTTTGGTTACGCTGACACCCCATTAGCGGTGTCGAGCGCGAGTAGTCTAGTTGGACTCGGATCCCAAGTCTTGGGACTGAGCTTGGTGACTCCTTGCTTGCGCTCTTGTGTGCAGTACCGCGGCCCTGTGACTTAACAGGGTTCGCTTCCTTCACTCAGGGTGAAGTTAACCCGTGTGTGTATTCCCATTGTACCGCTGCCATATAGTCCGTCATTACTTGGCAGCAGGTTCCATCTCTGCATGGTGGACCCCGGGCTGCGAACGTACCTTAATCTATCCTATTATTTGGTGCGTTCCGCTAGCCCTAAATTACACTAGCGCCAGGGTCTGGCTAGTAATGACGGACATACAGCAATCCTTGCGGCTTATCCAGCAGCTGGAGGGTAGGTTGGCGGCTCTCGAGAGCTCAACCTCAGCTGTGGATGTTACCGCAGTTGCTGTACAGGCTGCTAGCGTGGCTGCAGCAACCTTGTCCACTGCCACCCCTGTTCCGACATTATCTCGCCTCCCGCTGCCAGAAAAATTTTCTGGAGAAAGCAAATCTTGTAGGGAATTCGTGAGTCAGTGCTCTATTCACCTCGAGCTCCTGGCTGCACGTTTTCCCACAGAGCGGGCTAAGGTGGGATTTATTGTCTATCTCTTGATGGACAGGGCGTTGGAATGGGCTACGCCGCTGTGGGAGCGTGGCGATCATGTGGTGCAGAGTGCTCCGCTGTTTCTGAACACTCTGAAACAGGTCTTTTTAGGACCTCAAGTCACCCATGATACTGCGCTCCAACTGCTGGCATTAACTCAGGGTGAGTCCTTGGTCAGCCATTTTGCCGTCCACTTCCGCACTTTAGCTTCTGAGTTGGAGTGGTCAGATAAAGCCCTTATCCCCATATTTTGGAAGGGGCTGGCTGATCACGTGAAGGACGCTCTGGCCACTAGGGAGATTCCTGCCACACTGGAGGAGTTAATAACTATCTCTACTCGTATTGACCTCTGTTTTAACGAGCGGAAGTTAGAACGAGCTCAGTGTAGGCAGAGGTTTCGGCTGGCTCCTACCTTCGCCAAACCTCTGGAATCTCCGGTCCTGGTTCCTGAGTCACATGAGGCCATGGAAGTGTTACGAGCAGGATCTAAGTCCCGGACTGCTTGTGCACTCAAGGTCTGTCATGTTTACCAGCAGTCAGGACATCTTGCCACCAGATGTCCCCAGCAGTTGAGGAAATGTCAGCGTCTAGTGGTAGTGGGTGGAGGTACACTAGACACGGGACGTTTGCCTACAAATTGTCCTTTAAGGGGACAATTATTATAGGCTCATCCTCCCACTCGGTAGAACTCTGCGTGGATTCTGGGGCAGAGGGCAATTTTATGTCTTCTGCCTTCACCCAACGTCACGCAATACCTTGGTTATGCTAGCTCAACCAGTAATGGTACGAGTGGTGAATGGGTCGACACTGCCCTCACAGATAACACACCAGACCATCCCTTTTACTCTGTCCATGTCACCATCCCATCAGGAGATTATATCTCTGCTCATCATTCCTGAGGGAATTAATGAGGTCCTGTTGGGAATACCTTGGCTACGGTACCACTCTCCTCATATCGAGTGGTCCTCAGGCAGAATTCTAGGATGGGTGAATCTTGTGGGGGTAGGTGTCAGAGGGAGTGCGTTCAGGTTGCTACTACAGAGGTACCCGCAGATCTTTCCTCTCTCCCCAAGCAATACTGGTCTTATGCAGACGTGTTCTCCAAAAAGGCGGCGGAGACCCTTCCGCCCCATCGCCCCTATGACTGTCCTATTGATCTCTTGCCTGGTGCTGAGCCTCCCCGGGGTCGAGTCTATCCGTTATCTCTCCCAGAGACGGAGGCAATGTCACAGTACATCCAGGAAAATCTGGCAAGAGGATTCATTAGGAAGTCAGTGTTACCTGCTGGGGCAGGGTTCTTCGTGCAGAAGAAGAATGGGGAGTTGTGTCCATGCATAGACTACAGGGGTCTTAACGCCATCACCGTTAAGAATAAGTATCCTTTGCCCTTGATATCTGAGCTCTTCGATAGGCTTCGGGGAGCAAGGGTATTTACTAAATTAGATCTGCGGGGTGCTTACAACCTGATTTGCATCCGTGAGGGGGACGAATGGAAGACGGCTTTTAACACCAGGGATTGGCACTATGAATATCTAGTGATCCCCTTCGGGCTCTGTAATGCCCCAGCCGTCTTCCAAGACTTTGTGAATGACATCTTCCGGGATATGCTCTCCACCTTGGTCGTAGTCTATCTGGATGATATTCTCATCTACTCTCCAGATATTGACTCCCACCGGAGAGATGTTTGCAAAGTCTTCGACCTCCTACGGGCAAACTCCCTCTATGCCAAGTTGGAGAAGTGTATGTTCGAGCAGGAGTCCTGACCTTTCCTGGGCTATATCATCTCCGCCCAGGGATTGGCTATGGATCCTGCCAAACTACAGGCTGTGATGGACTGGCAGGAACCCCATTCACTTAAAGCGGTGCAGCGCTTTATGGGGTTCATTAACTACTATCGTCAGTTCATCCCACACTTCTCAACTTTGGTAGCTTCCTTGGTTGCCCTCACCAAGAAGGGAGCAAATCCCAAGTTGTGGTCAGAGGAGGTCTCCAAGGCCTTTCTCTTGATTAAGTCACACTTCGCTAGCGCTCCTATCCTACATCGCCCCGATGTAGATAAGCCATTTGTCATGGAGGTGGAGGCCTCTTCCGTTGGTGCTGGAGCAGTCCTTTTCCAAAAGGATGCTCAAGGTCGGAAGCATTCTTGCTTCTTCTTCTCCAAGAACTTCACACCAGCGGAGAGCAATTATTCCATCGGGGACAGGGAGTTGCTAACCATGAAGTTAGCTTTTTCAGTGTGGAGACACCTCTTGGAGGGAGCTCGCTTTCCCTTCCAAGTGTTCACTGACCACAAGAACTTGGTGTACCTGCAGACAGCCCAGCGGTTAAATTCTCACCAGGCCAGATGGTCCTTGTTCTTCTCCTGGTTTCATTTCACCCTCCATTTTCTTTCTGGGCAGAAGAACATTCGGGCCGATGCTCTCTCTCGCTCCGTTGTGTCATCTGTGGAGGAGGAAGAGGAGCCTTGGCTTATTGTCCCCACCGAGAGCTTGAGAACTGTGGCCCCGGTTTCGCTAGAGTCTGTGCCTCCGGGCAAGACTTTTGTACCATCCAGTTTGCGACCGGAGTTTCTCTCTTGGGCACACTCGTCCAGGGTGGGTGGACATTTTGGTTCCAAAAGGACATCTGAGTTACTGGCGAGGACATACTGGTGGCCGCTTATGGCTCGTGATGTCGCAGAATATGTTCGGGCGTGTGTCTCTTGCATCAAGAACAAGTCCCCTTGGCAACAGCCAGCTGGTTTGCTTTACCCTCTGCCGGTGGTGGAGAGGCCCTGGGAGATGGTCGGGATGGACTTTGTAGTGGGCTTACCCAAGTCTCATAACTGCACCATTATCTGGGTGATCACTGACCATTTTTCCAAAATGGTGCACTTGGTGCCTCTTCCACGGCTACCTTCTGCACGGGCTCTGGCTGTGTTTTTTCATCAAACACATCTTTCGCCTACACGGTATGCCAGACAAAATTGTTAGTGACCGGGGTCCCCAGTTTGCGTCTCGATTCTGGAGAGAGCTTTGTCGTCTACTCAGTATTGAGTTGAATCTCTCTTCAGCATATCATCCCAAGACGAATGGGTTGGTAGAGAGGGCCAACCAGACCTTGGTCACATATTTACGACATTTTGTCTGCCAGGCAGGATGACTGGGCATCCTTGCTACCGTGGGCAGAGTTTGCGCTTAACAACGCCGTAGCCGACTCCACCGGTCAGACTCCATTCCTCCTAAATTACGGCCAGCATCCGCGTGTCCCTGTGCCCATGCCTGTGTCTTCCGCCAATTCCAGGGTGGCAGACTGGGCTGTGGAGGCACGGGACATTTGGGACTGCACTCAGGATGCCATTCGGGCCTCAAAGGAGAGAATGAGGTCATCCGCCGATGCTCATCGGCGCCCCGCTCCGATCTTTGCTCCTGGTGACTTAGTGTGGCTCTCTGCCCATAACATCAGGCTGCGTGTTGTGTACACTAAGTTTGCACCTCGCTACTTGGGTCCCTTCAAGGTCCTCGAATAGGTTAACCCTGTGGTCTACCGTCTGGCCCTTCCTCCACGCTTGGGTATCACAGACACCTTTCATGTGTCCCTCTTGAAACCCGTATACATGTCCCGGTTTTCCGAGTCATTTGCCGGGACATCGGGTTCATCTACGGATGATTACGAGGTGAACGCTATTTTGGGGTGCAAGGTGGTACGTGGCAAAAATTCTATTTGGTGGATTGGAAGGGTTATGGCCCAGAGGACAGGTCCTGGGAGCCTGCTGAACACATTCAAGCTCCACAGCTCATTGCTGCCTTTGAGCGTAGCGAGGTCCAAGGAGGGGGGGCCCTAGGAGGGGGGTAATGTTTGGTGTCGAGTTCCCGCCTCTGCACAGGGGGAATCTCGAACCATCTCTGCTGCGGTCTCCCATTCTTCTCCAGCCGCAGTGGAGTCTGCTCAGCGGAGACGTTCCCAGCGTCTTGCTCAGTCTCACTCTGTTCATTGGATTACTGCTGCTTTGCCTGCTTCTGCCATTGAAGCCAGTGCTGGGCAGCGGCGAACAGACGCCTTTGGGATCTAAGTCCTGCTTTTTGCCTTCTGAGCATGCACAGGGTGAGATCTCCCATTGGAGATCGAGGGTCACATGCTCAGATGCTGCAGTGGTTCCCATTGGTCCTTTATTGGAAGGTCCTGAACGTGCTGCAGCTATATAAGCTGCGCATGACCACACGGCCTTGCACTAGTGTACATTTTTAACCCCTTAGTGACGGAGCCAAATTTTTTAAATCTGACCAGTGTTCCTTTATGTGGTAATAACTCTGGAATGCTTCAACAAAGCCCAGTGATTTTGAGATTGTTTTTTCGTGACACATTATACTTTATGATAATGGTAAATTTAGGTTGATAGGTTTTGTGTTTATTTATAAAAAATATCAGAAATTTGAAAAAAATGTTAAAAAATTAGCAATTTTCAAACTTTGAATGATTATCCCTTTAATCCCTATAGTCATACCGTAGCAAAACATTAATAAATAACATTTCCCACACGTCTGCTTTACATCAGCACCATTTGCAAAATGTTATTTTATTTTGTTAGCATTTTAGGAGGTTTAAAAATGTAGCAGCAATTTAAATTTTTTTCAAGGAAATTTACAAAATATATTTTTTTAGGGACCTATCCATGTTTGAAGTGACTTTAGGGGTCTCATATATTGGGAAACCCCCACACGTGATACCATTTTAAAAACAGCACCCCATGACATATTGAAAACTGCAGTCAGGTAGTTTGTTAACCCGTCAGGTGATTTTCAGGAATTAATGCAAAGTGGCATGACAAAAATGAAAAAGTGTATTTTTACCACCTAAATGTCACTAACTTCTGAGCAGATTACTACAGCCGTCAGACTCTAAAGCCGCTATTAGGTCATGAATTGCCATGGTAAACATTAGGACCACACAATCATGATCTGAGACCACCAATTGGGATAAAGAGGAAGCCCCTACACTCTATTAACCATTTACAATGATGTAGTCACTACTGACAGCAGCATCTAAGGGGTTAAATAGATTTGGATGGTGCAAAAACTGATCATGGCTGATGCAGCAAGTTGTCAGCTATAGTGGACAGCCGACAGATGCTGCATTGTTACCTGTATGGGGATATAAGTCTCTTATATCTCAGGTCAGTTAAAAGGCGTATTGGCGGTCATTAAGGGGTTAAACGTGTGTGTGTTGTGAGTGAAAGTCGTTCATTAAAATCCCCTCCCTATTGGATGACTGTTCGCGGAAGATGGGTGATTGCTATCTAGCGCCCGACTTGCTACCAGCACGTTACACACCATACAGTGTCTAATTGCTGTGACCGCCAGTGCGGCACCATGCACTTTCACAGCGCTTTCCTGACCCAAGCCTGGGTGGTTAGTGGCGTCCGCCAGTGCGGCACCGCATGCACTCTCGTGCATCTTTTATTATTACTTTGGTTACGCTGACACCCCATTAGCGGTGTCGAGCGCAAGTAGTCTAGTCGGACTCGGATCCCAAGTCTTGGGACTGAGCTTGGTGACTCCTTGCTTGCGCTCTTGTGTGCGGTACCGCGGCCCTGTGACTTAACAGGGTTGGCTTCCTTCACACAGGGTGAAGTTAACCCGTATGTGTATTCACATTGAACCGCCATATAGTCCGTCAGCAGGTTCCATCTCTGCACGGTGGACCCCAGGCTGCGAACGCACCTTAATCTATCTTATTATTTGGTGCTTTCCGCTAGCCCTAACAGTAATATCAAAGAAATGTTACCACTAACATGAAGTACAATATGTCACGAAAAAACAGTCTCAGAATCAGCGGGATCTGTTAAAGCGTTCCAGAGTTATAACCTCACAAAGTGACAGTGGTCAGAATTGTAAAAATTTGCTCTGTCATTAAGTACCAAATTGGCTCTGTCACTAAGGGGTTAAATGTTTTTAACCCCTTCATGACCCAGCCTATTTTGACCTTAAAGACCTTGCCGTTTTTTGCAATTCTGACCAGTGTCCTTTTATGAGGTAATAACTCAGGAACGCTTCAATGGATCCTAGCGGTTCTGAGATTGTTTTTTCGAGGCATATTGGGCTTCATGTTAGTGGTAAATTTAGGTCAATAAATTCTGTGTTTAATTGTGATAAAAACGGAAATTTGGCGAAAATTTTGAAAATTTCGCAATTTTCACATTTTGAAATATTATTGTTAAACCAGAGAGTTATGTGACACAAAATAGTTAACAAATAACATTTCCCACACGTCTACTTTACATCAGCACAATTTTGGAAACAAAATTTTTTTTTGCTAGGAAGTTATAAGGGTTAAAATTTGACCAGCGATTTCTCATTTTTACAACGAAATTTACAAAACCATTTTTTTTAGGGACCACCTCACATTTGAAGTCAGTTTGAGGGGTCTATATGGCTGAAAATACCCAAAAGTGACACCATTCTAAAAACTGCACCCCTCAAGGTGCACAAAACCACATTCAAGAAGTTTATTAACCCTTCAGGTGCTTCACAGCAGCAGAAGCAACATGGAAGGAAAAAATTAACATTTAACTTTTTAGTCACAAAAATGATTTTTCAGCAACAATTTTTTTATTTTCCCAATGGTAAAAGGAGAAACTGAACAACGAAAGTTGTTGTACAATTTGTCCTGAGTACGCTGATACCTCATATGTGGGAGTAAACCACTGTTTGGGCGCACGGCAGGGCTTGGAAGGGAAGGAGCGCCATTTGACTTTTTGAATGAAAAATTGGCTGCACTCTTTAGCGGACACCATGTCACGTTTGGAGAGCCCCCGTGTGCCTAAAAATTGGAGCTCCCCCACAAGTGACCCCATTTTGGAAACTAGACGCCCCAAGGAACTTATCTAGATGCATAGTGAGCCCTTTAAACCTCCAGGTGCTTCACAAATTGATCTGTAAAAATGAAAAAGTACTTTTTTTTCACAAAAAAATTATTTTCGCCTCAATTTTTTCATTTTCAGATGGACAACAGGATAAAATGGATCCTAAAATTTGTTGGGCAATTTCTCCTGAGTGCACCTATACCTCACATGTGGGGGTAAACCACTGTTTGGGCACATGGTAAGGCTCGGAAGGGAAGGAGCGCCATTTGACTTTTTGAATGAAAAATTATCTCCATCGTTAGCGGACACCATGTCACGTTTGGAGAGCCCCCGTGTGCCTAAAAATTGGAGCTCCCCCACAAGTGACCCCATTTTGGAAACTAGACGCCCCAAGGAACTTATCTAGATGCATAGTGAGCCCTTTAAACCCCCAGGTGCTTCACAAATTGATCTGTAAAATGAAAAAGTACTTTTTTTTCACAAAAAATTTCTTTTCGCCTCAATTTTTTTATTTTCACATGGGCAATAGGATAAAATGGACCCTAAAATTTGTTGAGCAATTTCTCCCGAGTACGCCAATACCTCATATGTGGGGGTAAACCACTGTTTGGGCACACGGCAGGGCTCGGAAGGGAAGGCGCGCCTTTTGACTTTTTGAATGGAAAATTAGCTCCAATTGTTAGCGGACACCATGTCGCATTTGGAGAGCCCCTGTGTGCCTATGCATTGAAGCTCCCCCACAAGTGACCCCATTTTGGAAACTAGACCCCCCAAGGAACTTATCTAGATGCATACTGAGTACTTTAAACCCCCAGGTGCTTCACAGAAGTTAATAATGCAGAGCCATGAAAATAAAAAATAATTTTTCTTTTCTCAAAAATGATTTTTTAGCCTGGAATTTCCTATTTTGCCAATGGTAATAGGAAAAATTGGACCACAAATGTTGTTGTCCAGTTTGTCCTGAGTACGCAGATTCCCCATATGTGGGGGTAAACCACTGTTTGGGCGCACGGCAGGGCTCAGAAGGGAAGGCACGCCATTTGGCTTTTTAAATGGAAAATTAGCTCCAATCATTAGCGGACACCATGTCGCGTTTGGAGAGCCCCTATGTGCCTAAACATTGGAGATCCCCCACAAATGACCCCATTTTGGATACTAGACCCCCAAAGGAACTAATCTAGATGTGTGGTGAGCACTTTGAACCCTCAAGTGCTTCACAGAAGTTTATAACGCAGAGCCATGAAAATAAAATAAAAAATTTCTTTTCTCAAAAATGATTTTTTAGCCCGCAATTTTTTATTTTCCCAAGGGTAACAGGAGAAATTTGACCCCAAAAGTTGTTGTCCAGTTTCTCCTGAGTACGCTGATACCCCATATGTGGGGGTAAACCACTGTTTAGGCACATGCTGGGGCTCGGAAGTGAAGTAGTGACGTTTTGAAATGCAGACTTTGATGGAATGCTCTGCAGGCGTCACGTTGCGTTTGCAGAGCCCCTGATGTGGCTAAACAGTAGAAACCCCCCACAAGTGACCCCATTTTGGAAACTAGACCCCGAAAGGAACTTATCTAGATGTGAGGTGAGCACTTTGAACCCCCAAGTGCTTCACAGAAGTTCATAACACAGAGCAGTGAAAATAATAAATACGTTTTATTTCCTCAAAAATAATTTTTTAGCCCAGAATTTTTTAATTTTCCCAAGGGTAACAGGAGAAATTTGACCCCAATATTTGTTGTCCAGTTTCTCCTGAGTACGGTGATACCCCACATGTGGGGGTAAACTACTATTTGGGCACTTGCCGGGGCTCGGAAGTGAAGTAGTGACGTTTTGAAATACAGACTTTGATGGAATGGTCTGCGGGCGTCACGTTGCGTTTGCAGAGCCCCTGATGTGACTAAACAGTAGAAACCCCCCACAAGTCACCCCATTTCGGAAACTAGACCCCGAAATGAAATTATCTAGATATGTGGTGAGCACTTTCAACCCCCAAGTGCTTCACAGAAGTTTATAACGCAGAGCCGTGAAAATAATAAATACGTTTTCTCTCCTCAAAAATAATATTTTAGCCCAGAATTTTTTATTTTCCCAAGGGTTACAGGAGAAATTGGACCACAAAAGTTCTTGTCCAGTTTCTCCTGAGTACGCCGATACCCCTTGTGTGGGGGTAAACCACTGTTTGGGCACACGTCGGGGCTCAGAAGGGAAGTAGTGACTTTTGAAATGCAGACTTTGATGGAATGGTCTGCGGGCGTCACGTTGCGTTTGCAGAGCCCCTGGTGTGCCTAAACAGTAGAAACCCCCCACAAGTGACCCCATTTTGGAAACTAGACCCCCAAAGGAACTTATCTGGATATGTGGTGAGCACTTTCAACCCCCAAGTGCTTTACAGAAACTTATAACGCAGAGCCGTGAAAATAATAAATACGTTTTCTCTCCTCAAAAATAATTTTTTAGCCCAGAATTTTTTATTTTCCCAAGGGTTACAGGAGAAATTGGACCACAAAAGTTGTTGTCCAGTTTCTCCTGAGTATGCCGATACCCCTTGTGTGGGGGTAAACCACTGTTTGGGCACACGTCGGGGCTCAGAAGGGAAGTAGTGACTTTTGAAATGCAGACTTTGATGGAATGGTCTGCGGGCGTCACGTTGCGTTTGCAGAGCCCCTGGTGTGCCTAAACAGTAGAAACCCCCCACAAGTGACCCCATTTTGGAAACTAGACCCCCAAAGGAACTTATCTGGATATGTGGTGAGCACTTTCAACCCCCAAGTGCTTTACAGAAGCTTATAACGCAGAGCCGTGAAAATAATAAATACGTTTTCTTTCCTCAAAAATAATTTTTTAGCCCAGAATTTTTTATTTTCCCAAGGGTTATAGGAGAAATTGGACCCCAAAAGTTGTTGTCCAGTTTCTCCTGAGTACGCCGATACCCCATGTGTGGGGGTAAACCACTGTTTGGGTGCACGTCGGGGCTCAGAAGGGAAGTAGTGACTTTTGAAATGCAGACTTTGATGGAATTGTCTGCGGACGTCACGTTGCGTTTGCAGAGCCCCTGGTGTGCCTAAACAGTAGAAACCCCCCACAAGTGACCCCATTTTGGAAACTAGACCCCCCAAGGAACTTATCTAGATATGTGCTGAGCACTTTGAACCCCCAAGTGCTTCACAGACGTTTACAACGCAGAGCCGTGAAAATAAAAAATCATTTTTCTTTCCTCAAAAATTATGTTTTAGCAAGCAATTTTTTATTTTCTCAAGGGTAACAGGAGAAATTGGACCCCAGTAATTGTTGCGCAGTTTGTCCTGAGTATGCTGGTACCCTATATGTGGGGGTAAACCACTGTTTGGGCACACGTCGGGGCTCGGAAGTGAGGGAGCACCATTTGACTTTTTGAATACAAGATTGGCTGGAATCAATGGTGGCGCCATGTTGCGTTTGGAGACCCCCTGATGTGCCTAAACAGTGGAAACCCCTCAATTCTAACTCCAACACACCCCTAAACCTTATCCCAACTGTAGCCGTAACCCTAATCACAACCCTAACCCCAACACACCCCTAACCACAACCCTAATTCCAACCCAACCCTAACCCTAAGGCTATGTGCCAACGTTGCGGATTCGTATGAGATTTTTCAGCACCATTTTTGAAAAATGCGCAGGTAAAAGGCACTGCGTTTTACCTGCGGATTTACCGCGGATTGCCAGTGGTTTTTGTGCGGATTTCACCTGTGGATTCCTATTGAGGAACAGGTGTAAAACGCTGCGGAATCCGCACAAAGAATTGACATGCTGCGGAAAATACAACACAGCGTTTCCGCGCGGTATTTTCCGCACCATGGGCACAGCGGATTTGGTTTTCCATATGTTTACATGGTACTGTAAACCTGATGGAACACTGCTGCGGATCCGCAGCGGCCAATCCGCAGCCAAATCCGCACCGTGTGCACATAGTCTAATTCTAAAGGTATGTGCACACGCTGCGGAAAACGCTGCGGATCCGCAGCAGTTTCCCATGAGTTTACAATTCAATGTAAACCTATGGGAAACAAAAATCGCTGTACACATGCTGCAGAAAAACAGCACGGAAACGCAGCGGTTTACATTCTGCAGCATGTCTCTTCTTTCTGCGGATTCCGCAGCGGTTTTATAACTGCTCCAATAGAAAATCGCAGTTGTAAAACTGCAGTGAAATGCGCAGAAAAACCGCGGTAAATCCACAGCGGTTTAGCACTGCGGATTTATCAAATCCTCTGCGGAAAAATCCGCAGAGGACCAGAATACGTGTGCACATCCCGAACCCTAACCCTACCCCTAACCCTAGCCCTAACCCTAACCCTACCCCTAACCCTACCCCTACCCCTAACCCTACCCCTAACCCTAACCCTACCCCTAACCCTAACCCTAACCCTACCCCTAACCCTACCCCTAACCCTACCCCTAACCCTACCCCTAGTTCTAACTCCAACCTTAGTGAAAAAAAAAATTCTTTATTTTTTTTATTGTCCCTACCTATGGGTGACAAAGGGGGGGGGTCATTTACTATTTTTTTATTTTGATCACTGAGATAGGTTATATCTCAGTGATCAAAATTCACTCTGGAACGAATCTGCCGGCCGGCAGATTCGGCGGGCGCACTGCACATGCGCCCGCCATTTTGGAAGATGGCGGCGCCCAGGAAAGAAGACGGACACCGGCAGGCTCGGTAAGTATAAGGGGGGGGAGATCAGGGCACGGGGGGCGTCGGAGCACGGGGGGGGGCGTCGGAGCACGGGGGGGGGCGTCGGAGCACGGGGGGGCGTCGGAGCACGGGGGGGAGGCGTCGGAGCACGGATGAGGATCGGTGTGCGTGCGGGTGGATTGGAGCATGGGGTGGGGGATTGCTGTGCAGGGGGGGGTGATCGGAGCACGGGGGGGATCGCTGTGCGGGGGGGGTGATCGGAGTGCGGGGGGGTTGACTGGAGCACGGGGGGAGCGGACAGGAGGACGGGGGAGCGGAGCACAGGACTGAGGGGAGCGCTGCACAGATCGGGGGGCTGGGGGGGCGATCGGTGGGGTGGGGTGGGGGCACATTAGTATTTCCAGCCATGGCCGATGATATTGCAGCATCAGCCATGGCTGGATTGTAATATTTCACCAGTTTTTTAGGTGAAATATTACAAATCGCTCTGATTGGCAGTTTCACTTTCAACAGCCAATCAGAGCGATCGTAGCCACGGGGGGGTGAAGCCACCCCCCCTGGGCTAAACTACCACTCCCCCTGTCCCTGCAGATCGGGTGAAATGGGAGTTAACCCTTTCACCCGATCTGCAGGGACGCGATCTTTCTGTGACACAGCATATTTGTCACAGGTCGGATTGGCACCGACTTTCATGACGCATACGCTGTGTCACAGGTCGGGAAGGGGTTAAAGTATATTTAATAAACTGTTTTTATGAGACCTTTGTGTGCCTCATTATATTGAATGAATCCATCATAGGTTTCCTTTGTCACGCCACTCGGATATTTAGATGTAAACCACAGAATAAGTGCTCACCGTAGAGTGTCGGATACTGTAAATGTACGTAATCCCACACGTTTTGCAAAATGTTCCTAATAAAAGTGTCAACTCAATCCACAAAAAAAACAAGTCCCCACACAGGTCTGTCATCTGTTAACAGAAATATAGGGGTCTTTCACTTTACTGGTGTTGCAGAGTGCGTCTTCTTGCAGTCACCGCTGTACTTAGGAGAGCTTCAATCAGCAAGATATCTTGAGTAAACAGTATTTACTTCATACTGGATAAACATGAGATACAATTCAGTGTCACACAGTCTGTGCACTGAAGACAACACATTCATGAAGAAAAGCAAAACCGAAAGTAAGAAAACAACCAACCACTGAGAGCTTCCCTCCCCACATTACAGCAAGTATATGACTTTACACACTATCGCCATCTGCTGTCTGGTTAGTATAAAGTCCTCCTTTCACTTATAATAAGTCCCAATCTGTTGCATATGCCAACACCCTTTCTCAACAGTAAGGACTTATTCAATCAAACCCAACTTTTTTATTAGTCTCTGATGTTTATCAGCATTCAACGCCTTCGTGAAAATGTCTGCTGTCATTTCTTCAGTAGGACAGTACTCTAACTTCAAGACTCCTTGTTCCTGATGATCTCTCAAGAAATGATATTTCACATCAATATGCTTGGTTCTTGGATTGACTCTTTCCATCTGAGCAAGAACAAGACATCCTTGATTGTCCTCTTTTAGTTTTGTTGGTGCCAACTGTGGTTGTCCTAATTTTGTCAACAATTGTCTTAACCACAGTACTTCTTGACTCGCGTGTGCTGCGGCAACATATTCTGCTTCTGTTGAAGATAGTGTCACAATTGACTGTTTCTTACTTGTCCAACTTATTGGTCCACCTGAGAGGAAAAAAATATGTCCACTGGTAGATCTTCTGTCAGTTGGATCTCCAGCCCAATCTGCATCAACATATCCTGTTAAAATGCAATCATCGCTTGTGGGTAATTTCAGCTTAACATTGCTAGTTCCTTTCAAATAACGCATTACTCTCTTCACGGCATTCCAATCAGCTTTATTTGGTTTTGATACCTTTCTACTCAGGATTCCTACTGCTGCTGCGATGTCTGGTCTTGTAACGGTCGCTAGATACAGTAATTTTCCTATTGCTGTTCTGTATTCTTCATTATTTGGTAGCATATTTTGTTCACTGTTCATCTCTTTGAGATAATTAGTTTCCATTGGAGACTTTACTGTTTTTGCATCCTTTAATCCAAATTTTTCTGTTATGTCTTGAATCATGTGATTTTGATTCAGTAGGAAACTTCCATCTTCTTCTCTTTCTACTTGTATTCCTAGATATTGTTTTACATTTCCCAAGTCTTTGATTTCGAAATGTCGCTTCAGGATTTTTAGAATGTTTTTGTTATCCCTTTCTTGTTCAAAACAAATCAAAATGTCGTCTACATATATGAGTATGTAAATCCATCTATTAATCAGCCTTTTTGTGTATAAGCATGGATCAGCTTTGCTTCTTTGAAATTTTTCATTTGTAAGTACTTCCGTGATTTTGTCATTCCACGCTTTAGCTGCTTGCTTTAAACCATATATGCTTTTCTGTAGTTTACAAACTTTGTTTGGATTTCTTTCATCTTTGAATCCTGGAGGTTGTTCCATATAAATGTCTTCTGTTAAATCTCCATTCAGAAAAGCTGTCTTTACATCCAGATGTCTCAGCTGCATCTGTTTCATTGCTGCAACTGTAAGTAAAGTTCTTATTGTAGTGTGTTTGACAACTGGAGCAAATGTCTCATCATAGTCTTCTCCATATTTTTGAGAATACCCTTTAGGTACGAGTCTTGCTCGGTATCTTTCAGCTGTGCCATCTGTTTGGTATTTAACTTTAAAAATCCATTTACATCCTATGGTTTTTCTTCCTTCTGGTAAATCTGTTAATGTCCATGTATTTGAATCTTGCATGGATTTAATTTCTGTTTCTGTTGCTTCTATCCATTTATTAGCTTCTTCCACTGGAAGTTTAGATATTTCCTCCCAAGAAGTAGGCTCATAGATTTTTCTTGTGCTTGTCTTGTATGAGAGACGTTTTGGTGGTTTTCCTTTGTTCTCTCTCATTGAACGTCTTGGTTCTGTGTCTGTTTGTAGTTGTGATTCTTCACTTTCAGTATTTTGTTCTTCATTAATTTCTGCTTCTTTCTCATCAGATATTTCTTCAGTTGTGTCATTATTGGTTTTCTCATTTTTTGTTTCAACTGAAATCATAACATCTTCATTCAAATCTTCAATGAATGTCACACTGTTACTCACCGTAACTCTGTCTGTTTTGGGATCTAGGATTCTGTATCCTTTGCAATTTTCACTATATCCAACAAATATTCCTTCCATGGATCTGTTTTGAAGTTTGGAACGTTTTTCTGTTGGAATGAATATGAAAACTTTACATCCAAAAACTTTTAAATGATTGACACTTGGTTTCATACCTTGCCACAGTTCATATGGAGTTTTCGTCAGTTTTCTGGAAAAAAGTCTGTTCTGTAGATAAGTAGCTGTCATTGCTGCCTCACCCCAATATTTCTCTGGTAGTTTGGAATCTGTCAGCATACATCTTATCATCTCTGTTAGAGTTCTGTTTTTTCTTTCTGCTACTCCATTTTGTTCAGGTGTGTATGGAACCGTTTTCTGGTGTTCTATTCCATTTTGTCTTAAGTAGTCTTCTATTCTGTGACCTGTAAATTCACCTGCATTATCACTTCTGATGACAATTGGCTTCCTTTGAAATATGTTACTTGATCTTGTTACATAGTCTACAAGTTTATCAAAAACTTCACTTTTGTTTTTAATTAAGTATGTGACTGTGTATCTTGAGTAATCGTCTATAAAAGTCAACATGTATCTATTGCCTCCTGATGTAGTCACTTTCATGGGTCCACATACGTCAGTATGCACCAAATCAAGTGGTCTTTCGCTTTTCATCTCACTTTCTTTTGGAATAGATATCCTTGTGGCTTTGGATTTTATACAACAATCACATCTTATGGTAATTGAGCAATCTGATATCTTTAAATCTTTTGTCAATTCTTTTCTCTGTAGTTCCCTTATACTGTCAGGGTGTCTATGTCCTAGACGTCTATACCACATGTGAATACAGTTTTTGTGATCATGTGTACATACCTTCATCTGTTCCTTTGGTGTGTCAAAATGATATAATTGTTCATCTGCCTTGACTTTGGTTATCACCTTGTTTCCTGCAATAATTGCACACTCATTGTCTTTGAATTTCACTGTAAGTCCTTTTGCTGTTAAACGTTTCACAGATAATAATCCGCCTTCCAATTTTGGAACATACAACACATCTTGTACAAGTATCTTTGAATCTTGTCCGAACTTGTTTGAACAATTTAGCATACCTTGTCCGATACCTTCTGCGGTTATTTTGCTTCCATCTGCGAGATAAATGGCTTCTTTCTTATCTAAATCAAGATCAGTAAAGAAATTCTTGTCACTTGTCATATGACTCGTTGCTCCTGAATCGATAAACCAACCAAGTGATGATTTCTTGTCTGTTACTTTAAATGTGCCATTCCAATTATTCTCAGATGAATCGGAAATTGTGTTTTTTACTTTCTCTGTATGCTTTTTATGTTGTAATTTTTGTTGTTCTGCTTTCCATATGGTACAGTCTTTCTTTAAATGACCTTTTTTCTTACATCTGAAGCATTCTCTTGTCTCTTTATTATAGGTTTTTTTTAATTCTGTAGCTTTTAGAGCATTTTTACTGTCCTTTTCAGTAGAAGAATCATTTCTTTGTTCTTTTCTTCTCTGATATTCATCTATTAGTCTTGTTTTCACAAAATCTAATGTAATGTCAGTTTCTGGTCTCATTTCAAGGGCATTTATCAAGGCTGTATACGAATCTGGTAAACTGCACAACAATATAGCTGCTACATGACTTTCTTTAATATCTTCACCAATAGATCTTAGCTGTGATATCACTTCCATCATTGAGAATATGTGCTTCTGCATATCGTCATTTGCACTCAATCTCATACTGTACAGCTTTCTTAATAAAAACAACTTGTGATTCAAGCTAGGTCTTTCATACAGTTTTCTTAATGCTTCCCACATTCCCTTAGCTGTTTCTTCATTTCTTATATGTATTAATTGAGCATCATCCACTAATAAGCTAATGGTGGCTCTCGCTTGTATATCCTTCTTATCCCATGTCTGATTATCTTGATCTGGTCTTGCTGTAACAATTACTTCCCATAGATCATCCTTAGATAACAACATCTCTACTTTGAATTTCCATAACTGATAATTTTCACTATTCAATTTAGCTACTGTAAATTTCAGTTCTGTGTTACTCATCATCTTTATATAGTCTTACTTGTTTAGAGAGTTGTACTGAAGATATTCTCCTGTATGTCCTGTGAATTCTCTGCAATTATATCCAGCTCCTGGGATGCTGAATTCCTCTGTCACTCTGTATCTGGATTTAGTTCCTTCTGTTTACAGAGCTTATCTGTGTGCTCCGTTATCTGGGCTATAAACCAGGATCCTTCTGCCTGAGCTTGTAGTGCAGACCTGTAGTGTCTGGGGTGCCTGGGTTGCCTGGGATGTCTGGGGTTATCTGGGGTGCCTGGGCCCATAACCTGTTGCAGAGTGCGTCTTCTTGCAGTCACCGCTGTACTTAGGAGAGCTTCAATCAGCAAGATATCTTGAGTAAACAGTATTTACTTCATACTGGATAAACATGAGATACAATTCAGTGTCACACAGTCCGTGCACTGAAGACAACACATTCATGAAG
Organism: Ranitomeya imitator; assembly: GCF_032444005.1. Lineage (NCBI taxonomy): Eukaryota > Metazoa > Chordata > Amphibia > Anura > Dendrobatidae > Ranitomeya > Ranitomeya imitator. The sequence continues at coordinate 142,834,892 of NC_091282.1, forward strand.
AAAAGCAAAACCGAAAGTAAGAAAACAACCAACCACTGAGAGCTTCCCTCCCCACATTACAGCAAGTATATGACTTTACACACTATCGCCATCTGCTGTCTGGTTAGTATAAAGTCCTCCTTTCACTTATAATAAGTCCCAATCTGTTGCATATGCAAACAACTGGTAGTACAAAGGCTCTGGAAAAGCCAAATCTAAATGCCTCCTCCCTTATGAACTGGCATTTCTGAACAATGATAGCCTGCTTAACTTATGGGTGCATGTCTCTAGAAGCACGGTCTGGGCATACCGTACTTGTGATTGCAATGTACTGGTCACTACAGCACACTGTTCACTACAATGGCAGTTTGCAATTTTCACTCTGCAACATTCATTGCTTCTTGTTTCTGGAAAATACCCATAGAGTCAAAATCGTGACTACACCTGTAGATAAATTCCCAAAGGGTGTAATTTACAAAACGGGCTCACTTGAGGTGGGATTCTGCTCTGCTAGCAATTAAAGGCTCTGTATATGGAGTCTGAAAACTGTTTTAGGAAAATCTACGTTCCAGGAGGCAAATAGCGTTCCTTTCCTCCCGAGTGTCTCCGTATGGCTAAGTGGTTCTGTACAGCCACATATGGGGTATTGCCACATTCTGTAGAAATTATGGGACAAATAATGGTGCCATATTTACCCACTTCTTGTGTGAAATTGTAAAATCTGGGGTTGAAACTAAATTTTAGTCGTAAAAGTGTAGTTATTTTTTTCTTCACTGTCCAATGGTATAAAATGTCCACTGTCCAATGGTATAAAATTCTGTGACACACCCGTGGTGTCAATATGATCACTGCACCACTAGATGAATCCATTCCGAAGTGTAGTTTGTAAAATGGGGTTGCATATGAGGTGGTACTGCTCTTCTGTCACCTCATGGGCTCTCCCGCTGGCACCTGCAAACCATTACAGTAAAATTTGGTGCTCCTCGCCATCTGAGCTTTGTACTGTGCTTGAAAAATATTTCCCAATTACATGTTGGGTATTGGCGCACTCAGAATAAAATGGACCTCAGTTTGTTGTGAAAAAAAATTCCTATTAGCCCTTTGAAAAATTATAAACTTGGGGCTAAAACAACATTTAAGTGATAAAAATGTAATTTTTTCTTTCTTCACCGTTCAATGGTATAAAATTCTGCTGGGCTCATGTGGTGCCAATATGATCACTGAACCCCTAGATTAATTCATTGGGGAGTGTAGTTTGTAAAAATGGGGCTCTGCCAATGTGTCATGGCACCCTCAAACATTCCAGCTAAACCTAAACTCCAATATGTCACTTCTTCCCTTCTGAGCTTTGCACTGTGCCTCAAAAGTAGTATACCCCCACATATGGGGTAATGACGTTCTCAGGAGAAATTGCACAACAAGTTGTATGATGCAATTTCTCCTGTTACCCTTATGAAAATGAAAAATTTGGGGCCAAAATAACATTTTTGTGATGAAAATGTGTTTTTTTTTATTTTCACGGCTCAACGTTATAATCTGTGAAGCACCTGGGGTTCAAGGTCCTCACCACACACCTAAATACATTCCTTGAGGGGTCTAGTTTACAAAAATGCATCACTTGTGGGGGTTTCCACTGTTTAGGCACATCAGGGGCTCTCCAAAGGGGTCATGATGTCCGCTAATGATTCCAGGAAATTTTACATTCAAAAACTCAAATGACGCTCCTTCCCTTCCGAGCCCTGCCGTGTGCCCAAACAGTATTATTCTGCCTCATATGGGGTATCAGCATATTCAGTAGACATTGCACTACAAATAGTATGGTGCAATATCTCCTTTTACTGTTATGAAAATGCAAAATTTGGGACTAAAATAACATTCTGTGAGGAAAATGTGATTTTGCTGTTTTCACAACTCAGCATTATAAACTTATGTAAAGCATCTGGGTGCTCAAGGTGCTCACCACACATCTAAATACATTACTTGAGGGGTCTATTTTCCAAAATGGAATCTCTTTTGGGGGGTTTCCACAGTTTAGGCACATCAGAGGCTCTCCAAACGCGACATGGTGTCAGCCAATTGTTCCAGCAAATTTTATATTAAAAAAGTCAAAGTTTTCTCCCTCGCATAGAGTGTCGGCATGCCCAGGAGAAATTACACAACAAATTTTGGGGTCCATTTTTTTCCTGTTACCCTTGTCAAAATAAAGAAAATTGGATCTGAAGTAAATTTATGTGAAAAAAGTTAAATGTTCATTTTTTCTTCCACATTCCAAAAATTCCTGTGAAGCACCTGAAGGATTAATAAGCTTCTTGAATGTGGTTTTGAGCACCTTGAGGGGTGTAGGTTTTAGAATGGTGTCACTTTTGGGTATTTTCATTCATATAGACCCCTCAAAGTGGCTTCAAATGTGTTGTGGTCTCTAAAAAAAAAGGTTTGTAAATTTTGTTGGAAAAATGTAAAAAATCTGTGTTCAGCTTTTAACTCTTATAACTTCCTAGCAGAAATTTGCTTTGATGCTAAGTAGATGTAGGAAATGTTATTTATTTATTATTATTATTAACGATCGTTTCACGCTTACATTGTGCTTCAACAGGTCATACGATGACCTGTTAAAGCGCAATGTAAGCGTGAAACGATCGTCGTCTGTATTTTGCTCCACTGTTTTATCTGCCTGCTCTTGGTAGGATTTTGTTGCACGGGACGGTATGTACCAATCTGCTTTCTTTTCTATGGACATAGAGATTCTTTTGCTTTGGAAGTGGCACCCATAATCCCTGGTGTGTGTGCAGCTTCATCAACTCGAGGTCATACAGCTGTGCCTTTGTCCTGCTTCTCTTCGATGGCATGTTATTTATTAATTATTCTGCATGACACATCTCTGTGATTTAAGGGCATGAAAATTCAAAGTTTGAAACTTGCTTAATTTTCAAAACTTTTTACTAAATTTCCATTTTTTTTCACAAATAAACGCAAGTCATATCAAAGATATTTTACCACTATCATGAATTACAAAAAGTAATGAAAAAACAATCTCAGAGTTATAACTACATAAAGTAACAGCAGTCAGAATTGTAAAAATCGGCATGGTCATTAACATGCAAACATCCTTCAGGGGTAAAGGGATTAAAATTGCCCCTACTGTCACTTTGAACCTTCTTTTCCACTTATTTTGCATACTGCATTTTATCAAAGATTATTCTGTTGCTCCTTATCTCAAAGGCTTTTATTAAGGATGAACTCATAGTTCTTCCTACAAAATCCTCTTAGCTCGTAAAATAGTTATTGATTTTGATGATAGATAATTTTGTAATTGGGTTTCTGTACTTAGCGCTTCCTATATTTTGCTTGGAAGGTTAACATCCATTTGCTCATCTCTTAGTGCTTTTGTAAGTTTCTAGATTTTTTTAGGTCACTCAATGTTGTGCAGAGAGCAATCTTATGATCCTTTGCCATAAAATATGTTCTTTTTCTCCGGAACAGCGATGATGTGTTCAAATACCTCACCTTCTTCCTGCATTAGATATTTTTGAAAGTTACTGACTGAAGTATTTCATTTTCAATTATAGAAAATATTTTTTTCTAGCTCAGAATACTATTTTCAAACCGAAAATACAAATAAAATGTATAATCAGGCTGCTTGATCCTCATTATACACTCATGCATTTACTCAAGGAACAAATATCAAACAAAAGGTAAAAGTAAAAGAGTAAGGAAAAGTAAGTGTCCTTAAATACTTGTAACGTATATGTGTTATATTTTATGATTGCCAGAAGGAGCTTCAATATGTAATATACAGACTATTTATTTCAGGGAAGACTGAAAACAATGGAGCAGATTTGCTGTATTAATCCTATCTAATATTTAGACTAGACAGTATAACAAATAGGCAAACTTATAGCAGTGGCTCAATATTGGTCACAAATTTATCCAGGAATAAAATATTCAGATAGATAAAGGGGTTGTCCTGACTTTTGCTAAAAGTCTGCGGTGACTCCATGTGACTGCAGACTTGTGAATCCTTACAGCGTGAGCACCAGACCATGTCAAGATTGTCCAGGCTTAGCAGCAAAAGAAAACTGTCACATGACCACAAATCAAAACCACGTCCATCTATTATGGAAGTAGACAAATTTTATACTTGTGATTACATGATTGCCTGCTCTTACAGCCAACACCAGAGAATCATGAGAGTGTGCGGTGAGCATGCTGTGAGGATTCACAAATCTGTCATATATAGTAACTGCAGACTTTTAGCAAATGATCGGGCAACCCCTTTAAACTCCATCTTTAGGATATGCTATCGAGATCAGAAGAATGGGGGTCCAACATCCAGTACACTCACCGATTAGCTTTTACCAGGTCCAGCAGCCAGTAACCAGTTGTACACAGATTATGGAGCAAAGAACACCACTGATCCATACAATATGTAGTGGCCCTTCTTTTATACTGCAGCTTAGCTTCTATTGAAGCCAGTACGTAGCGTAAGGAGTTGTGGTGTTCTTATTTTTCACATTGTGTTCTTCTTGCGGTTGAGGCACTAGGTATTCCATACAAACTGAACTGACATTTATGCCATCTCAAAGATAATAAAACTTTTTGAAATTTGAATTCACCTCCTTCAGCAAATTTTTCCAAAAAGTTACAGAGATCTAGGGATTGATTTAGGGAGTCAGCAAGCAAAGCTTCCTATTTTTAGATGCATGCAGGGCAAGCGATGCTTCCAATTTTCAAGTGCATGTTCAACCAGAATACCTTAAGTAACCTGTTTCTCATTGCACAGAACCCGCAGTGACCATAGGCAGAAAATTCTTATGTTTAAATAGTGAGCGGTTTATTAACAAACAATATTCTATGCAGTATATAAAATAGGGGGCAAGTCACTGAAGGTTCAGTGACCTGTTATAAGCCCATGAGGTTGAATATGTAAGCAGAGCACCACATAAAGCCCCCATTCTACCTCGGAACATGAGAATCTCATTAACTGAAAACTGCAAATAGAGATTAAACAGCAACCACAAGACGGATTTCATCACCCCAGGTATCATTTTAATCAGTATAATGGCGCCAACCTGACACTGTCTATAGTTTTTTGAGCACAATCCTACTGACAGGTTGACTTTAAGGTTACCACAGTACACAGTTGCGAGTGCAGCATGAGACCCGGTAGCTGCTGCTTCAGTCTATGGAGCTTCGATCTCTGATTGGGACACCAAACACTAGACCACTGATAAAGGGATCATCGTTGGACCTCGATATAGACTATAGCAGATGGACTCGCCTGGGAACTCGTTATGGATTATGGCGGACCGGCATAGTTTTTTTTTTTATAAACTGGTGAAAATGAGAGCTTTTATGGGGAGTGAATTTTGCAAATAACGTGATCACACAATGTGCCATGCTGAACACTCATTTCGACATTACACATGCAGCATGGCAGGCAAGTACCTCCAAGGCATAAAGGTCAAGCTCAGGCCATTTGTCCAATTTGGATACCCAGAAGTAAAATATGGCAAACGCATCACTTACCACATGGAGGCATATGGACACATACTCTTCCACCATTTTGTTGGAACCCTGCCTCCACGACATCAGGCATTGAATGGTGGTGCCTGATGTTGTGGCATGCTGAGTAATTTTTTCCACATTTTGGTCATGCTAACCCAGTGTTCCGAGGTGGTGGCACTGCCCCAGCTGCATTGGCAACTTCCTTCTCCTCCTCTGCCTTGTTTTTCCACTGGGTCCCCCCCCCCCCACTATCAGGTGGGAATGCAGTCAGTAATGCCTCTACCAGTGTGCGCTCATATTCACTCATTTTACAATCCCGCTCCAGTGATGGAAGTAAAGATAGTATGTTGTCCTTGTAGTGGAGATCAAGCAGGAAACATGATTTCTTCTCCTCCTCATCTTGATCCTCCAAAACTGGGCCTTGACTGGACAGTTGTATAACCGGCCACTGTGTGTACAGGAACGCACCCTTCAAGCCATGTGTGGACGACAGGCCTGATAACAGTGTGAATGGTCCCTGTTACTCCTGGTACTGTTCCTCCTGTGCCACCAACTCATCCATCATTTCCTGAAGTGTTTTTTCCAGCATTCATAGAAGTGGTATAGTAATGCTCATGAAGTCTTCATCAGCTCTGGCCATATTGGTAGAGTATTTGAAGCAGCAAAATAAGGCAAACACGTTCTTTATGGAGGTCCACTCATTGGTAGTGAAGTAGTGTTGCTCTATAGAGCGACTCACCAATGCGTGCTGTAGCTGAAACTCCACTATTGCCTGCTGCTGCTCGCACAGTCTCTCCAGCATATACATGGTGGAGTTTCACCTTGATGGTACATCACATTTGAGGTGGGGAGGGTGATGGCAGAAATGACACTGCAGAGCAGACAGGTGCTCAGTAGCAGGGTGAGAATGCCAAAAGTGAGGACACATTGCTTAGGCTGGGTTCCCATTGCGTTATGGGAACACGCTTAACAGACAGCGTTGCACGGCGAAATTAACGCCGTGCAACGTGTCCGTTAGCGCGCCCATTCACGGCAATGGGAACGCGCAGCACTAGCGCGTGCCATGTTCGGCACGTGCTAGCGATGCGCCGGTGTTTCCTGGTGCGCCGCGCACGCTGCTCGCAGCGTCCGAGGTGCACCCGCGGTCCGTTCCCCGCTCTCGCAGATCGGGGATCTGCGAGAGCGGGGACGTTACCGCGACCCCAGGATGCGGCCCCATTAAAAACATTGCGTTAGCGCAACCCGCTAGCGCTAGCGCTAAACGGGTTGCACTAACGCAATGTGACCCTAGCCTTACACTTTCACTGCAGCTCTGACATATGTGAGTTATTTTTAAGGAAGCTTTGCACCATCAAATTGAGCACTTGCTCCAGGAAAGGGATGTGGATCAAACTGGGTAGGCCCAGAGCTGCAAGGAGATTTTGGTCCTTATTGCGCACCGCCAGGCTGAGATTGAGGTTCAGTGGCAACCACCACTCATTTGTTTGCATTTTGAACTCTATCTGCAGTTTGTGTGCGTTGTGGAATTGGTCCTCCAAATAGATGATTTTCAGGACAGCCTACTGTTATTTCACCCTGACTGTGCTGAAGTTGATTGTGCAGGTCTTACTGTGACTGGATGAAGAGGCAGTGGAGAAACCATAGTAGGAGGAGGAGGCAATCTGGACCAAGAAATATCCAGCAATCCTCGGTGGACATGCGCTAGAATGCCTTGCGCCTTTGGCCCAGATGCTGTGACATCTACCCAGTGGGCAGTTAGGGAGATGTAACATCTGTGGCAGTGCTTACTGGTCCATGTACCATGGTTAGGTGGACATTGCAACTGATGGTGTTACACAGTGCAGACATGGTTTGCTTTGCAACATGTGTGTGCCTAGAAAAGTAGTGGCAGCTGGGAACTGTTTCAGCTCATAAGGGATAAAAAAACTTCACCTTTTATTTAATTGTTTTAATTCCATCATTCAAACAAGGTGTTACATGTAAAAAAAAAACATGACTAAGAATATCTGTTGCTTTTGAAATGCATAGATTTTTGGGGGTGGAGTGGTGAGGGGTTTATATGTGTTCCTTTGTTTAGATGGTGGAATTTTAAAAAAATAAATAAAAGGTTAAGTATTTATCCCTTGTGAGCTGGAACAATTTCTGAAACTGCTACACTACCAACATCAAAGACACAGGATATGGCAATCTGTCCTAGTTGGCTTCTGTCATGTGCTGCTGCCATCTTGCACCCCCGTTCTGTCATGTGCTGCCCTATTCTGTCATGTGCTGCTCCCATCCTGCACCACAGTTCTGTAATGTGCTGCTCCCATCCTACACCACCGTTTTGTAACTTGCTGCTCCCATCCATATGCCTCATACGCTGCTCTATAAAGGTTGATGGCCCCCATAAGATGCTCCATAGTATATGCCTCCTATGTTGCTCCATTATGGTTGATGGCCCCCATAAGATGCTCCATAGTATATGCCTTATATGCGCTGTGGGGGTCAGGTGCCGGAGTTGCCGCTAGCTCAGGCCCCCGACACTCGCTATAGTCACCTGGCCCTGATCCAGTGCTGGGTGCCACTCCATCTTCCGGGTCCTCTGGCTGTGACTGTTCAGTCAGAGGGCGGCGCGCATTAAGCGCGTCATCGCGCCCTCTGAACTGAACGTCACAGGCAGAGGACCTGGAAGATGAAGCGGCACGCAGCACTGGAACAGGACAGGTGAATATAGCATACTTACCCTCCTGGCACGTCCCTGCTTCTCCGTTGGAGATTGCGGTGTGCGTTCAGTGCTTACGCATACGACGATCTCCTGGGTTGCATCACTCTGTGGGGTCCAGACTGCACCAGCGCTTGCGCCTGCGCAGTCTATAAAGGCTTCAGACAGAGTGACGCTCCCAGCGTTATATTATAGATAGCGTATATCAACGGAGCTTCCTCAGATCACAAAGAATAACATAGGAGGGAAGGAGAGAGGGGAAGTATAGAAAGCTCACCACGTTGCCAATTTCATGTCCATATGTCAGCCGGGATCCAGCCTGAGGGTGCCGCACCCATTGGTGATCACAAGCAAAAGAAAAAAGAAATGGGTTATCAAAAATAGATTGAAAGACAGAGGATATAATAGATCCAGGGTCAACCGAGCATTTGAAAAAGTGCACAATACTCCACGTGATCATTTTTTCTATGGCATAGGGAAAACACCAAAGTGGAATATTATTTTTTCCACTGCCTTTAGCAATCAGTTTCATATCATCAAGGGCATTATTCAGAAATATCTACCAGTGGTAAATCAAGATGATCGCCTTCATACGATTTTAGATGGTGGTTGTCAGGTGGTAGTTAAAAGAGGTAGATCCCTCGGCGATATGCTATTGCCTAGTTTGATACGTAACATGGAATCTCCTTCATCTTGGCTTTCAGTCATGGGCTTTTATAAATGTGCTTTAAGCAAATGCAATGTGTGTCAGTATGCGGATAATAAAAAACGCACTTTCAGTTCTTCTGAGGACGTGTCATATCCCATTAAAACATTTATAAATTGTTAGACCAGTGACATGATTTACTGCATATATTGCAAAACCTGCAATCTACAATATATAGGTTATACTACACGTAAACTCAAAAAAAGAATAGCTGAACATATTGGTAATATTAGCAGTGGTAATTCTGGTTACTCGGGGGCAGCCAAACATTTCAGCACGTTGCATAGAGGTAATTTGTCTCGTTTGTCTTTTTTTGGGATTGAAAAAGTTGATCATTCCAACCGGGGGGGGGGGGGGGTAATTGGCAGAAACAATTGGCTATAGGGGAAGCCCTCTGGATATTGACCTTGGATACCAAATACCCCTGAGGTATGAATTTTAAAAATGACTTAGTTTTCATCTATTAGTAATTATTTTTCAAAAAGAATATTCTGATATGTGCAGGGGTTGGTATTTTGTGAAGTATTTTTGTAATTTCATTTGTTTGAAGAATTATTTGGTTGTAGTCATATGGTGGTATTATTTGAATTGTTTCTGAAAAAATTTGATTTTTTTTAAAATAAATATATATATATATATTTATATATATATATATTTGGTATGTTTATGGGTTAACTATTGCACCACATTGATTGTCTTATGGTTGACTCCTGTATTGTTTGCAACTTCCTCTGCAGCATTGATTTGAGCTCCACCTATTGTTTTTGCTCATTCACTGCAAGCTGAGTATAAAATCTGTTTTGTTACATGTTATCTCAGTTGTCCTATGAATAAGGGTGTTGTATATACCAGAAACGCGTCAGGTTTCTGAGGTTTCATTTTTTATCATGTTTTAAAGTTTTTTCTAATAAATAGTACATTTAATTCTCCTGTTGGACGTGCCGGTGGATTTCCCTTTTCTTTTTTCTTTGCTTTGGGATCACCAATGGGTGCGGCACCCTCAGGATGGATCCCGGCTGACATATTGACATGAAATTGGCAACGTGGTGAGCTTTCTACACTTCCCCTCCCTCCTACCCTCCTAAGTTAGTTAAATTATGCTCCGCCTGCAATTAAGCCACACCCATTTTTCACAGTGTCTCAAACACACAATACATGTGATCCAATACATGTCTGACAGCTTTGGGGGGTAAATTAAACAACACATTTGATGCATTTATCTTAGTAAACTCTCCCAAACCACTTTTCTCTTCAGTTGAATGTAATAGAATCTTATAGTAGAAATGTTTGCAAAAATTAAATTCCATTTCCCAAAACTTTTTGCACATGTAGGACAGTGCGGTGGCTCAGTGGTTAGGACTGCAGCACTGGAGTCCAGGGTTCAAATCCCACCAAAGACAACATCTGCAAGGAGTTTGTATGTTCTCCCCTTGTTTGCTTGGGTTTCCTCCAGGTTCTCCAGTTTCCTCCCACATTCCAAAGACATACTGATAGGGAATTTAGATTGTGAGTCCCATCCGGGACAACTATGATAATGTGTGTAAAGCGCTGCTGAATATGGTAGTGCTATATAAAAATAAAGATGAGATGTAAACTGTGGCATGAAATTAATTTATTTAATTGATTTATCACTTTATATTTCCATAGAAGCTAAAATGATGCAATGGCATTCATTAGTATAAATAACGGCAAATAAAAAATCTGCCTAATGCCTAAATAAATAGTCTCTGTAAAGAGTACATCCGCTCGTCTTACAGAAATCGTCTACAGCAGGGTTTTTTTTAAGGTTTATTGTGATAGATAAAAACTAACAGCATAAACATGTAACCATTAGAGTCCTGCTGGGCACATCTCTCTCTTCTGCAAATGTCTATGGCATCTGTAAAAGAGGCAATATATCTCTGCTCGGTATTTCTCATCAGTGAGCCATTTATACTTACAGCCCTGAGGCATTCTCTTCAGGAGATTGGTTATTTAAATAGACCCCAGCACTTACACTATAAACTTACTGCTGGGGGGTATGGCTATTGCTGCTGAACAGAAGGACAGTTCAAGGGAACCTACATAATGCGCACGTCTATGTTTTTCTTTAGTTGTAGCAGCAAGTATCATTGCATGTCTATTTCAATGGAGGAATGTCAATAAATCAATTTTTATTAGGAGTTCAGTATATGTTCTATAGAATATCACTGCGCCTAGGCTGAAGTACCAAAGCTGGAGGGAATACTAGACATTAGGCTGTCTTGTTTTTACATGCATGAGTGACCCTTTTATTATAGCGATGGGGCAGTGCTGCTGGACCCTTGACTGTTTAGACTTCCAATATTCAGTGAGGGAAATCCGGTCTATCAGGAAGGTGAGTTTATAGGCTGATGTTAACAAGATTCTTGCACAAGTTTATTTCTGCTGTCTCTGACATTGAAGAGAAAAATAGAACAATCTGACAGCAATTGTATCCCGTGTAACAATTTATTTATGGTAATGCAAATCACAACATGCCAAAGTTTCACCTCCTATACAAAGTCAAGTTTTTGCTATACCTAGTTGATTTTTTTCACATAAGGGTCAACTATGAACATTTAAGAGCAAAAGGTTGCCATGTTGCTATTTGTATTCGGACTGGCTCGCAAGAGAACAGGTGAATCCACTGGTGGGCCTCTGTGCAGTAGTACTTGGCACAATATACTTGAATCACTATGTACAGACAAAGGCAGCATCTTATTCATTTAACAATCTACCCAGTTTATTGTTATATAAATTTGTGAATGAGAATGATATAACATTTGCATGTAGCTGAAAAAAGGGGCCTTGGAGTTGATGTTCCTGGTGGGCCCTTGGCACACCAGTTCAACACTGCATTACACACAAATGTGCTAATATCTAGTGATGAGCGAGTGTACTCGTTGGGTTTTCCCGAGCACAATCGGGTGGTCTCCGAGTATTTGTAACTGCTCAGAGATTTAGTTTTCGTTGCCTCAGCTGCATGATTTACAGCTGATAGACAGCTTGAATACATGTGGGAATTCCGTAACAAGCAGGCAACCCCCACATATACTCAGGCTGGCTAAATTATATAGCTGCATCAACAAAAACTAAATTTCCGAGCAGTTACAAATACTCGGAGACCACCCGAGCGTGCTCGGGAAAACCCAAGCAATGAGTATACTCGCTATTCACTAATATCCTCTTCAGCGAGAAAAAGAACTCTAGCACCACCTATTGAAAGTATCAGTCCTAAATGTCTAAAAGTATCAGTCCTACATTCCTAAACCAAGAATCTGCAAAAACCCTAGTCCATGCCCTCATCATCTCCCGCCTTGACTACTGTAACCTCCTGCTCTGTGGCCTCCCCTCTAACACTCTTGCACCCCTCCAATCTATTCTAAACTCTGCTGCCCGACTAATCCACCTGTCCCCCCGCTATTCCCCGGCCTCTCCCCTCTGTCAATCCCTGCACTGGCTCCCCATCACCCAGAGACTCCAGTACAAAAGCCTAACCATGACATATAAAGCCATCCACAACCTGTCTCCTCCATACATCTGTGACCTCGTCTCCCGGTACTTTCCTGCACGCAACCTCCGATCCTCACAAGATCTCCTTCTCTACTCCCCTATTATCTCCTCTTCCCACAATCGCATACAAGATTTCTTTCGTGCATCCCCCCTACTCTGGAATGCTCTACCACAACATATCAGACTCTCGCCTACCATTGAAACCTTCAAAAAGAACCTGAAGACCCACCTCTTCCGACAAGCCTACAACCTGCAGTAACCACCGATTGACCAAACCGCTGCACGGCCAGCTCTACCCTCGCCTACTGTATCCTCACCCATCCCTTGTAGATTGTGAGCCCTCGCGGGCAGGGTCCTCTCTCCTCCTGTACCAGTTGTGACTTGTATTTTTCAAGATTATTGTACTTGTTTTATTATGTATACCCCTCCTCACATGTAAAGCGCCATGGAATAAATGGCGCTATAATAATAAATAATAATAATAATAATAATAAAATGTCAATACCGACCCTTTAAAGAGCCTTGCCACATGACTTAGAATCAGAAGCCAAACCAGATATTCCATTTGAAGACTCATGTTTTGGGGTTTTTGCCTCATCAGTCATCAGTGCAAAGCAGGAGATCAGATTTCACTGGGTGAGAGGCCTCTGACAGGACTTTTTGCCAAGCCAGTATTTGGATACTTACAGTATAAAAGTTCCTAGCAAAGCTCCTCTGGGAAATTAAATATGCAAATAGCCTCCTCAGTGAGGAAAAGCACTTGAACTTTAGTGCCAACTATTCGAGTGGCAATACTAAAAGTAAAGATCCACCCACTAATGCTTCCCCTTAAATAAATTGATACCCTCAATAAAAGTGCCGTTAGATAGATTTTTTGTCTTCGGTATTTTGGGAGGTAGTATGGATTAACTTCAAGAGTGATGTGACAATGCTTTGGGTTGGAAGCATTAGTGCTTGTTTCAACTTTCTCTTGTGTGGATTTATTTCTTTAATACCCTTCTTCATCAGGACAACAAATTTACTAGTGATTGTTAGATGTATTACCTTTAAAATACAAGAAGCACAGCAATAGCTAAAACAACTATTTAGTACATGGACCTTCATATTGTAGCCTTTGTTATCCCATGTTCCATCTGAGCATGGTCTAAAATTAAATAAAGAAGAAATATCCATTCTCAACAATCTCCCAGTTCTCCTGTTCCGATGCATTCCAAGTCATCACTGATCACTGCTTCCCAGTCAAATTTTGGCACGCTAGAAATTAACGAAACCAAGAGGTACAAACCTGTTAGTGTTTAGTAAGAAAAGGAACAGGTGCTAAGAGGAATCAGTGAGTGAGTGTTGCTTCTTTTATTTTTTATGTACCATCCGGAGCCCATTTTATAATTATTTTTATTTCCCGAAACACCCCTGTAACTTCTTATGCCAAAAACAATGCTGGAGTAGAGTTATATTTAGACACCTAAAAATGGTATTAAAATGTGTCCTTCATATCCAGGACAAAAATATTCTAAACATGGTGTTAGACTCTGACATGGTTTGTCTCTTTGTGGGACATACCGTAATAGCATCCAGAAAAATAATCTGTGTCTATGGGTGATATTTACGTGGAGCAAATATTATCAGGGAAACACTGTTCTACAGATTGCTGGTTTCTTTTAGCTGTTGGTATCAAAGAGCTGAACCTATAAAAGATCAATAAAATTCTAACATACATATCTGGTCAGTGTGACAGACGAATGTATAACTTAAAGAAGTTGTCCACTACTATAAAGTTTGTTTTTTTTTTCATAAATCTTGCTATTATGTGCCACTGAAAACATCTACTGTGTTTATTTTAACAATATTACCTGTTATCATGCTGTAGCAGCACATCTTCAGTGCTGGATTCAGCTTTCATGGGGTTAATCGTCTACTTCCTTATTGTGCCCTAATACTACAAGTTCCATGATGCTTTGCACTGCCACTAAGCCCGAACCTAGCACACCCACTCCAAAAACACACCCAAACCCCTCCCTCCTCTCCCTCCTCTCTGTTCAGGCTGATGAGGAGAGGTCACATCTTGGTCACAAGCTGAAAGCAGCACCAAGCACTGCACATAGATAGAAAGACAGACAGACAGATAGATAGATAGAAAAACCGATGGATAGATAGATAGATGGAAAAACCGATGGATGGATAGATAGATGTAAAAACCGATGGATGGATAGATAGATAGATAGATAGATAGATAGAAAAACAGATGGATAGATAGATAGATAGATAGATAGATAGATAGATAGATAGATAGATAGATAGATAGATAGATAGATAGATAGATAGAAAAACAGATGGATAGATAGATAGATAGATAGATAGATAGATAGATAGATAGATAGATAGATAGATATGGGATAGATAGATAGATAGATAGATAGATAGATAGATAGATAGATAGATAGATAGATAGAAAAACAGATGGATAGATAGATAGATAGATAGATAGATAGAAAAACAGATGGATAGATAGATAGAAAAACAGATAGATAGATAGATAGATAGATAGATAGATAGATAGATAGAAAAACAGATGGATAGATAGATAGATAGATAGATAGATAGATAGATAGATAGATAGATAGATAGATATGGGATAGATAGATAGATAGATAGATAGATAGAAAAACAGATAGATAGATAGATAGATAGATAGATAGATAGATAGATAGAAAAACAGATGGATAGATAGATAGAAAAACAGATAGATAGATAGATAGATAGATAGATAGATAGATAGATAGATAGATAGATAGATATGGGATGGCTGGATATTAAAAATACAGAGATATATCTATCCATATATCTATAGATATTTCCATAGCTATTAATTGAATATAAATGGACATGTTTGAAACATCAATTGTTATTCTGTCCATGAAAGATGGCAAAGTTATCACCGGACAACAAGAAAACTCCCATTTTAATATATATGTATAGAGACCACCGTAGAATAACGCCCCAAAATTATAATCCAAAGAACGAGTAATAATTAAAAAATATACATAACTTTATTAAACAATCCAACAAGGCATAATATATACGAGTAAAAATGATGGATGATTGGTGATGACACAACAAACATAAGCAGCAGTACCATATGATTCAATATTTTCACATTGTAGCAGACAACACTCAATTCATAGAATGCGCAGACAGGAAATGAAAGACTGTATAGCATATCATAAAAAAAGTCTCGCAATCTATATATATGTAATAGTGTAAGGGATATGTACGTCTATTTCAACGCAAATCACCATTCGCTGCTTGCTCGCGGCCGCCTGGCCGCGACCATTTAGCTACAGGCACAGTCCGGACGCAAATTGGCCCTCTTCCGTCCAGTCAGCGCCCAGATAACGTTTTAGGACTGCGTTTCTGCACGGCATAACGCGGTGTAACGCAGTCCTTTAACGCTGTCATTAATCGTCTAAGTGTGCGCAATTTTTTTAATATTGATGCTACCTATGCAGCATCAATAATAAAAACTTATGATGTAAAAAAAAATAAAATAAAATTACATTATATTCTCACCTTCCGCTACAGCCTTTCACACTACTTGCGACGTTCCGGTCTAAATAATGCATTGCGGAAATGCACGAACATGGCGTAGCGTTCTTGCGAGACCGCTACATCATCACGTGTTATGGCCGCAAGACATTACTGGCAACGGAACGTCACGACATGGCCTGGCTGCGGGGGACGCCAGATGGTGAGTATATAACTATTTTTTACACAACATGACTGATCCGTAGCACGACGGACGGTCGCTAATACAAGTCTATGGGTAAAACGCATCCTGCGAGCACATTTGCAGGATCAGTTTATTTCCACCTGATAGTTTTTTTCCAACAGATCCGTTTTTTTCTCATAGAGTTGTATTAGCGCCAGATTGCGCCTGATGGCCACACGTTTCATCTGTTTTTTGCTAGATCCGTTGCTGTGCGTTTTTTCGACGGACAGAAAAACCGTTCATCTGTATGTGTTTTCCATCCGGCGGGAACAGCTTTTTTGACGGATACTTGAAAAAACGGATGAAACGTGTGGCCATCAGTCGCAATCCAGCGCTAATACAACTCTACGAGAAAAAAAGGATCTGGCGTTAAAAAAAAAAAAAAGGATCCGGCGTAAAAAAAAGGAACCGGCGGAAAAACCGGATCTGGTTGAAAAAAAAACGATCCGGTGGAAAAAAACTGATCCGGCGGAAAAAATGGATCCCGCGAAAAAAAAACGATACGGCAGAAAAAAAAAAAAAACGGAAAAAAAAGTCACGGAAAATAAAAAATGGATCATGCAAATGTGGTCACAGGATGCGTTTTATCAATAGACTTGTATTAGCGATGGTCGTGTTTTTGCAGACCGTTGGCACGAAAAAACTTTCAAGTGAAATTTTTTTGTCCGGTGCACCCGCTATTTTCTAACGCGCATGCGCTGCAGAAACTCCACCCCCTCCTCCCCGCACTTCAGAATGGGCAGTGGATGCGTTGAAAAACTGCATCCGCTGCCCACGTCGTGCACAAATTTCACAACGTGCGTTGGTACGTCGGCCCGACGCATAGCGACGGACACGTACCGACGCAAGAGTGAGAGGCCTTAATGAGTGTAAATTTTTAAAAAAAAAAAAAGAAAAAAACGGCGTGGGCTCCCGCGCAATTTTCTGCGCCAGAGGGGGAAAAGCCACGGCCGGGGGCCAATATTTGTAGCCTGCTATGAATACCAGCCCGCAGCTGTCTGCGTAGCCTTTACTGGCTATAAAAATAGGGGGACCCCCCCCCCCAAAAAAAAATGACGTGGGGTTCCCCTATATTTTATAGCCAGAAAGGCTACGCAGACAGCTGCAGGCTGATATTCATAGCCTAGAGAGGGGCCATGGATATTGCCCCCCCCCCCCCCGGCTACAAATACCAGTCCGCAGCCGCCCCAGAAATGGCGCTTCTGTAAGATGCGCCAATTCCGGCACTTAGCCCCTCTCTTCCCACTCCCGTGTAGCGGTGGGATATGGGGTAATGAAGGGTTAATGTCACCTTGCTATTGTAAGGTGACATTAAGCCGGGTTAATAACGGAGAGGCGTCAATAAGACGCCTATCCATTATTAATCCAATAGTAAGAAAGGGTTAATAAAACACACACACATTTGGAAAAAAGTATTTTAATATTCTTCATTTAACCATACTTACCATACTTCAGCGCCTGCAAAAAAAAGGAAAATAATAAACCGTATACTACCTGTCCGCTGTAGTCCAATTGATAACGAGTGTCCCACGACAGATAATAAATGGGAAATGTTTAAGAACATCCTAAATAGGCAGTGCAAGCGGTTTATACCTTGTGGGAATAAAAGGACTAGAAATAGGAAAAACCCAATGTGGCTAAACAAAGAAGTAAGACAGGCAATTAACAGTAAAAAGAAAGCATTTGCACTACTAAAGCAGGATGGCACCATTGAAGCTCTAAAAAACTATAGGGAGAAAAATACTTTATCTAAAAAACTAATTAAAGCTGCCAAAAAGGAAACAGAGAAGCACATTGCTAAGGAGAGTAAAACTAATCCCAAACTGTTCTTCAACTATATCAATAGTAAAAGAATAAAAACTGAAAATGTAGGCCCCTTAAAAAATAGTGAGGAAAGAATGGTTGTAGATGACGAGGAAAAAGCTAACATATTAAACACCTTCTTCTCCACGGTATTCACGGTGGAAAATGAAATGCTAGGTGAAATCCCAAGAAACAATGAAAACCGTATATTAAGGGTCACCAATCTAACCCAAGAAGAGGTGCGAAACCGGCTAAATAAGATTAAAATAGATAAATCTCCGGGTCCGGATGGCATACACCCACGAGTACTAAGGGAACTAAGTAATGTAATAGATAAACCATTATTTCTTATTTTTAGTGACTCTATAGCGACAGGGTCTGTTCCGCAGGACTGGCGCATAGCAAATGTGGTGCCAATATTCAAAAAGGGCTCTAAAAGTGAACCTGGAAATTATAGGCCAGTAAGTCTAACCTCTATTGTTGGTAAAATATTTGAAGGGTTTCTGAGGGATGTTATTCTGGATTATCTCAATGAGAATAACTGTTTAACTCCATATCAGCATGGGTTTATGAGAAATCGCTCCTGTCAAACCAATCTAATCAGTTTTTATGAAGAGGTAAGCTATAGACTGGACCACGGTGAGTCATTGGACGTGGTATATCTCGATTTGTCCAAAGCGTTTGATACCGTGCCGCACAAGAGGTTGGTACACAAAATGAGAATGCTTGGTCTGGGGGAAAATGTGTGTAAATGGGTTAGTAACTGGCTTAGTGATAGAAAGCAGAGGGTGGTTATAAATGGTATAGTCTCTAACTGGGTCGCTGTGACCAGTGGGGTACCGCAGGGGTCAGTATTGGGACCTGTTCTCTTCAACATATTCATTAATGATCTGGTAGAAGGTTTACACAGTAAAATATCGATATTTGCAGATGATACAAAACTATGTAAAGCAGTTAATACAAGAGAAGATAGTATTCTGCTACAGATGGATCTGGATAAGTTGGAAACTTGGGCTGAAAGGTGGCAGATGAGGTTTAACAATGATAAATGTAAGGTTATACACATGGGAAGAAGGAATCAATGTCACCATTACACACTGAACAGGAAACCACTGGGTAAATCTGACAGGGAGAAGGACTTGGGGATCCTAGTTAATGATAAACTTACCTGGAGCAGCCAGTGCCAGGCAGCAGCTGCCAAGGCAAACAGGATCATGGGGTGCATTAAAAGAGGTCTGGATACACATGATGAGAGCATTATACTGCCTCTGTACAAATCCCTAGTTAGACCGCACATGGAGTACTGTGTCCAGTTTTGGGCACCGGTGCTCAGGAAGGATATAATGGAACTAGAGAGAGTACAAAGGAGGGCAACAAAATTAATAAAGGGGATGGGAGAACTACAATACCCAGATAGATTAGCGAAATTAGGATTATTTAGTCTAGAAAAAAGACGACTGAGGGGCGATCTAATAACCATGTATAAGTATATAAGGGGACAATACAAATATCTCGCTGAGGATCTGTTTATACCAAGGAAGGTGACGGGCACAAGGGGGCATTCTTTGCGTCTGGAGGAGAGAAGGTTTTTCCACCAACATAGAAGAGGATTCTTTACTGTTAGGGCAGTGAGAATCTGGAATTGCTTGCCTGAGGAGGTGGTGATGGCGAACTCAGTCGAGGGGTTCAAGAGAGGCCTGGATGTCTTCCTGGAGCAGAACAATATTGTATCATACAATTATTAGGTTCTGTAGAAGGACGTAGATCTGGGTATTTATTATGATGGAATATAGGCTGAACTGGATGGACAAATGTCTTTTTTCGGCCTTACTAACTATCTTACTAACTATGTTACTATGATCTCCCCTATAGAACAGTGACATCAGGTGATGTCACTGCTCTATAGGACCCTCAGTGACACACTGACAGGACACAATGGCTCCTGCAGTGCATCACTGAGGTTACTCTAGTTCACTGGTCTCACTTTATGGCAATTGCTGCGTGGGAAAATGTCTCACCCAGCAATGCCAATAGTGAGACTAGGGACTATTTTCTCACAGGGGCGTAGGAATACCTTGTGAGGAATACATGATGGAAGGATACCTTCCATCATTGTGTTCCTGGAGCCCCTGGAGAGTGGTTGCATCAACTGATGCTCCTGCTCTCCACGGGAGATCGTCGTGGGACACTCGTTTTAATTGGATTTCTGCGGACAGGGAGTATATTGTTTGTTTATTATTTTAATATTTTTTACAGGTGACAATGGCTTCGGGGAACAAAGTGACAAGTGATGGTGAGTATGTACTCTATGTTATATGTATTGTATGTTATATGTACTGTATGTCTGTAGTATGTATGTATGTACTGTATGTCGCATGTCGTCGCATGGTGCATGTCGTCGCATGTAGCATGTCGTTGCATGGTGCATGTCGCCGCATGTCGCATGGTGCATGTCGCCGCATGGTGCATGTCGCCGCATGGTGCATGTCGTCGCAAGGTGCATGTCGTCGCATGTAGCATGTTGTCGCATGGCGCATGTCGCCGCATGGTGCATGTTGTCGCATGTAGCATGTTGTCGCATGGCGCATGTCGTCGCATGGCGCATGTCGTCGCATGTCGCATGTCGTCGCATGGTGCATGTCGTCGCATGTAGCATGTCGTCGCATGGTGCATGTCGCCGCATGGTGCATGTCGCCGCATGGTGCATGTCGTCGCATGTAGCATGTCGTCGCATGTAGCATGCCATCGCATGGCGCATGTCGTCGCATGGCACATGTCGGCGCATGTCGTCACATGACGCATGTCGTCGCATGATGCATGTCGTCGCATGGTGCATGTCGTTGCATGTAGCATGTCGTCGCATGGCGCATGTCGTCGCATGGCGCATGTCGTCGCATGGTGCATGTCGTCGCATGTAGCATGTCGTCACATGGCGCATGTCGTTGCATGGCGCATGTCGTCGAATGTAGCATGTCGTCGCATGGTGCATGCCGTCGCATGGTGCATGTCGCCGCATGGTGCATGTCGCCGCATGGCGCATGTCGTCGCATGGTGCATGTTGTCGCATGTAGCATGTCGTCGCATGGCGCATGTCGTCGCATGGCGCATGTCGTCACATGTCGCATGTCTTCGCATGGTGCATGTCGTCGTATGGTGCATGTCGTCGCATGTAGCATGTCGTCGCATGGTGCATGTCGCCGCATGTAGCATGTCATCGCATGGCGCATGTCGTCGCATGGTGCATGTCGTCGCATGGTGCATGTCGCCGCATGTAGCATGTCGTCGCATGGCACATGTCGCCGCATGTCGTCGCATGGCGTCGCATGGTGCATGTCGTCGCATGTCACCGCATGTGTTGAATGATGTCACATGGTGTGTGTTGTATGTATGTACTGTGTATGTGTTTTTTTTTTTTTTTTTACATTCAACACATTAGCCGGATGATGCGACTACTAGTGTCCCATCATTGGCTAATGTGTCAGTCACTGTCAGTGTATCAGGCAGAGCCCGATGGGACTTGTAGTCCCATCGGACGATGCCTGCACACACACACACACACCCCGGCGAGCACTCACCGCAGTCAATACAACGGCGCCGGCCGCCAGAGCCCCGGCAACCGCTCACCGCAATAAATACAACGGCGCCGGCCGCCAGAGCCCCGGCAACCGCTCACCGCAATAAATACAACGGCGCCGGCCGCCAGAGCCCCGGCAACCGCTCACCGCAATAAATACAACGGCGCCGGCCGCCAGAGCCCCGGCGACCGCTCACCGCAATAAATACAACGGCGCCGGCCGCCAGAGCCCCGGCGACCGCTCACCGCAATAAATACAACGGCGCCGGCCGCCAGAGCCCCGGTGACCGCTCACCGCAGCACAGCCCCGCCCGCAGATCCCAGCAGCAGTGAGCACACAAAGTCAGCCCTGCCCGCCCCAAGCACAGCCCTGCAGGCAGCCCCCAGTACCGCCCACAGCCCAGTCACTCTTGATGAGTGACTGCTGACTGTGAGGCTGGGTCACGCCTGCTGCTGACATCACGTCAATTTTCAGAGCCTGGAAATTGACGTGACGTCGGCGGAAATGAGTGGCGGCTGCAGCCTGGGGGTCACGTGACCCGGACTCAGCAACCAGAATATGCAGATTTCAGGGCACTACAGATGGTACTGCCATAAAGATCATAAGTGTTATCATATAAGTATTTCCCAACTCCGTTCCTCAAGAGCCACCAACTGATCATGTTTTCAGGTTTTACCTATTATTGCCCAGGCGATGGAATTATCCCCTGGGCAATAATATGGAAATGCTAAGAATGTGATCTGTTGGTGGCTTTTTGCGACTGGAGTTGGAGAAACATTGATATAAAACATTATGAGCACAATAAGAATGAGAGAATCTTATGGGATAAGAAGCAGTATAAAACTTCATTCACACATCAGTAGTTTTTATCAGTATTTCATCAGTATATCTATGTGAAAAAACAGGGGGGTCTCCAAAACAAAGAAAAGGTGTCGATCTAACAAGTTTTTCTCTGTAAGTTTCACTCCTGGCTTTGGTGTATGAGAACTAATGAAAAATAGTGACCAAATACTGACATGTGAATGAGGCCACAGGGCTGTGCATACTTTAGGAGTTAACATAAAGGCAAGGAAACAGACTGTTGATGCAAAGACTTTGCAAGATGGTTAGAATAGATTAATGGAAAACCGCTAGCACGAACCTTTCTAACTATTCTACAAATATCCAAGAAGTATCGTTTCTCCTTGCGGAGATTGACATGCAAAGCATGCCGAGATGAGGAGACTTAAAGCCGCAATGTTACTCTTGGAAATATGGTAATTATGCAAATTGTCTCTTCAGAGAGGAAGAGAACAAGAACTCTAGTGCCACCCATTGGAAGGTAGCAATCCTACAAGTCAATGCCGACCCTTTAACGAGCCTTGTCACATGACTTAGGATAATAGCCAAACCAGAATCTCAATTTGCAGACACTGTGTTTCGGGGTACTTCCACTCATCAGTGCAAAGCGGAGATCTGGTTTGGCTGTGTGAGAGGCGTCAGACCATTATACAAGAAGTATAATTTCTCCTTGCGGAGATCGATATGCTAAGCATGCCGAGATGAGGAGACTTAAAGCCGCAATGCTCCTCTGGGAAATATGCAAATTATGCAAGTATTATGCAAACTATTCTGCAAAGAAAGTAGTTGTATAAATGCATGTTATATCTACTGTATACCTGCTCATATACCTGCTAAATTCTCTGCCTCTTGAAAAAGGCTCCCATTAATATTAACATTCAGGTCTACTGTATAGCAGATGACAGGATACACTACTAATATTAAAATATATCACTCGTATGTGTAATATTAAAATATTAAAACAGAAGGCTTATTATACATAGAGAAGTGCACTATGCAGTATAAATACCGTTTTAGCCTAGAACTTTGTGCTCCTTCTTGAGATTCTGGAGGTTTATTCTTTTTACACTCACATTTGTATAGGTTCATTTTGACAGTTCTTAGTAGACCATGAATATTTTATTTCCTTCAATAAGATGGATTTCATCTCTGTACTCATCTGCTGAGATACTAATGCAAACTGCATTTTTATTTTCTATTAAATCACAATCTTAGGTATATCTATCTATCTATCTATCTATCTATCTATCTACTTGTATATGTATACAGACTTGGATAAAATATAAAATCAGCAATATACAGAATGTGAATTAAAATGCACTTAATTACTAATTAACATATTATTTGTATTCTGTAGGAAATGCAGGGTCTGCATACTTTAGTTTCAGATTTGCGCAGGTAAGCTTGTTCATTTTATTTTTATTTCCTGAGCAATACTTTGTGCAATAGTAAAAATCTTCATGCCAGATCCTAACACTCATAATTAATGGAAATTGTACAATTTTCTTGGAATCAGTTACAATTGCTTGTAGTCCACTTGGTTTGCATAGGTATGCAATTCTAGGGCTCACAATAACTTATAGTCACTTGTAATAAAACTATGGAATTACCATGACTTGCCGGGGACTTTAAAGGGGTTTGGCCAATAAATTATACATCTGTTTTATGTGAACTATCTGTCATAGATAAGCTCTTTAATAAATGTCATGCTTTCCCAAATCCTTCTGTAACCAGAGCTGCTCTCCTGTAACATGATCTCTGGCGGAGGATCCTCGGACATTTTGTGATGTCACATCAATTTCTCCCTGAGGTTCTGACACTGGAAACTGACTTGCTGTGTTGGTGCATGGGCGAGACAGAACGGGTGCAGGATGGCAGCAGCACATGACAGAACGGGCGCAGGATGGCAGCAGCACATGACAGAACGGGCGCAGGATGGCAGCAGCACATGACAGAACGGGCGCAGGAAGGCAGCAGCACATGACAGAACGGGCGCAGGATGGCAGCAGCACATGACAGAATGGGCGCAGGATGGCAGCAGCACATGACAGAACGGGCGCAGGATGGCAGCAGCACATGACAGAACGGGCGCAGGATGGCAGCAGCACATGACAGAACGGGGGCAGGATGGCAGCAGCACATGACAGAACGGGCGCAGGATGGCAGCAGCACATGACAGAACGGGCACAGGATGGCAGCAGCACATGACAGAACGGGCGCAGGAAGGCAGCAGCACATGACAGAACGGGCGCAGGATGGGAGCAGCACATGAAAGAACGGGGGCACAGGATGGGAGCAGCACATGACAGGATGGGAGCAGCAAATGACAGAATGGAGGCGCAGGATGGGTGCAGAACATGTCAGAATGGAGGCGCAGGATGGAAGCAGCACATGTCAGAATGGGGGCGCAGGATGGGAGCAGCACATGTCACAATGGGGACGCAGGATGGGAGCAGCACATGTCACAATGGGGGCGCAGGATGGGTGCAGCACATGACAGAATGGGGGCGCCATATGGGTGCAGCACATGTCAGGATGGGGACGCAGGATGGAGCAGCTCATGACAGGATGGGGACGCAGGATGGAGCAGCACATACCAGGATGGAGACCATATACCAATTTAGATGCTCGCCACCCGGGCGTAGAACGGGTTCAATAGCTAGTAAGGTCATAAAGAAAGAAGAGGACCAGACAGCAGACAATGACCAGTGGGATGGCCGGAGAGGTCACTAGTGAAATATTAGTTTCTTTTTTTGTTTTAAAATCAAACTTTCATAACTAGGGGTTGCACATAAGTTGGAAGTTCATAAGTCGGAGACTGCCAGTATACAGCAGGTTGTATATAGATATATGTATACAAACCCATCCAGCCAGGGGTGGATTAAGGGTAGCCAGGGCCCCGGGCTGTTCAGACATTGTGGGCCCCCCAGTCATGTGATGGGGTCATGTGACGGGGGTCATGTGATGGGGGTTATGTGATGGGAGGTCATGTGACGGGGGTCATGTGATGGGGGTCATGTGACGGGGGTCATGTGACGGGGGTCATGATATACCTGAACCAGATTATTCAAGAAAAATGGCTGGGCCCTACTCTACTGTAACCTATTAAATATTTGTTAAAATATGCAATACAATTTAGGTATATTTTGATTTATTTTTCAATTTTTAAAATGACTAACATCACATACAAGGAACAAATACCACCGCACCATGACCAGACCACAAATTACAACCACAGTGATCGAATAATATCACATACAAGGAACAAATACCACCGGACCATGACCAGACCACAAATTACAACGACAGTGATCGAATATTATCACATACAAGGAACAAATACCACCGCACCATGTCAAGACCACATATTACCACCACTTGGTGACCAAATAGCATATACAAGGGACAAATACCGCAACACCATTTCCAGACCACATATTACCACCACATAGTGACTGAATACTACAATACTGATCAGTAATAAAAAAAAAACACAATACTATGACCATAAGTGCCAGTATTCACAGGAGATCTGTACTTAGTATGCAGTGTCTGTGTAGAGGTAATACAGAGATCACTGGTGACATTATACACAGGACCTCTGTATATAGTATACAGTGTATAGTGTCAGTGTAGAGGTAACACTTGCGCAAGAGTTTAGAACAGAAAGGGGCGCACTATTATCATATATCAGTAGCCATAGAGGGGTGCAATACCTAGTCTATATGTAGCAACATGTCAAACAAGAAAAGATAGACTCATATGGTATGCACTACCACAAATATTGAGAAGATATGTATATATATCAAAACACCTTTATTAGCACCTCAAGAAAAACATTTAAAAACATTTAAAACATGGTATGAAAATCAATACACACACCATACCCCAAGAAAGACTGAGGCCCCCTCATTATGCCAACTATGTCATATGAACACATATAGCCCTGTATACACAAGGTAAATAACCCTACATAAAGTGCCCATTAGGGCTAAACAACATGACCCATATATGTCCACTGCCTAAGTATACCTAAGGACTAAGTCACCAAAAATAAGTGTCCATAATGCATATATATACAGTCCCTAGGTCAAAAATCATGATATCACTTTCCCTGACGAAGCTGCTGTGGCAGCGATACACGTGGGGCCTGCTCCCACCATACCCCTCCACATCTCTTGGCTATTTTGCCTGTCTCTCTCCCTGCCTTATGGGGGTTTAACTCTTGCTGTGAAGCCCTGTGCTATTTATCCCTGCTGCACGCTGTTGGTCCTATTTGTCCATTCACAGGTTGTATCCACCTGGATCACCCATAATATCATGATTTTTGTCTGCCCTTTTGAGGGCAGAGCAAAGTACTGCAGTGCGCAGGCGCCGGGTAAGGTCAGAGAGGCCCTCAACAGGGCAGACAAAGTATGTCTGCGCAGGAGCTGTGGCAAGAAGACAAGAAGAGGATGTGATCGTATGAAGATGGGAGGCACCGGACCCGGACCGTGACGCCCATCGGACCGGATAACGTAGGGACCGCCCCGGGGTGAGTATAATATAACCTGTTTTTCTTATCTTTCAGGATACATAGGGGGCTTATCTACAGCATTCTGCAATAAGCCCTGATGCCGGTGGCCTTAGTTTATAGGCCATTTTTGGGGTGACAGATTCCTTTTAACAAATTGGACTAGTGGCAAGAATTAGCGTAGTTTGCTATGGGTGTAGTCACATCCACCCTCCAGTGTACTGTTAAAGATGGTCATTAGCAAAGATGGAGGCTTTGTCACACTCTACTAGCGAACCAGGTAATCCTTCACACGTGTGTAGTGATGAGCGAGTGTACTCTTTGCTCGGGTTTTCCCTAGCATGCTTGGGTGGTCTCCGAGTATTTGTAACTGCTTGGAGATTTCATTGTTGTTGATGCAGCTGCATGATTTACGGCTGCTATCCAGCCTGAGTACAAGTTGGGGTTGCCTGGTTACTATTCAAGCTATCTATCAGCTGTAAATCATGCAGCTGAGGCAATGAAAAAATCTCCGAGCACTTACAAATACTCGGAGACCACCCGACTGTGCTCGGGAAAACCCGAGCAACGAGTATACAAGTTCATCACTACATGTGTGGTAAAAGGTACACTTGTTAAAATTAATCAGGCAAGGATCAGGACCAACTTTCATTCACCTACAGCTAACCAGTGATTTGATCGGCCAGGGCATCTGTTTCATGTACAGGGAACGATGCGGGCTCAGTCTTGTACGTACCTATATATCCCAGGTCATGAAGGGGTTAAAAATCTATTGTCTCTCATATACCAATTATATACATGCAAAATCTGTCTCTTAAGGAGAAGCTTGACCTGTATTTTCCTTTAAAAATATAAAGTTTTCAGCGAAATTACTATTACTTTACTGCAATAACTTTTTCAATTTATACCTACAAAGGTATCTCTTTTCCACCCCAGTCCATCAGTCATTTCTGAATTTCCTTGCAGGGTTATCACTTTTTAATAAAAACTTAATTACTCTGGCATATACTGTGAATTCAGCTGGAGATATATTATAACAAACTTGTGCAATATTCTCTTTGAGTTATGAGTTTTCAAAAAATAAGATGTCTTTTGTTACTTTATACATATAAGCATCATATTCTTTTAACGTTATTACACAGATAATATGCTATAATCAAATAAATGTTGAGCATTAGGAAATGTTGCTGTGTACATTGACTTTGTAATTAACTTGAGTTTAGTAATTACTTCCCTAAAATAGTAATGTAGATTAACCTATCACTCTTATCTTGTTAATGTACTTTGTTAGATATAATGGCCACAACATCATTTTATGTAATGTAATTTTATTACTACATTTTTTTTTATCAGGGTCTTTCCATTCCTAAAGCTTATTGTCATAGTCACAGTGGAATCACTACACCATATTATCAAGTGCTCTAAACATCAACACTGGTATGTAGAGATGAGCAGATCTTTTGAAATCCAAAGTATCATCTTTTTACAATTTTCCCACAAAATTTGATTTGCTGTGAATAATTATGCACTAATCGTAATACTGGTAAGCTTGTTTTTACTATGACAAAAAAGAAGAAAGACAGAGAGAAGACATCACTGACCATAAGAGCTTAAACTCTACATGAAAGAGAGAGATGAACCCACTGATCATAAGAAGTTATATTCTACTAGCTGAAGAGCCAGCCGTTCCCTGGGCATAGTAACAAACTACAGTTAGTTATAACAAACTAGATGGAGGCCCGATGCTATCGTATTGGGAGAGCGGTAATGTCACGATGGGGGCTGGCATGCTGCACTATTGTTATATTGTTACCTAATGGAATCCTGTAATAAGCTAATGACTTTTGCATCAGGGGACTCATGTGCTTGATGCCTATGCTTATATGCATTGTTTTTGTCCCAGCGATGCTGTTGCTCTTCAGGAGTCTCATTTGCCCTTTGTTGTCTTTGACGTTGTGCCTTTGCTGCTTTCCTTCATTGTCATTGGCATATTTTTTATGAAGAGCCATGTTTGCATAGATATTTGCTTTTCAAAGGGGTTTTCCCACGAACAAAAGTTCATTTTAAAAATTGTCTGTGTCTGACCGTGTACCGAACATACCACAGCTCCTGGCCAGGGAGGAAGCAAAAGAAAAAACTGACAATACAGCAGGAGATTGCAGATGGTACATTTTGTGAGGTAAAATATTTTTAAAAAACAGTCAGTGAAATATTTTACCTCACAAAGTGAATCCACTGTGATCCCCTGCTGTAATGTCAGTATTGTCTTTTGCTTCCTCCCCTGCCCAGGAGCTGTGGTATGCTTTGTACACTGTCAGACACACTCACCCCTGTGTCTGACCATGTACAGAACATACCACAGCTCCTGGGCAGGGGAGGAAGCAAAAGACAATACTGACATTACAGCAGGAGATCACAAAGGATACATTTTGTGAGGTTAAATATTTTTTAAAAACAGTCAGTGAAATATTTTACCTCACAAAATTAATCCATTGTGATACCCTGCACTGTGATACCCTGCTGTATTGTCAGTATTGTCTTTTCCTTCCTCCCCTGCCCAGGAGATGTGGTATGCTCCGTACATGGTCAGACACAGTCAATTTTTAAAATTAACTTTCGTTCATGGGAAAACCCCTTTAATGTGACCAGTTTCCTCTGCCTGTAGACACATCGCGCATCTGCTACCGGGATCAGCCCAATGATCTGACGGATGTTATCTATTTTCTCTATAAAGTGGGAGGCCAGGTCATCAGCACAAATGTCTGTGATAGGGGCTTGTGCTTTTGGCCTGAGGAGGGAGTGAAAGGTGTCAAAAAGTTTCTTGGGGTTGTTGGATAGTGAGAAGATCAGGGTGGTGAAGTAGGTCTGTTTGGCGAGGTGAAGGGCTGAGTTATAGGTCCTTAACATAAATTTGAAGTGTATGAAGTCTTCTGGTGTGCGTGATTTCCTGCATAAGCGTTCAGCACACCTAGAGCATCGCTTGAGAAATCGGGTTTGCGATGTGAGCCAGGGCTCTTTCACTCTGTGTTTGGAGGTTATGAGGGTGAAGGGAGCGATGTACAGCCAGATCAGGACAGGAAAAAGAAGAGATTGGGGACAATGATGAGCGTAGGGAGTCTGAAAGTATATGAGGGTTAATGGCTTGTAGATTTCTGAGGGTGCTGGGATGAGCGAGGATTTGTGAGTGTGAAGGAGAGAATGTTGTGGTCAGAGAGGGGAAGCGCTGAGTTATCTAGGTAGGAGATTGAGCAGAGCTGGGCGCAAAGTGTTCAAATTTGCATGAAACCATGAATTTTAGAAAATGTAACTTACATTTGATCCTCCACAGTGTAATCTATTCATCTTTACTGACTAGCCATAATCCAGATGTATTCAATGAAATTTAGCTGAGGTATTGCTTTAGGTCATTTGGATACAAGAATGATATATAGGCTATTTTCTGAAGTTAACTACAGCTTACATAATAATTGCATTACCACAGATACAGTTTTTTATTACTAGCAATAGCATAATTTGAATAATCTTGGCCCCATGCAAAATCTCTACTAGGCCCCGCCATCACATATCATACATTTCTGTCTACATAAATTCTCACATTAGATGGTACCTCTTTGTTATGGTCCTCTCACTTATGTACCTTGTTGTACACTGCCTTCAAGACTGCAGTCAGGAAGAAATGGGTGGAGCATATTGCCGCACATGCACCCTTGCACTCTGTTTAAAGTCTATGACACTGTTGAAGATAGCAGTGGTTATACAGACAGGGCACATGCTCGATCAGCCGCTCCTTTGTCCCTTTTTTTACTGTGATTTTGTGGCTGGGATAGAATCAGGGAAGTCATCTATTCTGGTGGGATGCGGGCTTCCGAGGATTGGGACCACATTGATCTAACAGATAGGACAGATGAGTCATAAATTACGTGGATTGTAATATATCTTAATCCCTGCAGGCTGTGGGCAAATTTCATTTTTGAGAGTTTTCTCTGTCCTTTTTCCAAGAGTCGTAACTTTTTTGGTCTTCCTTTGACATAGGCTTATGATGGCTTGTTCTTTGTAGGATGAGTTGTAGTTTTGATTTTTTTAATGACAACATTAGTTTTGCAATATACCAGAAAATAAGGAAAAATACAAAGTGCAGTTAAATATTAAAATAATTTCACGAATGGTAAAATTCCCACAGATGTATGGATGAAGCCCAACACTAAGAGAAGGAACGGGGACAACTGACACATCTGTCAGAACTGAGCAGGAGCTTTGAAGGATTGGTTACATCTTCACCCTGCTAGATAAAGGTTCTATGGATACTCTGCTGCAGCAACATGGTAAAAGGGTTTTAATGAATACTATTTATAATGTTCCTAATTTTGTATTTAGGAATCAAAAGAAATATAAAATAGTCAGTGTGAAGGTTTATCTTTAATTCCATTGAGAGCAACCTTGCAGAAAACAAACAGTATTTGATTTATATAAGAAAAATGAAAACATCCCTAACACTTAAATTACATTTTTAATTTATGATTTAAAGTTTGAAAATTTCTGTCCTAAAATTTCCATGCCCTGGTGAACTTCATGCTATGGATCTGGACTTCGATATTGATAAATTATAAAAGACATTAAAATGAGTGTAGTAAGGTAAAAAGAAAAATACCTATAATTCACACCACCTACTTTAAGACGCAGAGCTCAGATGTTTTATGCCGTTACAAAATCCAAACAGGCTGCTGGCTTTATTCTGTTATACAAACTAATCAATTGTTCATAATGCACTGTACAATCCATCTGCCTTATGTTGGTATTCTGCTGAGCTGGGTTTCCAGAGGCATGAAAATGCTGAATAAACTTGTAAAGAGTTGGTCAAAAATGTAAGATCTATAAACCAAACTTCAAAAGCTTCAAAACTCAGAAGAAAGGTATGTTACTAAAAAGATTCACTATATTTTCCCCATAATGTTTTTTTGCTAATGTTTCCCCGCTAGAAATACAAGACAATATTTTCCCCCCTAAAGATCAGAACTAGTCATTCTAGTTAAGTTGCTCCCTCCAACTGTGAAAAATATTTAGAATTGAGAGTCCTCAGTGGTTGATACCTTTTAATAACTAACTGAAAAGATGGTAACAAATTGCAAGCTTTCGAGACTACACAGGTCTTTTCATCAGCCAAAGACTAAAACAAATTCTGAAGAATCACATATTTATGCACAACATAGCACAGAGAAAAAAAAAGGGGGAAAAACATGGATAAGACAGGTGACATGAAGCAGAGTTACCATAATAATAATAATCTTTATTTTTATATAGTGCTAACATATTCCGCAGCGCTTTACATTTTGCACACATTATCATCACTGTCGCCGATGGGGCTCACAATCTAAATTCCCTATTAGTATGTCTTTGGAAGGTGCGAGGAAACCGGAGTGCCCGGAGGAATCCCACACAAACACGGAGAGAACATACAAACTCTTTGCAGATGTTGTCCTTGGTGGGGTTTGAACCCAGGACTACAGCGCTGCAAGGCTGCAGTGCTAACCACTGCGCCACCGTGCCGCCCCGTGTGTGATAAACAGTGCCACCGTGCTGTAAACAGTTATGTCCGTAAGTATTGGGCCAGCTCTTAGATAAGGAATGTTTTATTGTCCTCTGATTAGGGTCTCTGTTGTGATGACCCCTCATAGTCTGAGGGGCAAGTTCATTAGTTGATGTAAAAAGACAAAAACCCTCCAACTGTTAAACCCATGTAGCTAAAAGTATAAAAATACATCCATTAGCACTGTATGTTAGTTGCTTATTTTGCCTTGTGGGTTCTTTTTCTTTACTGGGTGTGTTTGCAATTGAACTACAGAATTCTTTCTAATTAGTGAATTCCATACTGTGTCACACGCATGCATTGTTTTTCAACTTCTTAAAAGGCAAGTTTTTCCCAAGTGCTCTTGACTGTGTGTTCCAGGCTTTGTAAGGGTCTTCCTGACACCATCTTTGGCAATAAGGTCCTTTCAGTTATTAGTCTGCTACAATGTGTTCATTCCTGCTCTTTGTGTCTACGTTAATTTTGAGACCTCCTGATCCAATATTTCTGTTAGGGGATTGTTTCCTTCTAGTTACATACTGATGAGGGTCATTATGTTTCAGGATATTGCAGTCTTCTTAGCTCCATCAACATTCCTTAAATCAACACATATTTATTATGGGATACACCCTATTACAATCATAACATTACCAACTCTTTGGTCAGTGTCAAAGAAGTGGAACAAATGGTGCAAATAGTTTGCTTCTATTTAAATAAAACCATCATTTTACTACATTTTCTAAAACAAAAAAATGACAGAATTTATTAAAAAGCAAGAATACCTCGGGGACATGCACTGGGTAGCTAATGAGAATTATTGTAGACTATTTATCAGTCATGTGCAAGGTGTTGCAAAGGATGGAGTGCACTGTACTTGGATGGGCGGGCCTTAATGGTATATTATTCATATCATTGCTCTTTGGCTTCATTGCACCTTCGCACTTTTACAAAAAGTGTAATACTGTATCGATCCCACGCTTAAGGATAAAGCACAAGAGAAATGTTTCAGGTAGGTCAGACTGCTTACTTATACCAAAGCCTCAAATTCCACTCAGTTAAGTAACTGTGTAAATACCTGCAAATCCAACTGGTGACCAAAAACACTATAGTGTCCACCTGATAAATCTACCCACTGACCACAGCGGTCAAAAAGTATATAGCTACAAGCTTACCTATGTGTATTGGGTGCTGCAGAGTGCAATGTAATTCGATGTCTGCACGACGCAGGCTCCCTTGTTCAAGGCAGGCGTCCGGGGCTGCGGCACTGTATATATCAGATATTGGAGCGCGATGTGCTGCCAGGGATGCTCCAACCGGTAGCGCCTGAATATCGCACGGTTCAAAAGAAAGATGGCCAATAGGCGCCACCTACTAGTGACGTCACGTTCAGGATGGAGCACTGTGGCGCTCAAAAAGGAGGGGATGGAGCTAACCAATGCCTTTCAAAGAGATACGCTCTTCTTCCTCAGGGTTACCGCTCCCTAGAATGTCCCTCCCATATACAGTGGGGCAAAAAAGTATTTAGTCAGTCAGCAATAGTGCAAGTTCCACTACTTAAAAAGATGAGAGGCGTCTGTAATTTACATCATAGGTAGACCTCAACTATGGGAGACAACCTGAGAAAAAAAAATCCAGAAAATCACATTGTCTGTTTTTTTAACATTTTATTTGCATATTATGGTGGAAAATAAGTATTTGGTCAGAAACAAAATTTCATCTCAATACTTTGTAATATATCCTTTGTTGGCAATGACAGAGGTCAAATGATTTCTGTAAGTCTTCACAAGGTTGCCACACACTGTTGTTGGTATGTTGGCCCATTCCTCCATGCAGATCTCCTCTAGAGCAGTGATGTTTTTGGCTTATCGCTTGGCAACACGGACTTACAACTCCCTCCAAAGGTTTTCTATAGGGTTGAGATCTGGAGACTGGCTAGGCCACTTCAGGACCTTGAAATGCTTCTTACGAAGCCACTCCTTCGTTGCCCTGGCGGTGTGCTTTGGATCATTGTCATGTTGAAAGACCCAGCCACGTTTCATCTTTAATGCCCTTGCTGATGGAAGGAGGTTTGCACTCAAAATCTCACGATACATGGCACCATTCATTCTTTCATGTACCCGGATCAGTCGTCCTGGCCCCTTTGCAGAGAAACAGCCCCAAAGCATGATGTTTCCACCACCATGCTTTACAGTAGGTATGGTGTTTGATGGATGCAACTCAGTATTCTTTTTCCTCCAACATGACAAGTTGTGTTTCTACCAAACAGTTCCAGTTTGGTTTCATCAGACCACAGGACATTCTCCCAAAACTCCTCTGGATCATCCAAATGCTCTCTAGCAAACTTCAGACTGGCTTAAGCAGTGGGACACGTCTGGCACTGCAGGATCTGAGTCCCTGGTGGCGTAGTGTGTTACATATGGTAGGCCTTGTTACATTGGTCCCAGCTCTCTGCAGTTCATTCACTAGGTCCCCCCGCGTGGTTCTGGGATTTTTGCTCACCGTTCTTGTGATCATTCTGACCCGACGGGGTGGGATTTTGCGTGGAGCCCCAGATCGAGGGAGATTATCAGTGGCCTTGTATGTCTTCCATTTTCTAATTATTGCTCCCACTGTTGATTTCTTCACTCCAAGCTGGTTGGCTATTGCAGTTTCAGTCTTCCCAGCCTGGTGCAGGGCTACAATTTTGTTTCTGGCGTCCTTTGACAGCTCTTTGGTCTTCACCATAGTGGATTTTGGAGTCAGACTGTTTGAGGGTGTGCACAGGTGTCTTTTTATACTGATAACAAGTTTAAACAGGTGCCATTACTACAGGTAATGAGTGGAGGAAAGAGGAGACTCTTAAAGAAGAAGTTACAGGTCTGTGAGAGCCAGAAATCTTGATTGTTTGTTTCTGACCAAATACTTATTTTCCACCATAATATGCAAATAAAATGTTAAAAAAACAGACAATGTGATTTTCTGGATTTTTTTTTCTCAGTTTGTCTCCCATAGTTGAGGTCTACCTATGATGTAAATTACAGACGCCTCTCATCTTTTTAAGTGGTGGAACTTGCACTATTGCTGACTGACTAAATACTTTTTTGCCCCACTGTATACTCACTAGCTGAGTTCGCGTGCCACCCATTCTTTTAACCCCCGACTGTCCAGTGCCTGTGTGTTAATGTATTCACACCCTAACACCAATCATAAAGGGTTAGTAAAAGGCTAGGACATTTGCCTACAAATATATACATGATGGATATTGAACATATACACTCTATAATAATCAACTGCATTAATTTGTACTCTCTATATGCATTTTAAAACCAAATTTTATTTTATTTATAACATTAATATTAAAATATTCCCCCCCAAGTCAGTGATAACTACAGCTATAGAAGGATCAGTCACTGCAGAGACCCGAAAGGCACAGCAGCGCACGGAGGTGGAATGGGGACAGGTGAATATCGCAAGTGTCGATGTCCCTGCCTGCTTAGAGCAAGAGGTGACATATTCTTTTTTTATCGCAGCAGCATATGGGGCAAATGTTGCTATGGAGCATATTATGGCGCCATAATCAACCTTTATGCAGCATTGTATGGGGCAAATGTTTCTATGGAGCATCTTATGGGGCCATAATCAACCTTTGTGTAGCATTATATGGGGCACATTTTCTATGGAGCATCTTATGGGGTCATAATCAACCTTTATGCAGCATTATATGGGGCACATTTTCTATAGAGCACCTTATGGGGCTATAGTCAACCTTTATGCAGGATTGTATGGGGCAAATGTTTCTATGGAGCATCTTAAGGGGCCAGAAATCAACCTTTATTCAGCACTCTATGGGGCAAATGTTTCTATGGAGCATCTTATGGGGCCAGAAATCAACCTTTATTCAGCACTCTATGGGGAAAATGTTTCTATGAAGCATCTTATGGGGCCATAATCAACCTTTGCGCAGCATTGAATGGGGCAAATGTTTCTATGGAACATCTTATGGGGCCATAATCAACCTTTATGCAGCATTATATGGGGCAAATGTTTCTATGGAGCATCTTATGGGGCCATAATCAACCTTTGTGCAGCATTATATGGGGCACATTTTTATGGAGCATCTTATGGGGCAATAATCAACCTTTATGCAGGATTGTATGGAGCATATGTTTCTATGGAGCATCTTATGAGGCCATAATCAACACACATCTTTGCTTTAGTGCTACCATTTACGAGTGCTATCTAATAAAGGTATTTTACGATAACAAAAATTGCATTTGCACTTTTTTAGACCATTAGTTCGGGTTGGTTTCTTTTTGGTTTCTCTTTAATCTCGAATGGTCTCCCATTCGTCCATTTTGCCTCTATATATCATATTTTATTTATTTCTATTTATGCATAGATAATTTTTACTATTATTTGTGACATACAGTTATTGCTACGTTCAGTTTGCTCTACATTTGCAAGGCGTGTATATATACCAGTATATCTCTTAAAGTACCACGTTATCAGCTACAAACATATCAACACAGAAAATGTATAACACTCAACGTCTAAGATATTGGGAGGAGTATTAATATTTAGAATTTTTTTTAAATTATTTACCCTCAGGAAAGCAGAGTGAAACCTGCGTTGGGGGACATATTATTCCCTTGTAGTTTTATTCCTGAGGATGTTAAAAAGCCACAGTACACACTTTAGGACTAACACTGGAATTGATACTTGTGAATACTTTAATGAAAACATGCAGAATACTGCCTTGTTAGCCCTTATGGTTACAATACTATAATTTTATATTTATACCGTGTACCCCTTTAAAAAAAATTACTTAATAAAATTATCTAAAAAAAATTACAAAAAATATTAAATTACTGCTATTCCTAATACTTTAAACATTGGGGAGTGTTTGCACCATTTATTTCACCTCTTTGACTGTGACCAAAGAGTTGGTAATGTAATGAGTCTTCTTATCTCATATGTATTAACATAGCTCCAAAACTGTACTCCATGTTCTTTCCTCCTTGTCAACAGTCTGTTTTCTGTGACCCCCCACTCTCTTCCATTCTCTGGTGATCTGAATACAAGTTTTTCTCTCCTGCTATCTCTCATAGTGAGAGAAGGGAGTCTTAAGGTACTGTCACACTAGACGATATCGCTAGCGATCCGTGACGTTGCAGCGTCCTCGCTAGCGATATCGTCCAGTGTGACAGGCAGCAGCGATCAGGCCCCTGCTGGGAGATCGCTGGTCGGGGAAGAAAGTCCAGAACTTTATTTCGTCGCTGGACTCCCCATAGACATCGCTGAATCGGCGTGTGTGACACCGATTCAGCGATGTCTTCACTGGTAACCAGGGTAAACATCGGGTAACTAAGTGCAGGGCCGCGCTTAGTAACCCGATGTTTACCCTGGTTACCAGCGTAAAAAAACAAACAGTACATACTTACATTCAGCTGTCTGTCCCTTGCCGTCTGGTTCCTGCACTGACTGCTGGCCGTAAAGTGAAAGCAGAGCACAGCCACAGCGGTGAGTCACCGCTGTGTGACTCACCGCTGTGCTGTGCTTTCACTTTCACTTTACGGCCAGCAGTCAGTGCAGGAACCAGACGGCAAGGGACAGACAGCTGAATGTAAGTATGCACTGTTTGTTTTTTTACGCTTGTAACCAGGGTAAACATCGGGTTACTAAGCGCGGCCCTACGCTTAGTTACCCGATGTTTACCCTGGTTACCGGGGACCTCGGGATCGTTGGTCGCTGGAGAGCTGTCTGTGTGACAGCTCTCCAGCGACCAAACAGCGACGCTGCAGCGATCCGGATCGTTGTCGGTATCGCTGCAGCGTCGCTAAGTGTGACGGTACCTTTAGAGCGGAAAGGCATCAGAATCAGGAGCAGGAGCTCTAATAGATTTATAGCATTTTTGGAAATAGCACTCTGTTAGATAAAGGACTCATAAGATCCTCTACAAAACAAAATGGTAGATTTTTTTTTATTGAAGAATATTTAGAAAGTTGCTTAAGTTTTCATTCAGGTACAAATAAACAATTCCAAAATTTTTTTGGCAAGTATACATAAACGTTCAAAGGCTAGATGACGACGTAACCTTGGATTCTATTCAATTGGGCCAAATCTAGCATTTCTTCAATATACTGTATACAGAGAAAAAGGAAACTAGGTTTGAATATATAATAAATAATATGAATTAAAAAAACACATTTGCTTTTTCTATATGTCCACAGACATTATAAATACGGTAAGTTATATATTATAAATATTTCCATATCTGTCTTTACTATTGTATGTACAGTAGTGCTTCAAGTGGAAATGAAATGATTTCTTATATGTTCAAAAGAAAAAAAAATCAGATTATTGCTATGGAAATCTGTATTAAGTTTGCGGTATTTATATTATCAACTCTGTAAGCGCTTGGCTTCTTATACAGTGTACTGATATAGCATTCAGTGACTTTTTATATTCCTTCCCTATAGTGATATTATACAGATTAGTTTAATGGTTCAGGTTGAATAGAGTTTGGATGAGTTCTGTGTTGTGGAACATAAGCCAGCCGGAGCTCTACTGGCATAAAAATAAAAACCAAAGTGAGGAGTAGTAAAGGCAGTGAAGTAGAATACAGAATGCCTAATGGTACAGGCTGGGAAATGTCAAACTGATACTGGAACAAGCACCAAAACTCAGTGGGAATATAATTCCAGAGCTAAGTAGAAGAGCTTCATAAAGCCTAATGGTCAGAAAAAAATAGATGGGTTATAGAGACCTTGTTCAATGTGAGTTGTAAGCGTAATAGAGGTGAAGAGTTTGCTTCTTGGAAGTATTTATGACACGAGAAAAGCTTGGTCTGTTTGACGTTCCCACACAAGGTTAATACATCATCTACTGATTTTTATAATGCAGGGATGCTTTGTATCATAAATATTTGACGCTGCAGATGGATGAGATGCAGGTATATTAATATACTATGCGGCATTTATTGACATGAAGTATCACCTTGTTAGACAATCTGTCATGTCTGAAGTATAGAACGCTGCAAGAACAGAAATGACATTGTGGTAGGATTCAGTTTTCACCTGGTACTCTCATGGCTGTAGCACATGCGTTAGGAACCAAAATCTTATATAGTGAGAGGACCAGAGAAAAATGGTAAGTGAAGGAGTGTACATTTTACCTAGGCTCCTGTCTTTTCATATAGGTAGCTTTGTAGTAAGATAACGCTATTTCCCTGCTCCATTCAGCCACACTAGTTTCAGGGTTCCCAACTTGACTTTTTATTTTTTTTTTTTTCATTTGATCCAAAAATCACGGACGGACAATAATTTTTTTTACGGACACATTGGAAAAAGTATAATAAATCAATATGACTTTAAGTGATACGTGTGTGCAGCCCATAATTCTGTTTTGAGACATCAGCTGCATTTATCGTAATTCGTAAGGTGATAATAATTATGATAATTACAGTCAAAATTATCTGTAAACGTTTCTTCACCTTCACAAAAATCATGGAAGCTTTACACTTTTTTTTACTAACAGGGCAAAAATGTGCCCTATTTTTATGGACTGTCCTGGAATTTCTGGACTATTGGCAACCCTACACTTGGGTTTTATTTGTGGCTAATCACCGGAAAAATAACTACTATAACCACAATCCATATGTAAACAGCCCCCCAAAAAGTTATCCCTTTATTAAGGCATAAAAATGTAAAATATAAAGCATATTAATGACAACTATGGTACTGCACCCTAATTGTAGATATAGGGGGACCTCAGCAGATGACAGAGCGGTTCCTGAAAACAAATCTCTATGCAAAGACCAACACTGATATTACCACCACATGGTGACATTTAGTGGTAGACAACAGTCCTGCAGAACATGTAAGAGATTCCAAAATAGTTATAGATGGTGACTTACATGTGACTTTCTTTTTTATGGAGTTGTTCACTTTTCATGTCTTTTCCATTTTGCTCATACGGCCATAACATCATCTTCCATTGAGGACACATCTGCAGAGATTACAACACAGACACATCGGACTTCTCACATTTCTTGCACCGTCCCCATCTATTCCCAACCTGCAAACTCCTCATCCCGCTGACACCCCAATACTGAGCAGCTGCTGCCATATGTGTCACTATTACTGCACCTGTTGTGTGGTACAAAAACACTGGTCCTTTTCCTAACCCACCTAATGTCACCCACTGTGCCCCTTACAAAGTAAAGTGTCTCCTTTATGCCTTGTAGGTAGTAAAATTGCCTCCTAGAATATATTAATAACTGTGTGCAAGTGCCCTAGAAAACAGTGCCCACATTTTTCCCGTAGAAAGTGATAATGCCCCTGTGCACCCGTGCTCAGCTCCCCTATACAGAGTACGATGGACCCATAGCTCTATTATACACAATATGATGGGCCCATAGCTCCCCTGTGTACAGGATGATATCCCCACTGCTCACCCTATACACAATGTAATTAATCCCACAGTAGTCCTCACATTCTATAAACGCCTCCAAGGTGTATAATAGCCCCAACACTGTATAATGGCTCCTACAGTAGCCACCACAATGTATAATGGACTTCACACTGTATAATAGCCCCCACAGTAGTCCCCACACTTAATGAAGGTTCCCACACTGCATGAGGACCTACCACTGTATCCTTTAAACTGTATAATGGCCCCCACATTAGCTGTATAATGGCCCATACAGTAGTTCCCAAACTGTATTAGTTCTTACACTGTATAATGGCTCCCATAGTAGTCCCCACACCGTATTATGGCGCATATTGTAGGCCCTAAGCTTTAATGGCCCCACAAGCTACAGTATATAATGGAAACCAATAAAGATGCGTACTGGGTAATGCAACAAACTAAAATATAAGTATAACACAAGATAATAAATAGAGAGTTCCAAACCAGAGCAGTTAGAGGTATCAAAAAGCAATCATTTATTCTCAAATATATAAATACAAATATATAGGACAACAAAAGGGTGAATGAAGAAATAGCAGCTACAGAAATCAGTAAAAAGATGGAAGAAAATACTGATAAAGACACATAAAAAATCCAAAACAACCCTGTTGCGTATACACTCATAGGCAGATGCTCAATAACTAGAGTGGGTAAAAAATCAGAGGAAAAATGCCAAGCATCTCAGTAGAGATACAAAATGCCCTTATCACTAGATGAATTACATATGTACAGGACTGCCTAAATAAGCAAAGCCCTGTAAATGTAATATAGAGAGCATAAATAGATACAACAGGTGTGCCACTCAGATGACTACCAGGATAATGTGCAGGCACTATACAGTACAATGAAGATACCTTGGGTCATGCTGAGGATCAGAAATGAGACTGCCGTGGTGCTACAACAGGGAAGAAGGAGAGCCTCGACGCGCGTATCGCGTATCCTGACGAAGCCACCGACGGCGATACGCGCGTCGAGGCTCTCCTTCTTCCCTGTTGCAGCACCACGGCAGTCTCATTTCTGATCCTCAGCATGACCCAAGGTATCTTCATTGTACTGTATAGTGCCTGCACATTATCCTGGTAGTCATCTGAGTGGCACACCTGTTGTATCTATTTATGCTCTCTATATTACATTTACAGGGCTTTGCTTATTTAGGCAGTCCTGTACATATGTAATTCATCTAGTGATAAGGGCATTTTGTATCTCTACTGAGATGCTTGGCATTTTTCCACTGATTTTTTACCCACTCTAGTTATTGAGCATCTGCCTATGAGTGTATACGCAACAGGGTTGTTTTGGATTTTTTATGTGTCTTTATCAGTATTTACTTCCATCTTTTTACTGATTTCTGTAGCTGCTATTTCTTCATTCACCCTTTTGTTGTCCTATATATTTGTATTTATATATTTGAGAATAAATGATTGCTTTTTGATACCACTAACTGCTCTGGTTTGGAACTCTCTATTTATTATCTTGTGTTATACTTATATTTTAGTTTGTTGCATTACCCAGTACGCATCTTTATTGGTTTTCATGTTTGGACCTAGAGGTACGCCCTCTGTTGGTTGAGAGGGCACCTTTGTTTAGGTGTTTTTTACAGTATATAATGGACCTCACACTTGATGTAGGCCCCACACTGTTTTAGGGCCCCTACAATTGTCCCTAAAATGTATTATGGCCCCTACAGTAGTCCCATCACTGTATAAAGGCCACCCACAGTAGTCTCTACAGTGTATGAGGGGCCCCCATACTTTAGAATGCCCCCAACAGTCACACACCAGACTTTAATTAAAATAAAATAAACATCACATGCTCACCTAATCTACCATCCTGAAAAGTCCACCTGCAAAGTGCCAGCGCATGAACTGGACACCTGAGTCCCAATGAAGTGTAATGACATCACTGCTCAGGACTCTACTCTGATGTCCTGTTGGTGCACTGGCACTTCTGTCGCTGTATCACCCATCTGTTCTGTAGACCACAGGCATAAAGTGACCTGCGGTCTACAGAATGGAGAGAGGTAGTGCAGGGAGATCATGTCTCCCTTCTCCACCGCACAGTTTAACTACGGTATATTGGCAAGCTGCACACGCCAATACAGTTAAATACAGTTAAGGGTAGTGGTGGAAACGTCCCCTTGTGCTCCCCCAGATAGCTATGCTACTTACCGTAATGCTGAGATAATTTCAACTACAACTCTCATTTCACACAATAAACTATGTAACTTCATGTATCTTGAAATCATAGCTGGACATTATTGCAGGCATTATAAAGCAAATATGGAGATCTAGCCGAGAAGTACTCTACGGTAATTGAACAGTGTGCCACCACATTCTAAGCTTTTTGCTTAG
This sequence comes from Ranitomeya imitator, assembly GCF_032444005.1. Taxonomy (NCBI): domain Eukaryota; kingdom Metazoa; phylum Chordata; class Amphibia; order Anura; family Dendrobatidae; genus Ranitomeya; species Ranitomeya imitator. Next base: position 142,878,158 of record NC_091282.1, read on the forward strand.
TGCAGCTGTTCTGATTAAATTTAAAAAGAGGGTCCACTACGCAAATAGATTGAGCGTGCTACAATTTCACTGTACAGCAATGGCCTGCACTACACCGGTCTCAAAGAAGAACCACATGACTTAAAAGCAATGCTAGGTCTGAATTTTGGGTACTACAGATTTATGTGGGAATAGTGTAATCTTTTGAGCTGTTATTTTGGGGAAGCAGAGTAGAGACGGGTTCATAGCTTACCTGATTAGTGAGTGAGAGGTTTTATCTGGGGGGGTATATAAGGAGGGTCACAGAGGGGACATCCATTCTCCAGCGGTGCCTTTGTATCCAGAATATCCCACCTGCCCACCCTATTGGATTATAGCTTTATAGCTAATACACATCACACTGGTAACATCCTGTTCTATTTAATAGAGGCAGATTCCCAAGCAGATCAGAGGTTCATAGCCTGGAACAGCTCATTTACTTGTAAGAAAAAAGTGAGTTTCACTGGAATAAGACAGGAAGGTTGATCCTACTGACAGTTTCCCTTTTAATCCCCAGGTGATATCACATTTTTTCTGTCTACTATGCTTGTGTGTCATCACAACTAGTTTTATCCAAGTCCAGGATGGACTTACATTACCGTATGTTTCGCCAAACATCAGATAGTAATCAAGGATCCTAAATAATGTTTTTATAATCCTCCATACTAATCAAATATGGACAAACTTTTACAAAGATGATGTTATTGTTGACTAATTCTGGACTTGTCAGTAACTGTTTTGATACTGGGAAATTTTAAACAAAGTACTAATACATTTCAAAGCATTTTACGTGGGATTATAGGTATTAATTTGTAGTTATTATTTTTACTTAGAACATATTATTAGAAATAGCAAAAAAAGAAAAATACACGCAGAGGTGGGTCGGCCAACTTGTCAAATGATTGCTATGGCAACCTAGAAATGTTAAAATATTTAAAATAATATAATTTGTTAACTAAATTTACCTATTTAATGCATACTAATTATTGAGGTCAGCATGAAAGGAAAATAAGGATATATAAATAGTAATAGACTCAAAGAAAAGCTTAACAGCAAGCTATACCTAAAAAAACACAACTTCTGCACTCACTCGTTGACATCCTACATTAGGCTTGTCAAGTATTGCTCAGTAAAAGTGGATTTAAATGTTAGGAATTTTGTAATTACAGTATATTTTGTTTTGATGGAAATATTAAGGATACCTTCTCACAGGACATAAATTGAGAGTTAAAATCCATGAGAAAATCTACAATAAATGCCAATAGTTTTTACATGAACAATTTAATAAAAATTAAAGGTCAAATACAGCTTCCTATCTAAATAATAGTATTGGATCTGTGAAAAACGCATGGCATGATAGTTAGCCGAAAGTGATCCATTTTTTGCACACCATCACAGCATGCACCATGCCCTTATGACCTGCATGTCCTGGACTTGGTAGCACTTCGAAGTTCCAACCTAGTGTGAAAAACACGGGGTTTCAGTGTGTGGTAGCTCTAAGAAGAGGCTCCGAGAATCAGATAAAGAACATCGAGCAACAGAGAAGCCTGGAGAAGTGAGCGGTGGGGGTGACTATTCTTTTTTTTTTTTACTTTTTATTGGACCTCTACAGTTCAATAAAATAGTAGGCAGATGGTCACCATGTTAGTTAATTCAAGTGAAGTGAATTACAAAAAAAAATCTGTATTCTGGAGAACCAGGATTTTTCTACAATTCAAGTGTATTTCAGTTCCATTCAAATACATTTCCTTATCTCTACTGGCAATTTACTACCCGTTTTTCATACAGTCAGCACAAGGATGTTTAAAATTTTTGTCTGAATGAGCCCTTATGAAGATGTAAAGGTTGGTACGTAAGATGAGCTAAATGAGTCTAGGGGAAAATATGTGTAAGTGGGTTAACAATTGGCTCAAAGATCGGTGGTTATTAATGGAGCGCACTGCCATTGAGTCATAGCTATTAAGGGGATGCCATAGGTCAGTATGTGGCCCTGTTCATTTTAACATGTTTATTAATTGCCTTGTTGATGGACGACAGAGAACAATTTGTAAATTTGCAAATGATTCTAAACTCTGAAGGGTATTTAACACAGAGGAGGATACTTTAACATTACAAAGGGATATATGTAAGCCGAAGGCACGGGCTGAGAAGTGGAAATTGAAGTTTAATGTAAATGTAAGATTGAGCAGAGAAAAAAATATATATAATTACCATATATACTCGAGTATAAGCCGAGACCCCTAATTTTGCCACAAAAAACTGGGAAAACTTATTGAATCGAGTATAAGCCTAGGGTGGGAAATGCAGCAGCTACTGGTAAATTTCTAAAATATAAATAGATGCCAATAAAAGTAAAATTAATTGAGACATCAGTCGGTTAAATGTTTTTTTTAATATCCATATTGAATCAGGAGCCCCATATAATGCTCCATAAAGTTCATGATGGGCCCCATAAGATGCTCCATAATAAAATATGCCCCATATAATGTTGCATAAAAGGTTAATGATGGCCCCATAAGATGCTCCATAGAATAATATTGTTATTGTTAGGGCTAGCAGAACGCCCCGAGTAAATATAGATGTTTATTATTATTGATGCGTTCGCAGCCCGGGGTCCACCGTGCAGGAGAACCTGCTGCTAGTAAATGGTGGCACTATTTGGCGGTATAGACTAGCTCTGTTACTTCACAGAGTTGCCGTGAAAGGAAAGCACTAAGCGCTGTTAGACTTCACAGGTGCACAGGCTAACTGCCCAACATAAAGCAGTCAGTGGTCATGCATGCACACAATCTCCTCACCGGAGGTGCCGGTATTCTAAGGGCTTATTTCAGCCAGGTCCCTGAATACACTCAAAAACACAATCTCCTCACCGCAGGTGCTGTTATTCTAGGGGCTTATTTCAGCCGGGTCCCTGAATACAATCTCACATGACCACACTGGCGCAAAGCTCATAACTCAGAAAGATACTAGCGCATGGCCGTGCGGACATGCGCACCTTATATAGCTGCAGCAACTACAGGACCTTCCAAAAAAGTACCAATGGGAAACTGCCACAGAACTTGAGCAACTTCAGGACCTTCCTAGAGTACCAATGGGAATAGCTGCAGTACCTGAGCATGTGACCCTTGATCTCCAATGAGAACTCTTACCTTGGGCATGCTCAGAAGGGGAAAAGTAGGACTTAGTCCCAAAGATGTCTGCTTGCTGCTGACCAGTACTGGCTACAATGGCAGAAGCTGGAAGGATAGCATTAACCCTTTGCACAGTGTCAGACTGTGCATGACGCTGGGACCGATGCCTCAGCTAAGCAGTCTCCACTGTGGCAGGAGAAGAATGGGAGACCGCAGTGGAGATGGCTCGAGATTCCCACTGTGCAGAGGCAGGAGCTCGACCCCTGTCATGGGCAGCCCTGTCATGGGCAGCCCAATCTCCAGACCTGAACCCCAATGAAAACCTCTGGAATGAGGATGATGTATAGTTACAAGCCATCAAAAAAAGAAGAACTGCCTAAATTTTTGCACCAGACGCAGTGTGAAAGACTGGTGGAAAGCATGCCAGCCCAAGACGAATGAAAGCTGTGATTAAAAATCATGGTTATTCCACAAAATATTGATTTCTGAACTCTTCCTGAGTTAAAGCATTAGTATCTAGATCTAAATGATTATGAACTCGTTTTCTTTGCATTATTTGAGGTCTGAAAGCACTGGAGTCTTATTTTTATTTTGACCATTTTTCTTTGTCAGAAAAAAAATGCAAAATTTATTCCTTGGAAATTCAGAGACATATTATCAGAAATTTAAGTAAAAGAGCAATTTACATTTTACTCAAAAAATATACCTATAAAGAGAAAAATCAGACAAACTGAACATTTTGCAGTGGTCTCTTAATTTTTGCCAGAGCTGTATTTATATATTTTTAAATTTCTTTATTTTTAATTGGAGAAAAGAGGGGAGATTTCAATTTGCATGTTTTTTATTTTGTCAGAAAGAGATTATACCCTGTGCATCAAACTTTTTCACTGTTTTTATTGTATGAACAAATCAGACAATTACTGATTTTTTGCAGCAAATGTTGATTTATGGTACACATTAGACAAAACTTGGACAAACCTCATTTGAATATCAAACATAGGGGTCTGGCAGCAGCTTTTTCCCATTCATCTGGTAAAATAAACATGCACACTTGTGTTTGGGCAGCTCAAGTTTTACATGGGGCTGATTTTGTATGATATTCACGGGAGAGAGCGAGGGATTTCCATGTCTGTCAATTCTTGACTTTGGCAAGTAATAAATGTTACTGTGTTTTATGTTAATTATTTTATGGATCAAGAGGCATTCTCATTCTTAAAGCATCAAAGAGGAGGCAAGAATTAAGTTTGCCAGCGAGCAGCAAGGGGGAGACACGTAATGACAAGTATATATCAAATGCAGCACGTTAACAGGATCCCCTCTAAATTCAATGATGTTGTTGATACATAAATACTTATCAGTCACTGTTTTGTCGTTCTTTAGTACAAACCAGAATTCTGTTCCTATCCTTTTATGTGATGGCGACTCTCTCGACTCAATTTAACCTCAAATTAGACATATGTATTGTTTACATAAAAAAATCTTCCTATACTGAATATACGTTTTTTCCGAGATAAATAGCACCTTGTTAGACAGGGCAGATTTACGATCTATAAAAACTGATAAAGGGTCACATTTTAATGGCAAGCTAAGGGAAGCTAAATAATGCTAGATTGTTTGCAAAAGCTATAATAAAGCTATTTGAATGGGTCCGCTCTGGCCACTAATAGCGTTTTTAAAGCCTTATTTTAAGCATTCCTCTCCTGCATGTAGTCAGGTAGAGTAATGTCTGCACTGGGTGGCATGCATTGCTTTAAATATTATTTATGCTCCTAATAAAATGCTGTGTGCAGCCCCATTGTGCAGTAAATGAAGAAATTAAGAGATATTCAATACAGATCCATTTCCTCAGTAAATCAGTTTTTCCTTAAGCTGCATTTTAAGCAGAGGATAAAATAACATCATATTCACAATGGAAAACCTCATGGCTCACATTGGTCTTTCTAATCTCTGACTGAATCTGTCCTATAGGAGATCAGAGCAAAAAATTCTAGAATTCATTGAAAAATGTTTTTTTTTACAGGATAAAGAACAGACATCCAATAATCTAATGCTTTTCAAATACAGCTCCGTATAAAGGAACTTCCATGTTTATTTGGATCTGCACGTTTAATTGATTTTTTTCCCTCCAATGTTTCGATCAAATGTGTTTTTTGATTGTAACAGCCAATAATCATGTCTCTGCACTGTAATTAATTTTTTTTTCAAAATAATAGTATACGTTTTAATGTCTTTTGAGGCAAATTTGTAACCAGATTTCACAATACAAAGCTCATACATTACAGTTCTTGAAGTGGTTGTCCAGGAGTTTAACATTGATGGCTTAGCCTTCAGATAGGTCATGTGTCTTATCGATGGGGGTGCGACACCCAGCCCTCTCCATTGATCAACTGTTCCCAGTGTTGTCGGCAGCAGAAACTGCTCAGTTACGAAACTGTTGTCAACAGAATAGTGGCTGTGGCTATGTGCTGCTCATTCACCCCTATCCAGATCAATAATGGCGGATTTGTAGTACCCGGCCACGGCCACTATTCCATTGAGGAAACTATGCAGCTCCGTAACTGAGCAGTTCCGTCCATCGCTAACACTGGGAACAGCTGCTCAGTAGGGATGGCAGGTGTCACATCCCCATCGATCAGACAATGATGACTTATCCAAAGGATTGGCCATCAATGTTAAAGCCTCCCCCTGACAAAGCTGCTGTTGCAGCGATACGCGTGGGGCCTTTACCTCACCCCCTCTTATCCTTTATTAGGATTCCATGCTCACATGGCTCCATCTTACAGCCTTTCTCCTCAGTTGGTAATGTGGTTTTACCCACTCACATCCCATAGGCTGTTGTAGCTTCTGTTGATCTTTATTCCACCAGGAGTGACCATCCATCAGGTTGTATATTTATCTTATCCCATTGTTGCTGCACATTCCATTATTGGACTTTCTTTGTCCTTTCCTCTTTCCAACTATGGTGTTTCATATTGTGGAAATTTATTCCCATACATTTTAGGATACCACACCAGTGATCTGGGGGCTGGGATGCATTGTTATATGTCTTCCCAATGTGGCTCACTTGTGACTGCAATCGTGTGCATATATGCTATGTAAGGTGTATTGTATTCACTATACATACTTTTGTGGTCACATTATTTTTGGGATGTTGTATGGCTTGCCACTAATATTTGCTTGTGCTTACTGACTAGACCCATATTATGGTGTACATGGGCCGTTATTGAGCTATTTATAAATATAACATTGATTATTTCATTTGTTTCACTCTATGCCTAATTGGCCTAGTTCTTTGGGGGTGATGGTTTATTGGTCATGTTATATGTAATTTTACATGTTTTTAAGTGTTGTTTTGTCTTGAGGTGCAATAAATGTTTTTTCTTATATTTTACTATGTGGATGTGAACACCATATTAGTCAAGTCTTTTTTCTCTTCTCTCATACAATGTTAAAGCCCAGGACAACCCTTTTAAATAGATATATTGGACCTGATATGGCTGATGTACTAGCTATGGAAATCCATTTCAGAATGAATGTAATAAGAAAAAATACACTGCGCACTGAGAAACCATCTTTAATACTTTTATGCATTGTAACTAGTGATGAGTGAATTTGTTCGGAAAATGATCGCCAAGCATAAATGCGGCATGAATATGGCACATTCGGATTCGTGATTGGAAACCCGAGCAAAATTTTATAAAATCGGTAAAAATTGGTAACATTCGGTGAAAGTGTGGTAAAATAATTGTGTTGCCACAAAAATATTTTCAACTCTTTTGCAACGATAGTGGTGGTGTGTCATGAGCGTTTGGCATGTGTCCGATGAGAGGAGGGGGCTTGCGGAGCTCAGAGGCGCGGTGTTCTTGGAAGCACAGCAGTCATTTTTTTCCCCTAACTTTATGTGTGCAGTGCACATTGCAGCCAGCTAGCCAACCAGTGCGCAGGACACATCCACAATGTCCTGACACAACAAGTTGTGTCATTGGCTGCTGAAATCACGTCCCGCTCCACATAAATAGCGGACATCTTGTATTAGCGCCATTTTGACACTGTAAACAGAACAGAGAGGCTGCTCCTGACACTGCCACCGTTAACAGCAAGCGTTAATCTAGTTAGGCGGTTGTATATCAGTCAGATTGTGTAGCTAGCTAGTGTCCAGTGTGGCTGTAAAATTTACCTTCCGGAATTTTTTTGGGGGGCCATTACTGAGGTCCACAGACAAAGCCAGCAGGGCACATGTCCTACAAGTGTGTTGTGCACAGCTTCTATAGTGCTCCATGCACGAGTATAACATTGTAAACAATATTTTTTTCAGTAGCTAAATGTTAAAAAGCCTGCTGTATCCCATCTTTTAGCTAGTTAGTTAGGTGGTTATATATCAGTCAGATAGTATAGCTAGCTACTGTCCAGTCTGGCTGTTAAATTTACCTTCCAGGTTTCTTTTTTCTTTTTTGGACATTACTGAGCTCCACAAAGAAAGCCAGCAGGGGACGCTACTTTTGTGCTCCATGCACGAGTATAGCATTCTAGTTCACATGTAGCTAGTGAAAAAATATTAAACAGCCTGCTGTATCCCACCTTGTCATTTAGTATTGTGGTGATATAAAACTGCAGACCTAGGGCACATTATAAAAGTTAAATTTTTTTTCTGTTGCTAAATGTGAAACAGCCTGCTGTATCCCACATCGACATTTTGTGGTGGTGAAATGAACCTGTCTGCAGACCTAAGGCACATTTTAAAACAATTACAGTTATATGAAAAAGTTTGGGCACCCCTATCAATCTTAAGCTTAATGTTTTATAAAAATTTTTTTTTTTTGTAACAGCTATTTCAGTTTCATATATCTAATACCTGTTGGACACAGCAATTTTTCTGCCTTGAAATGAGGTTTATTGTACTAACAGAAAATGTGCAATCTGCATTCAAACAAAATTTGACAGGTGCATAAGTATGGGCACCCTTATCATTTTCTTGTTTTAAATACTCCTACCTACTTTTTACTGACTTACTAAAGCACTTTTTTTGGTTTTCTAACCTCATTGAGCTTTGAACTTCATAGCCAGGTGTATGCAATCATGAGAAAAGCTACTTAAAGTGGCCACTTGCAAGTTGTTCTCCTGTTTGAATCTCCTCTGAAGAGTGGCATCATGGGCTCCTCAAAACAACTGTCTAATAATCTGAAAACAAAGATTATTCAACATAGTTGTTCAGGGGAAGGATACAAAAAGCTGTCTCAGAGATTTAACCTGTCAATTTCCACTGTGAGGAACATAGTAAGAAAATGGAAGAACACAGGTACAGTTCTTGTTAAGGCCAGAAGTGGCAGGCCAAGAAAAACATCAGAAAGGCAGAGAAGAAGAATGGTGAGATCAGTCAAGAACAATCCTCAGACCACCTTCAGAGAGCTGCAGCATCAACTTGCTGCAGATGGTGTCATTGTGCATCGGTCAACTATACAACACACTTTGCACAAGGAGAAGCTGTATGGGAGAGTGATGCAAAAGAAGCCATTTCTGCAAGCACGCCACAAACAGAGTCGGCTGAGGTATGCCAAAGCACATTTGGAGAAGCCAATTTCTTTTTGGAAGAAGGTCCTGTGGATTGATGAAACCAAGATTGAGTTGTTTGGTCATACAAAAAAGCGTTATGCATGGCGGCCAAAAAACACAGCATTCCAAGAAAAACACTTGCTACCCACAGTAAAATTTGGTGGAGGTTCCATCATGCTTTGGGGCTGTGTGGCCAATGCCGGCACCGGGAATCTTGTTAAAGTTGAGGGACGCATGGATTCCTCTCAGTATCAGCAGATTCTTGACAATAATATTCATGAATGAGTGACAAAGTTGAAGTTACGCAGGGGATGGATTTTTCAGCAAGACAATGATCCAAAACACCGCTCCAAATCTACTCAGGCATTCATGCAGAGGAACAATTACAATGTTTTGGAATGGCCATCCCAGTCCCCAGACCTGAATATCATTGAACATCTGTGGGATCATTTGAAGATGGCTGTCCATGCTCGGCGACCATCAAACTTAACTGAACTGGAATTGTTTTGTAAAGAGGAATGGTCAAAAATACCTTCATCCAGGATCCAGGAACTCATTAAAAGCTACAGGAAGCGACTAGAGGCTGTTATTTTTGCAAAAGGAGGATCTACTAAATATTAATGCCACTTTTCTGGTGGGGTGACCATTTGTTTGAATACAGATTGCACATTTTGTGTTAGTACAATAAACCTCATTTCAAGGCAGAAACATTACTGTGTCCAACAGTTATTAGATATATGAAACTGAAATAGCTGTTGCCAAAAAAAAACAATTTTTATAAAACATTAAGCTTAAGATTAATAGGGGTGCCCAAATTTTTTCATATAACTGTATAATTATTCAGTTGTAAAAAGTTAAACAACCTGCAGTACCACACTTTGTCATTTGGTTGGGTTGAAATTAAGCTGTAGAGGCCTGATCCGGAGGTCACAAAAAATTATTCTGTTATTAACGTCATACAGTAAGGGACCTGACTTTAAAATAGTTTGTAGCATCTAGTGTGCTTTAGAGGTCTGATCCATAGGCCACAAAAAATTCTTCTGTTATTAACATCATACAGCAAGGGACCTGACTTTAAAATAGTTTGTAGCATATAGTGTGTTATACAGGCCTGATCTAGAGGCCACAAAAATTCTTCTGTTCCTAGTGTCATACAGTAGCTGACCTGACTTTAAAAGTGTTTGTAGCATTTAGTGTGTTATAGAGGCCTGATCCATATCCACCAGATATTAGCTTCAAGTCAATGTGGAAATTTTAAATACATGACAAACTGTGCATTTTTGGTGGCATTTTTCATACTTTCAGTTTGCTTTTCAGCTGCTTTTTTGTTGTTTCTTTCTTTTGGTAATTCCCCATAAATTTTTGTTTGGATTAAAAGGCACAAAAAATGCCCCCAAAACCGTACAAGAAATTCATGGTGTTTTTTACACGTTTAAATCAACGCTGCAAAAAAAGAAAAGGAATACAGAGTAAAAAAAACCCTGAAAATTTCTACATACAGACTATAGTAGCGCCCTAAATTCCTGCTGCAGTGAAGTGCCACAAATCCTGTTACAATGCGACACAGGTGACACTGCATGAACATTCAAGAAAGAAAGGAGGGGGAGAGGGAAGGGTTGGAGCTTGACACGCCGAGACATGCATCTGTAAGCCGTTGCAAATAAATGTAGCTGGTGGGTGCCGTACCTGCTGGTGATTTCAGCTGAAGTAGAAGAAAAGAAAGGGAATTTCTTACATAAGATCTTTTTTACATATATTGAACTGACAGACAGATTTTGCAGTAATTTAAAGTATATATTTATGCAATTTCAATATATTTGAAATAAGGAGAAAAAAAGTCTTGTTAAGTGTGTTTAGCTGCAGCTTTTTTCAATGTAATTGATTGCTATGTCTGTGATTGGTTCATTGCTATATATAAACCTGTTCATCTATATGGTATTAGTTCCTATGACTATGGGCGCCGTGGTGTGCCAGAAACGCGTCAGGCAGAGAGGATCTCTCTCTCTCTCTTTTTTTAAAACTGTTTTTTAATATGTTCTAATAAATTTTGGATATTTTACTTACACTGGATGGACGTGCTGGAAATTCCCTTTCTTTTCTTCTACAGGTGACACTGCTCAATGGTGAGCTGCCAATACATAAGAGATTAATGATAGCAGAATCCACTGATAACCTACTTTGTACTTTTAATTTGATATAATTGAAAATTGGAAGTGTTTAGGGACAACAGCAACTCAGCCAAAGTGTTAGACATCGAAAAGTTATATAGCGATTTGGCTAAATGTGAAAGTTCCAGTGAAAGGAAATCTTAATGTTTTGGAATACCAAGAAAATAGTATGCTTCCAACCTTGTCACATGACTTAGGATAAAAGCCAAACCAGAATCTCAATTTGCAAACACTGTTTTTCGGGGTGCTGCCCCTTGTCAGTGCAAAGTGTGAGATCTGGCTTGGCTAGGTGAGAGGCGTCTAACCGAGATCCAAGGGGTATCAATTCTCCTTATGGAGAGCAACATGAGAAGCATGCCAAGATTAGGATACTTTATGCCAAGATTAGGATACTTTTAAGCTGCAATGCTCCTCTGGGAAATATGCAAATTGTCTCTTCAAAGAGGAAAAGGACTAGAACTCTAGTGCCACCTATAGGAAGTAGCAGTTTTAGAAGTCAATGTCGATCCTTTAACGAGCCTTGTCAGATGACTTAGGATAAAGGGAACAGTTATAGCAGGCACTTTTCAGATCCAGCATGACTGCAACCCAGTGCACAAACCAACTTGTTGAAGAACTTAATTGTCCCACGCAGAATTCTGAACTTGTGATCAAGACCCTTTGTGTGACAGTTACGTTTTCCCATCTTTTACCTTTGGAAGTAATTAGAACTGAGATTGGAAACTGCACCCTCTTGCCCAATAGCGCATGAAACCACAAATGATGATCTGGATCAATAGGGAAAAAATTCCAACTTCTTTGCAGAAGAATGCCAACTGTTTTACCTGCAAAGGAGAACCAACTCTATCTTAATAACTGGATTTAGAATGGGATGTCATAATAGTTCCTGTAGGTGTAATGTATAGGCATACCAATACTTTTGTCAATAAAGTATGTTATTAATTAGGAATGTTCCAGAGTTTAGTACTACCAATGTAAGTTGGACATTTTAACTGTCTAGCCCTCAATAGGGCTCTCCTGCAATTTATAGCTTCAAGCCATTTGCACCGGAAACTGAGATAGGAGAGCATTATCAGCTGTGTCAGTGACTGCTGTAAAGGAGATATAAAACTTCACTTCTTAATGAAGAGAGCTCCCGATAGACAGGAGCTATGAACAACTCATTTTAACAGCTACAATGGGATAAGTTTGTATACTTACTAACATTTCAAAAAGCCATGGAGGAGCACTTATGACTTGATATGTGAAAGATCTATTTTGCCATGTTTACAGATATCTCCCATCACCACTTTAAGTCAAGTCATGGGATCATGAAAAAAATGTTGCAGACACAAATGTAGAACATTTTCCAACTTTCCTACAGTAAATGTGATTACAGTTACGAGATATACACATTCTATATACTTACCGTACTTTCCTTGCTCCAATAGATCTAAAAATCAGACCTAATATTTGGTAACTATTGAACTTAGGCTGAAAGAGAAATTTTCCAATTTGCTGATGAAAATCAAGTTAGGTGTATGCAAGGAAGTGTTATCCTTCTTCCCTCACTTGTATATGTATATACCTTTTTTAAAAGCCAGCAAAAGCTGGGTAATGAATGCAGCATTGCAGCATGAATACCTGTCCTTGTTAATTACATTTTAAGATAATAAGTGCATGTGACAGTGCAGGAAAAAGCACTTTGGGGATAAAAAGGAGGTGGAACCTCCTCTCAAAAAACAAAACAAAAATTGAGGAGTGCACAAAATGCAAATATCCTAAGCAAAAAGCAAAAAGGAGCTGCCAGAAGCCACGCTGCCTCAATAGACATAAAGGATTACTGTCCTCCTGTCAGTATTCCATGTTCAGAAGCAACAGCAGCACTTACAAATATTCGTAAAAGAAAACAGCAACCCGCACCACCGACCACCCACTGTGGTCACTTCCTGGTCAGATCACCTACGCTGGATCGCAGACCTCGGGTGCTAATAGCCTGAAAACATGCCATGTGGAGTATAAACGAAAAGAAAGCGGCAGCACTCACCGGTCTTCTTGCAGGTTATTTATTGGTGAGAAAAATCTTCACGGCACGGGGGTGTGTGGTTACAAAGACATGTGGGGGCTGAACGACGGCCGTTTCGCACCTCCCAGGTGCTTCAACGGGTTCAACAAGTGAGCGGACATGACGCCTTAAGAAGCGTGCACTGAGAGTGCACCTCCCCCCAAGCATCACCCTGCCCACCTGTGGTACAAAGTACGTGAATAGTTAAAACTGTGCTGTGACACAAACAGTTAAAAACAACGATAGCAACAAAGCGTGAGTACATACATACCTAAAGTACAAAATATATATATATATATATATTTATATTTGTATGTTCATTTTAACTCTTTGATATGGAAGTCTATCTAAGGGAGCAATATAATAGCGCTATCCTGAAACATATGTGTTACTACTCCAAATTATCAAAACAATTTAAATACTGTTGGGTTATACCGAGTCAGATATGCGATATAAAGTATAAAATATACCGCTTGGGGGGAGGTGCACTCTCAGTGCACCCTTCTTAAGGCGTCATGTCCGCTCACTTGTTGAACCCGTTGAAGCACCTGGGAGGTGCGAAACGGCCGTCGTTCAGCCCCCACATGTCTTTGTAACCACACACCCCCGTGCCGTGAAGATTTTTCTCACCAATAAATAACCTGCAAGAAGACCGGTGAGTGATTCCGCTTTCTTTTCGTTTATACTTACAAATATTGCTTCATATAACAGAACTTATCAATGTAGCTGTGAATCCAGGACTGCAGTAAGGTAAAGAGCAGTAGAGATGGGCAAACCTGAACCATCGAAGTTCGGCATCCATATTGAACACCTAATGTTCGGGCATGAACAGTAAACACGGACTTCCCCAGGAAGTCCGTGTTACTGTTCGGGTTCGGTTCCCAATTTCTGGATGTTTGTCGTTCTATCATATGTATGACAGCGCTGCCACGAACTGCATTCAGAATCAAACTACGAGCTTTTTATCTGTGACTGTTCTGCGACACCCACCAGAGCCGTGGGGTACTCAGAAACAGGTCGGACAGTTCTTTGGGGAAGTCACAGGGCCGTGACCCGGCTCCCTGGCCCTGGGCGTGCAATAAAAATGCAAGGGAAAAAGTTATATGGGATTGATTTGTGACACCACTTGTGGTGTTCGGCAAGGCATGGCCGACACTACGGTTCAGGTCCATTGGGGCCAATGGTGATGCAGCAAAGGTGGTAGAGCTCCCCACAGGTAGAGTGGGCCCCAGGACATATATAAGGTAAGTTGGATGATGGTAACCGTTACAGTACTGTGCAGGTGACGCAGTCAATAATTCCGAGGACACAGCGGGGTGCAGTCTTCACACTTTACTGAAAGTCTTGAGGTTACAATCACCAGCCGAGTGCTGTGTCCTCTGTGTCAGTGGCCCAGCTAGTTTTCAGGTAGTTTTGGTGCACTTTTCCAGGACCCCGTTCTTGTGTATCCTTCCAGGTTGTCTCTCTGCGCTGGCTCTCACCCTCCTACCCAGCGCCTTACACACAGTGTCCCAAGCCAGCAGCCGCAGGTCCTACCAGGTGACGACCTCCTAGTCCCCTTGACCATATGTGGCTGCCTTCTTAGCAATTATATGCAGATTTGGCTGTCGCACATGCAGATACTACAGCCTCCGGTTTGCTAGCTGAGTCCTACAGTCTCTCCACTAGTCTGGGGCCAGTCCCCACTGTGACCTGGTCCCTCCACCCGACTACAGTCGGCATGGATTCAGGCGCCACTGGTGGATTCTTAACTTCCCTGGCCCCTAGGACCCTTTCTCTGTGGAGCTCCTCTCTAGCTCTTCTGTCCTCCTCTCGCTCCTCTCACTGACTACTCTCCCTCACTCCCGTTTCCATGACAACACTTCACTCCCAACTGTCACTCTACCTCATCCACCCACACTCTCTACCTAGTTCCCCCTCCAGCCTGAGATGGGGCCCCCCTAAATAGGGTATGCCCAGATCCACTGGCCTGGAGTGGTGTGATGTTGGATGCTAGTGTGCTGGTACTGGGTAGTGCCCCCTGCTTACCCGAGAATGGGGTACCACACCTCTGTGGTGACTGGACACTCAGGTGAGCCACAGTTCTACTGTACGCTACTAAAGATAAAAGCTTGGCTCTGTGGATGGAATTTGTAAGCTGCTTTTGTACGGGTTCTCTGCTCCATGCTCTGGGTGAAATTTTTAACTGGACTCCGGGTAGCAAGTCTTGCGGCAGACCATCAGCTCAATCCAAGATCATACTTTTAGCTTTCCGTTGGTGGCATTTGTAATATCCACAATTGGAAGAGAAATTTTGAAGCTGTGAGGGAAATTTTTCAGAAGATTCTGTGGGGGTACTCTGCCCTATGGTCTGTGGGTGAAATTCGTAAGCTGCTTCTGTGGGGATATTCTGCCCTATGCTCTGCTCTGTGGGAAAAATGTTTAACTGGACTGGCAGTAGCAAGCCTCAGTCTCTGTGAGGGCATTGTTAACATTTTTATGTTATTCATTTACTTCCTATTTTACCATGTTTACTATGGTGACAGAACTCCTTTAAGTCATTTTCCTGTCAGACTTTTTTGCAGGGAAATTGTCCTGCACTTACCCCAATTTTTCTTCCTTTTGCAGCCCCCTAGTCCTTACTCTGACCATTTTACTACCAATTTACAGCACTGAAGTTTGGGTCTCTCTTAGAGATGAGCAAACTTGTTCAGAAAACATTCACCAATTTCAAATTTGGGACAAACGTTGCACATTCGGATTCATGTTCTGATTCCCGAGCTAATATCCTAAAAATCTGCAAACGATGGCCAAATTTGGCTAAATGACTGAGTTCACTAAGTTAGATGTCATTGTTTCTGGTAGCAGCATGGGCTGCAAAATGTCCCACACACGTGCACATTGATGACACATGGATTGCATCCCTGTGTTATCGGTGTGACACATACTGGCACCTGGGAATCAGCCCTACCAGTACCGCCAGTATCAGCCCTTTTACCTTGAGATGCCACCCCAATGTTGTTGCCTTTGGATCCCGGGGGCCCAAAGTATTTCCCTTGAAAAAATTAGCATTTGAAGCTGGCAACCACACCTGAACACTTTAGCTAGGGATAATGGAATTTTACTCTGTTTCTATTTTTTGTTTGTTCAAACTGGGACAACCATTAAGAGGTGACACTATGGTACATAAAGTGAAGGATCGGGATGCACTCTCAGCCATCCAAAATCAAAATGCCCACATGCAGGGTTGCAGAACACATAACTAACAGAGAATCACGGTTCTGGCAAACTGATAAATGTGTACCACATCCAAAGAACGCAGCACTCTAGGAAATTATACACTTAGTCAGCAGTTGATGTAGTGAGACAGAATAGCCATCCATGACAATTTAGAAAGAGTAATTGGAATGATTAGTTAAATTCTTTAATGAGCTTTAGGCCTGGTAGCAAAGGTAGAGTAAAAATATTTTTTAGGCACACTACATGTACAGACACGGCTTTATTAGACTGGCAAACCCGAAAAGGAAAACGAACATATATTAAAAAGTGTTCAGGGCTTGGAAATGACACTATGTGTTCAGAATAAATTGCGAACTTTACATTTCAGGTTCCTTCATCCCTACTCCTGAATAGAAAAAATAAATTTCTCAGTTTTCGCAAACAAAGAATTTTCCCACAATCTTTGTAATACCTCCCCGGACATGTTCCTGATGATAATCCAAATCAGGCGAGAAAATTAAAATATCATCAAGGTAAATAACAACAAATGTCCCAATGCAATCAGAAAATCCATTGTTCATAAAGTTTTGAAATACTGCTAGTGTATTCATTAATCAAAAAGGCATGAAAAGATTTCTAACAGGCCCTTTAACATTAAAAACATAGTTTTCCACTCATCTCCCTTCTGGATGTGTATTACATTGTAAGCCCCTCTAAGATCAAATTTAGAAAACCATTTAGCCCCAGTAAGCTGATTATAATAGTCAGGGATGATTGGAAGTGGGTATGTATTCTTAACCACGATCTTCTTCAGCTTTTGGAAATTGAGGCAAAGACGGAGGACACCATTTTTCTTTTCTTCAAAGTAGAATCCAGCAGCCACAGGGGAGGAGAAAGGATGAGTTTGACCGTTCCGTAAACTTTCGTTCACATAACTTTTCATGGCTGTATGTTCAGGCTCAGATAATTTATATAGGCAAGCTTTAGGTAATTTAGCACCAGGGACAAGATCAATAGCACAATCATAAGGATGACAGGGAGGTAATATCTCCACCTCTTTTTCTGAGAACACATCTCTGAAGTCTTTCAGGTACCCCGGTAGACTCTCCAGACTTGCATAGCATACTTGTACAGAGCTTACATATTTCTTATAACATTTGGTTTCCCCTTAACAATTTCCTTCTGACACCAATCAATAACAGGATTGGAAATGAGCAACCATGGAAGCCCCAGTATGACCACAGCAGGTAACTTATCCAAGACAAAACGGGAAATGGATTCTGATTTAATTGCTCCTATTTGAAGCTTGAATTTCACTGTTACAAATTTGACAGAGTTCTGAAGTAGCTGTGTTTTGTCAATTGCAAACATTTGAAAGGGTTTTGTCAGACTAACTGTCCCTAATCTTAATTTGTGAACCAGTTCAGAATCAATGAAGTTAGCTGCAGACTCGCAGTCAATGAAAGCCAATGCTGGCAATGCCTGGTTCTTGAAAGACAAAACCATTTTCAGCAGTACTTCTTAAGAGGAATGATATACCTGGAAGTCTGGGTGACCTCCTCGACTATCACTCAGACTTAGACATTTTCCCAACGGAAAATTTAGGGCGAGCTGAACAGTAGAAACAGAGTCCAAGATACTGTCTCTGTTTTTTCTCCATAGCAGGAAAACTGTGAGCTCCAACCTCCATTGGCCCTGCCATGAGTAAACGGGCCTTCTCAGTGGGAAGCATACAAGGCATCCCGCTGCCCACCATGCCTCTCACGAATTCTGCAGTCTGTCTGTATGGCATGGGTTATGACTTCTGTCAAATAATAAGGGGGATCATGAAAAACCAAAGCATTATTCAGAAATTCATACAGACCTCTATGAAACTGGAACCTAAGGGCCGCAACATTCCAGTAATCCTCAGTGGTGCAGCTCCCCTGTGCCAGGTTCATGATCCTAGCTATAGCGACCTGGATTATTTACGGTTCATCATAGATAACCCCTTAGGCAACAAACAAGCCGTCAACTGAAGACTGTTCTGGGGCTTGTGGGGACAAAGAAAATGCCCAAGTCTGGGATCCCCCTCATAATAGGGACATAACTATTCCCACTCGCTGGGACTTATCGCCTGAAGACTGGGGTCATAGGGTAAAGAATAGCCTGCAACTTTCGCTGAACGATCTAAATTGGTTTCTGGTATCAGGAA
Source organism: Ranitomeya imitator (assembly GCF_032444005.1). NCBI lineage: Eukaryota > Metazoa > Chordata > Amphibia > Anura > Dendrobatidae > Ranitomeya > Ranitomeya imitator. The sequence continues at coordinate 142,896,461 of NC_091282.1, forward strand.
GGGCCACTACTGGTTGGAAGAAATAAACTGAACGTCATAGGGAAAAGACATTGCAGTCTCCGCTAGCAGTGAAGAGCTAGAGGAAGTTTTCTTAAGACTAATTATTTGACCCTGCAACTGGAACTGTGATGATCTCAGACTCTGGCATTCCTGACCAGATTCTGCATCATCTGAGTCAAATTAACCACCTGGTCACAAAGAGTGCGAACATGCTCCATGCCGACAAGAAAAAAAATTATATGGTCAGTTGTAATGGTTGTAATGTGACGTTGTGTCACTACTCACGGGCAAGCCGTGAGCAAGGGTAGTCAGGAGGTCCAAGGTCAGATACCAGGATAGCTCGTAGTACAGAAGGGTAAATCAAAGGCGTGGTCAGGAAACAGTCCGGGATCAAATGCCAAAAGCATTTGTCAAAACCAGGGAGTATAACAAACATACAGTCAGAGGCCAAGCCTGGCATCACATACCTGAATTCAGAGAGCACCAAAAGCAGAAGGAATAATCCACGAGAATTCTCATAGCAGATCCAAGGTCAAAAACAAGATCAGAACTCAGACACAGGGCTACGCACACACATCTATTTACAGCAAGCTGCAGATCAGATTGAGCAGCAGGGCTGTCAATCAAAATGCTGACAGTCCAGCACGCCCCAGGATCAGACTGAATTTCTGGAGTCCAGATAAATCAAAAAATTTTCTGGAGTGTCACTCACAAAGCTGACAATCCAGCATACTCCAGATTCCATAGAGCGGCTGAGCTGTCACTCACAGCATCCCCAGGCCACAGTTATGAAACTGTGACACGAGGCAGTGAAATTCAAAACATCAAACCCTATTTTTCTCTAAAAATGAAGATTGAAGAGGCTCTTATACACATTAGAGGGTTATCCAGTCTTATCAAAATAGGCGTGACCTTTACATTTTCCCCTCTGCTAGAGGGTCTATTTGTATCCTTTCTGTGAATAAATGATAAATGTTGCTAGTGGTAAAATTCCTTTAAAATATGAATGTGATATGTCCCATCTGTCTAGAGACAAGCATGGATCACTCATCATTCATCTAACCACTAAGTCAGTATTAAAATAAACCTGTCACATTATAAAATGCTATTTACCTGCAGATACAGGGTGAATGTGCAGGTAAATAGCATTACAATGCTTCTTGGTCACCTTTTTTGAAAGTATGCTATGATTGGGTATTGGGTGCACCACCCTAATAACTAATTATACTACAATATAAATCAGGGTGCTACAGAATGCATGGAAGGAGAATGTACACAAGATAAGAACAGACCAATGCATATAACCCGTGCACACCTGTAAATGGGTCTTCCCACACCCTTTTCTGCTCACACCTTTTTGCTCCCTCTCCATCCCGGAGCTCTCTCTGCGGTTATCTCCACCAGCCCTATCAAGTTTCTGCTCTCTATTTGAGCAACTGCTGTTCCCTTTTTTCGATTCTTATGGGTACAATTGGAAATTGCCAATAATTGCATATAGGAACACAGCATGTTCACATGCATTTCTTCCATTTTGATTGTTTGCTTCACACTTCATTGTAGAAATGTCCTCCTTACTCCTATAGCCCTCATCTTATACAGCAGAGATTTGAATAGGTGTTGACTTTGCCCAATCTCTACATCACACTACATGGCTCTTTCATCTTGTCATGTTTAGTAGGCATTCATGGGGATGCCTGTTGATTGCCTATCTCATGGCTTCTCCAAATGTCCTAGTTACAGGAGTTTGGATGCTTAATGATTGACATACAGTACATGCAGTAATTTGGTCCACTGTAATGTAGCACAGGATTGCTATTGTTTATTATCATATGCATAGTGGTCTGGTTTACTAAAAGAGATTATAGGATCATTGCATTATATTAGAGATAAAGACGTGTGCACTACTATCAGTGGTGCAAGGTAGGTTCCCACACCATATGCTACTAATAGAAAGGACCCGGCGCTCAACTTAATGCTGTGAAAGGTTTATTGTAGTACCAAAAACGTTTCGGTCCTAGTACAGGACCTTCATCAGTTACTACAGAGTGAACAAAATGATAATCATAAATCATATTGCAAATATATGCCAAAATTGCAGCAAAACAAAAAAAAATAAAATAAAGTATATACAAAGGCAAGTGTAAAAATAAGACATGACGGTCAAATAAGAATCAAGGATATCGTTCTGCAGAGTGGAGCACAGGGATTCAAGCTTCAGGAGGCTAATTTGCATATTCCAGGTGCCTTCTGGGAGAAGCGAAGTCTCCCTAAGCTAGAAGATCGTTGGGTACAGCCGGGACCAGCTGCTTCGAAAGCATCACCAAACCGCGCGCCTTACGGCGCGCAAATTTTTGCCTGTAGGACATTATTGCAAGAGAGCTTGGCTGAGTAGATTACACAAGAAGGAAAACACACAGCAAGTCAGCAGGATCTAGGAGCAACATGGCAGATGTGACAACCTACATGGTGAGCTGCAGCATGTGCTACATGTTCACAGATCGACCAGAAGAAGAATCCAATTTCACCTGTCAGAAGTGTAGACTAGTGGCCCTTTTAGAAGAAAAGGTGCGGGGTCTGGAAGAAAGAATAGCAACTTTGAAACTCATCAAAGAGAATGAAGACTTTCTAGACAGAACAGAAGCATCTCTACTGGTCACAGAAGGTGCAAAAAGTGTCAGAGAACCTCCAAAAGCAGATGAGTGGAAGCATGTGACCAAAAGAAGCAAGAAGACCATGGAGAAATCACCAACCACACAACTGAAGAACCGATATCAAATCTTTGTAGAGGATGAAGATGGCACACCTAAGAATGAAGCAATACCAGCAAGCAAAAAAGAAAAGGGCACACAGCAACAAGTGACAGCAAAAAGTACAGCCAAGAAGCAACGAAGAGTGGTGGTGGTGGGAGACTCACTACTGAGAGGCACAGAAGCAGCCATCTGCAGACCGGACATAACTGCAAGAGAAGTATGCTGCCTTCCAGGTGCGATGATCAAGGATGTGACCGATAGGATACCAAAGCTCTTCAGCTCCAAGGACGTCCACCCATTTCTTCTGATACATGTTGGCACCAATGACACGGCAAGGAAGGACCTACCGACAATCTGCAAGGACTTTGAAGAGTTGGGGAAGAAAGTAAAGGAACTGGATGCACAGGTAGTTTTTTCTTCTATCCTTCCAGTAGACGGGCATGGCACCAGGAGATGGAACAGGATCCTTGATGCAAACAACTGGCTAAGACGATGGTGCAGACAACAAGGATTTGGATTCCTGGACCACGGTGTGAATTACTGGTATGATGGACTCCTCGCCAGAGACGGACTACACCTCAACAAACCTGGGAAACACACATTCGCCAGAAGACTCGCTACACTCATCAGGAGGGCGTTAAACTAGAAGAAGAGGGGACGGGAAGAAAAACATTAGACTCGAACAAAGACGACCCAGGAAAACATACTCAGAAGGGAGGTAAGAACATTTCTAAAACAATCCACAGTGAGGAGATTGGAACAAAACAAAATCCTCTGAACTGCATGCTCGCAAACGCCAGAAGCCTGACAAACAAGATGGAAGAACTAGAAGCAGAAATATCTACAGGTAACTTTGACATAGTGGGAATAACCGAGACATGGTTAGATGAAAGCTATGACTGGGCAGTTAACTTACAGGGTTACAGTCTGTTTAGAAAGGATCGTAAAAATCGGAGAGGAGGAGGGGTTTGTCTCTATGTAAAGTCTGGTCTAAAGTCCACTTTAAGGGAGGATATTAGCGAAGGGAATGAGGATGTCGAGTCCATATGGGTTGAAATTCATGGAGGGAAAAATGGTAACAAAATTCTCATTGGGGTCTGTTACAAACCCCCAAATATAACAGAAAGCATGGAAAGTCTACTTCTAAAGCAGATAGATGAAGCTGCAACCCATAATGAGGTCCTGGTTATGGGGGACTTTAACTACCCGGATATTAACTGGGAAACAGAAACCTGTGAAACCCATAAAGGCAACAGGTTTCTGCTAATAACCAAGAAAAATTATCTTTCACAATTGGTGCAGAATCCAACCAGAGGAGCAGCACTTTTAGACCTAATACTATCTAATAGACCTGACAGAATAACAAATCTGCAGGTGGTTGGGCATTTAGGAAATAGCGACCACAATATTGTGCAGTTTCACCTGTCTTTCACTAGGGGGACTTGTCAGGGAGTCACAAAAACATTGAACTTTAGGAAGGCAAAGTTTGAACAGCTTAGAGATGCCCTTAATCTGGTAGACTGGGACAATATCCTCAGAAATGAGAATACAGATAATAAATGGGAAATGTTTAAGAACATCCTAAATAGGCAGTGTAAGCGGTTTATACCTTGTGGGAATAAAAGGACTAGAAATAGGAAAAACCCAATGTGGCTAAACAAAGAAGTAAGACAGGCAATTAACAGTAAAAAGAAAGCATTTGCACTACTAAAGCAGGATGGCACCATTGAAGCTCTAAAAAACTATAGGGAGAAAAATACTTTATCTAAAAAACTAATTAAAGCTGCCAAAAAGGAAACAGAGAAGCACATTGCTAAGGAGAGTAAAACTAATCCCAAACTGTTCTTCAACTATATCAATAGTAAAAGAATAAAAACTGAAAATGTAGGCCCCTTAAAAAATAGTGAGGAAAGAATGGTTGTAGATGACGAGGAAAAAGCTAACATATTAAACACCTTCTTCTCCACGGTATTCACGGTGGAAAATGAAATGCTAGGTGAAATCCCAAGAAACAATGAAAACCCTATATTAAGGGTCACCAATCTAACCCAAGAAGAGGTGCGAAACCGGCTAAATAAGATTAAAATAGATAAATCTCCGGGTCCGGATGGCATACACCCACGAGTACTAAGAGAACTAAGTAATGTAATAGATAAACCATTATTTCTTATTTTTAGTGACTCTATAGCGACAGGGTCTGTTCCGCAGGACTGGCGCATAGCAAATGTGGTGCCAATATTCAAAAAGGGCTCTAAAAGTGAACCTGGAAATTATAGGCCAGTAAGTCTAACCTCTATTGTTGGTAAAATATTTGAAGGGTTTCTGAGGGATGTTATTCTGGATTATCTCAATGAGAATAACTGTTTAACTCCATATCAGCATGGGTTTATGAGAAATTGCTCCTGTCAAACCAATCTAATCAGTTTTTATGAAGAGGTAAGCTATAGGCTGGACCACGGTGAGTCATTGGACGTGGTATATCTCGATTTTTCCAAAGCGTTTGATACCGTGCCGCACAAGAGGTTGGTACACAAAATGAGAATGCTTGGTCTGGGGGAAAATGTGTGTAAATGGGTTAGTAACTGGCTTAGTGATAGAAAGCAGAGGGTGGTTATAAATGGTATAGTCTCTAACTGGGTCGCTGTGACCAGTGGGGTACCGCAGGGGTCAGTATTGGGACCTGTTCTCTTCAACATATTCATTAATGATCTGGTAGAAGGTTTACACAGTAAAATATCGATATTTGCAGATGATACAAAACTATGTAAAGCAGTTAATACAAGAGAAGATAGTATTCTGCTACAGATGGATCTGGATAAGTTGGAAACTTGGGCTGAAAGGTGGCAGATGAGGTTTAACAATGATAAATGTAAGGTTATACACATGGGAAGAGGGAATCAATATCACCATTACACACTGAACGGGAAACCACTGGGTAAATCTGACAGGGAGAAGGACTTGGGGATCCTAGTTAATGATAAACTTACCTGGAGCAGCCAGTGCCAGGCAGCAGCTGCCAAGGCAAACAGGATCATGGGGTGCATTAAAAGAGGTCTGGATACACATGATGAGAGCATTATACTGCCTCTGTACAAATCCCTAGTTAGACCGCACATGGAGTACTGTGTCCAGTTTTGGGCACCGGTGCTCAGGAAGGATATAATGGAACTAGAGAGAGTACAAAGGAGGGCAACAAAATTAATAAAGGGGATGGGAGAACTACAATACCCAGATAGATTAGCGAAATTAGGATTATTTAGTCTAGAAAAAAGACGACTGAGGGGCGATCTAATAACCATGTATAAGTATATAAGGGGACAATACAAATATCTCGCTGAGGATCTGTTTATACCAAGGAAGGTGACGGGCACAAGGGGGCATTCTTTGCGTCTGGAGGAGAGAAGGTTTTTCCACCAACATAGAAGAGGATTCTTTACTGTTAGGGCAGTGAGAATCTGGAATTGCTTGCCTCAGTCGAGGGGTTCAAGAGAGGCCTGGATGTCTTCCTGGAGCAGAACAATATTGTATCATACAATTATTAGGTTCTGTAGAAGGACGTAGATCTGGGTATTTATTATAATGGAATATAGGCTGAACTGGATGGACAAATGTCTTTTTTCGGCCTTACTAACTATGTTACTATGTTACTATGTTACTATGATGCAACGATACAGATGGGTGATTTTTGTAAGAGAGGAAAAAAGGGAAGCAAAAGAAAAAGAAAAACGTACCGTACTGGTAGGTGATTGTATTTGATATTGTGTCAAAAGAACAATGGTTGTAAACTGCGTCTATAATTATATATTGCTAGATGGTGGCCCGATTCTAACGCATCGGGTATTCTAGAATATGCATGTCCACGTAGTATATTGCCCAGCGACGTAGTATATTGCCCAGCCACATAGTATATTGCCCAGCCACGTAGTATATTGCCCAGCCACGTAGTATATTGCCCAGCGACGTAGTATATTGGCGAGCCACGTAGTATATTGCCCAGCCACGTAGTATATTGCCCAGCGACGTAGTATATTGGCGAGCCACGTAGTATATTGCCCAGCCACGTAGTATATTGCCCAGCGACGTAGTATATTGGCGAGCCACGTAGTATATTGCCCAGCCACGTAGTATATTGCCCAGCCACGTAGTATATTGCCCAGCCACGTAGTATATTGCCCAGCCACGTAGTATATTGGGCAGCCATGTAGTATATTGCCCAGCCACATAGTATATTGTCCAGTCACTTATTGCCCAGCCACATAGTATATAGCACAGCCCACGTAGTATGGAATATTGCCCAGTCACGTAGTATATTGCCCAGCCACGTAGTATATAGCAGAGCCACGTAGTATATTGCCCAGTCACGTAGTATATTGGCCTGCACAGAGCCACGTAGTATAGAGACTTAAAAAAAAAACCATATACCTATAGCCCATTGAGGTCCTGCTATACTCACCATCCGCCGCCTTTCCCGCTCCTCGGGACACTGCCGGGATCGCTCCATTGCAAGCGGCAGCTTGCGGTTCCAGGGCTGGTGTGAGCAGGACCTATGATGACGTCGCGGTCACATGACCGTGATGTCACGGCAGGTCCTTGTCGCACACCAGCCCTGGGAAGGGACCGGAAGCTGCCGCTTGCAATGGAGCGGTCCTGGGAGCATGGCGAGGAGCGAGAAAGGCGGTGAAGGGTGAGTATAGCAGGTTTTTTTATTATTATTATTTTTAACATGACATATTTTTATTATTGATGCTGCATACGCAGCATCAATAGTAAATAGTTGGGGACACACAGGGTTAATAGCAGCCGTAACAGAGTGCGTTACACCGTGGGCCGTTACTGCTGCCATTAACCCTGTGGGAGCGGTGAGCGGAGGGGATTACGGAGCGGGCGCCAGGCAGTGAGTGCAGGGGAGTAGGGGAGGGACTAATCAGACTGTGGCCATCGCTGATTGGTCGCGGCAGCCATGACAGGCAGATGCCGAGACCACTCAGCAAACCAATAACCGTGACAGAAGGACAGACAGACAGACGGAAGTGACCCTTAGACAATTATGTATATAGATATATATGGCCACCTAAAGCCACTTATTGCTAGGTACCTTTAAGCTATTTCCTATAAATTCCACTGCCTACTGGGAACCTACTATGACAATAAGGCCTTTCCCCCTCCTCTTTTAGACACAGTTTACAACCATTGTGCTTTGATAGCCTTGATTCTTATTTGACTGTCATGTCTTATTTTGACACCTGCCTTTGTATATACTTTATTTTATTTTTTGTTTTGTTCAATTTTGGCATATATTTGCAATACGATTTATGATTATCATTTTGTTCACTCTGTAGTATCTGATGAAGGGCCTGAACTAGGACCGAAACGTTTTTTGGTACTACAATAAAACTTTCACAGCATTAAGTTGAGTGCCAGGATCTTTCTATTCATTGCATTATATTGACATATACAGTGGTTCAATTCATCATATTGTAATATAGGGTCACTGCTTTTATATTTTATATTGCTATTTGTCTTTGTGCCATTTCATGTTTTGGGCATATTGAATACACACAGGACGCTCCATGTTCAGGGTATCCATGAGTGGATAAGGGTGTTTGTATCATGTTTATTATTGTTTTTAATCATTTTGCTTTTGGGATAATAAAGAGCGCCCCCCGAGGAAGCAACTACTGCGAAACGCGCGCCGGGGCCCCCTCTTCCACGCATGACAGCAGCAGGTCGGTATTGCACTAACCCCGTATTGGCTCAGTCCTCCCCCTATGTATGGGACCTCCTGAGACTTTGTATAATACATGGCCTATTGAGACATTAGGGGTTCAGAGACTTTAACGCTAAACTCTTTTGCGATCGGATAGATTATTATGAGTTGTGGGGTTTATTAATGTGCACTGTGCTTTGATGGGATTCCAATACAGTTGTCTATAAGTCTGCATTATCCTCCTGCTGTCTGTTCAGTGTTTTGGAGCTGTATTTATTTATTTATATTTCCTATGTAGCTGCCATATCTATTTGGTATTAGGTCATATAGCCTATTCTTTGATTAATTCTCTACCTTTATTATATTTGTATGTTCACATATATGGCTTCCTGACCTCTTAGCTACTATTTGACTTGCCCTTGATTGTACTTTTACATCAGTGCGTGGCACTAGGTTTGCCTCTACTTTTATCTCTTGCATCTTTTGTGTTTTACACATGGTATTTCGAATGTATTTATTGTTGTTAGTTTTTATCTGTCCTTAATAAAAGTTGTTACATTGTTACCTTGAGCTCTTGTATCCATTGTTTTTTCGGTTTTCTCTGGGATAATAAAGAGTAATATTGTTACATTGTATTTACAGGTGTGCATGGTTTATATGCATTATCATAGTAACATAGTAACATAGTTAGTAAGGCCGAAAAAAGACATTTGTCCATCCAGTTCAGCCTATATTCCATCATAATAAATCCCCAGATCTACGTCCTTCTACAGAACCTAATAATTGTATGATACAATATTGTTCTGCTCCAGGAAGACATCCAGGCCTCTCTTGAACCCCTCGACTGAGTTCGCCATCACCACCTCCTCAGGCAAGCAATTCCAGATTCTCACTGCCCTAACAGTAAAGAATCCTCTTCTATGTTGGTGGAAAAACCTTCTCTCCTCCAGACGCAAAGAATGCACCCTTGTGCCCGTCACCTTCCTTGATATAAACAGATCCTCAGCGAGATATTTGTATTGTCCCCTTATATACTTATACATGGTTATTAGATCACCCCTCAGTCGTCTTTTTTCTAGACTAAATAATCCTGATTTCGCTAATCTAGCTGATTATTGTAGTTCTCCCATCCCCTTTATTAATTTTGTTGCCCTCCTTTGTACTCTCTCTAGTATCCTTCCTGAACAACGGTGGTCAAAACTGGACACAGTACTCCATGTGCGGTCTAACTAGGGATTTGTACAGAGGCAGTATAATGCTCTCATCATGTGTATCCAGACCTCTTTTAATGCACCCCATGATCCTGTTTGCCTTGGCAACTGCTGCCTGGCACTGGCTGCTCCAGGTAAGTTTATCATTAACTAGGATCCCCAAGTCCTTCTCCCTGTCAGATTTACCCAGTGGTTTCCCGTTCAGTGTGTAATGGTGATATTGATTCCTTCTTCCCATGTGTATAACCTTACATTTATCATTGTTAAACCTCATCTGCCACCTTTCAGCCCAAGTTTCCAACTTATCCAGATCCATCTGTAGCAGAATACTATCTTCTCTTGTATTAACTGCTTTACATAGTTTTGTATCATCTGCAAATATCGATATTTTACTGTGTAAACCTTCTACCAGATCATTAATGAATATGTTGAAGAGAACAGGTCCCAATACTGACCCCTGCGGTACCCCACTGGTCACAGCGACCCAGTTAAAGACTATACCATTTATAACCACCCTCTGCTTTCTATCACTAAGCCAGTTACTAACCCATTTACACACATTTTCCCCCAGACCAAGCATTCTCATTTTGTGTACCAACCTCTTGTGCAGCACGGTATCAAACGCTTTGGAAAAATCGAGATATACTACGTCCAATGACTCACCGTGGTCCAGCCTATAGCTTACCTCTTCATAAAAACTGATTAGATTGGTTTGACAGGAGCGATTTCTCATAAACCCATGCTGATATGGAGTTAAACAGTTATTCTCATTGAGATAATGCAGAATAACATCCTTCAGAAACCCTTCAAATATTTTACCAACAATAGAGGTCAGACTTACCTGCCTATAATTTCCAGGCTCACCTTTAGAGCCCTTCTTGAATATTGGCACCACATTTGCTATGCGCCAGTCCTGCGGAACAGACCCCATCGCTATAGAGTCCCTAAAAATAAGAAATAATGGTTTATCTATTACATTACTTAGTTCTCTTAGTACTCGTGGGTGTATGCCATCCGGACCCGGAGATTTATCTATTTTCATCTTATTCAGCCGGTTTTGCACCTCTTCTTAGATTGGTGACCCTTAATATAGGGTTTTCATTGTTTCTTGGGATTTCACCTAGCATTTCATTTTCCACCGTGAATACCGTGGAGAAGAAGGTGTTTAATATGTTAGCTTTTTCCTCGTCATCTACAACCATTCTTTCCTCACTATTTTTTAAGGAGCCTACATTTTCAATTTTTATTCTTTTACTATTGATATAGTTGAAGAACAGTTTGGGATTAGTTTTACTCTCCTTAGCAATGTGCTTCTCTGTTTCATTTTTGGCAGCTTTAATTAGTTTTTTAGATAAAGTATTTTTCTCCCTATAGTTTTTTAGAGCTTCAATGGTGCCATCCTGCTTTAGTAGTGCAAATTCTTTCTTTTTACTGTTAATTGCCTGTCTTACTTCTTTGTTTAGCCACATTGGGTTTTTCCTATTTCTAGTCCTTTTATTCCCACAAGGTATAAACCGCTTACAGTGCTTATTTAGGATGTTCTTAAACATTTTCCATTTATTATCTGTATTCTTATTTCTGAGGATATTGTCCCAGTCTACCAGATTAAGGGCATCTCTAAGCTGGTCAAACTTTGCCTTCCTAAAGTTCAGTGTTTTTGTGACTCCCTGACAAGTCCCCCTAGTGAAAGACAGGTGAAACTGTACAATATTGTGGTCGCTATTTCCTAGATGCCCGACCACCTGCAGATTTGTTATTCTGTCAGGTCTATTAGATAGTATTAGGTCTAAAAGTGCTGCTCCTCTGGTTGGATTCTGCACCAATTGTGAAAGATAATTTTTCTTGGTTATAAGCAGAAACCTGTTGCCTTTATGGGTTTCACAGGTTTCTGTTTCCCAGTTAATATCCGGGTAGTTAAAGTCCCCCATAACCAGGACCTCATTATGGGTTGCAGCTTCATCTATCTGCTTAGAAGTAGACTTTCCATGATTTTTGTTATATTTGGGGGTTTGTAACAGACCCCAATGAGAATTTTGTTACCATTTTTTCCTCCATGAATTTCGACCCATATGGACTCAACATCCTCATTCCCTTCACTAATATCCTCCCTTAAAGTGGACTTTAGACAAGACTTTACATAGAGACAAACCCCTCCTCCTCTCCGATTTTTACGATCCTTTCTAAACAGACTGTAACCCTGTAAGTTAACTGCCCAGTCATAGCTTTCATCTAACCATGCCTCGGTTATTCCCACTATGTCAAAGTTACCTGTAGATATTTCTGCTTCTAGTTCTTCCATCTTGTTTGTCAGGCTTCTGGCGTTTGCGAGCATGCAGTTTAGAGGATTTTGTTTTGTTCCAATCTCCTCACTGTGAATTGTTTTAGAAATGTTCTTACCTCCCTTCTGAGTATGTTTTCCTGGGTCTTCTTTGTTCGAGTCACTGGTCTGTTCTTATCTTGTGTACTTTTTTGAAATTGTGGCTACTAGTGTTGAGCGATACCTTCCAATATCCAGAAGTATCGGTATCCGATTGGATCGGCCGATATCCAAAAAATATTGGATATCGCCGATACCGATACCTGATACCAATGCAAGTCAATGGGACACAAATATCAGAATGTAAATAAGTCCTTTCTTCCTTCTACATCCTGTTCCGGAGGGGGGAAGAGTGTGGGCGGTGCATGGGCGGACACTGTGCTTGTCTGTGTGTGCGGGCGGGGTCTGTGCGGGCCTGCCGGGGATCTGTATGGGCCTCTCGGGGGTTTGTGCGGGCCTGACGAGGATCTGTGCTGGTCTTCCGGGGGTCTGTGCGGGCCTGCCGGGGGTCTGTGCGGGCCTGCTGGGACTCTGTGCGGCGTCCATGGCTCTGCGCATGTGTCCCAGGGCTCTTTGCGGCGTGCCGGGGCTCTTTGCGGCATGCTGGGGCTCTGTGCGGCGTGCCGGGGCTCTGTGCATGTGTGCCGGGGCTCTGTGCAGTGTGACAGGGCTCTGTGTGGCGTGCTGGGCTCTGTGCGGTGTGCGGGGCTCTGTGCTTGTGTGCCAGGGCTCTATGTGGAGTGCCGGGGCTCTGTGAGGCATGCGGGGCTCTGTGTGGCGTGCAGGGCTCTGTGCGGCGTTCCGGGGCTCTGTGCAGCGTGCCGGTGCTCTGTGCGGTGTGCGGGGATCTCTGCGGCATGCGGGGCTCTGTGCGGCGTGCCGGGGCTCTGTGCAGGCTGCTGCGGCTCTGTGCCTGTGTGACTACAAGTCCCATTGGATGATGTCTACTACAGTGACAGTGGTTGACACATTAGCCAATGATGGGACAGTTGTAGTGAAATCATCCGGCTAAGGTGTTGAATGAAAAAAAACATACATACTACATACATGCTACATGCATGCTACATACATGTTACATACATGCTACATACTACATACATACTACGTACATGCTACATACATTGTACATACATGCTACATAAATGCTACATACATGCTACATACAGTACATTCATACATTACATACAGTACATACATACAGTCATACAGTACATTAAACATAGAGTTCATACTCACCATTACTTGTCACTTTGTTCCCCGAAGCCAGTGTCATCTGTAAAAAAATATGAAAATAACAAACAACCAATATACTCCCTGTCCACAGAAATCCACGAGTGTCCCACGACAATCTCCAGTAGAGAACGGCAGCATCAGCTGATGCGACTGCTCTCTAGGGGCTCCAGGAACATAATGACAAGAGGAAGGTATCCTTCCGCACTGTATTCCTCCGCCGTTGTAAAAAAAATAGTCCCTAGTCTCACTTTTGGCATTGCTGTATGAGAAATTTTCCCACGCAGCAATTGCCATAAAGTGAGACTTTGTCCTAAGGTAACCTCTCAGTGATGCACTGCAGGAGCCATTGTCTCCTGTCAGTTTGTAACTGAGGGTCCTATAGAGCAGTGACATCACCCGATGTCATTGTTCTATAGGGGAGATCGTCGTGGGACACTCGTTATTAATTGGACTACGGCAGACAGGTAGTATACGGTTTATTATTTTACGCTGAAGTATGGCAAGTATGGTTAAATGAAGAATATTAAAATACTTTTTTGCTAATGTGTGTGTGGGGGTCTCCCTATTTTAATAGCCAGTAAAGGCTACGCAGACAGCTGCGGGCTGATATTCATAGCAGGCTACAGATATTGGTCCCCGGCCATCGGCTTTCCCCCTCTGGCGCAGAAAATTGGAGGGGAGCCCACGCTGTTTTTTTCCGTTTTTTTCAAATTCAATGCTCATTAAGGCCTCTTTCACACTTGTGTCGGTACGGGTCCGTCGCTATGCGTCGGGCCAACGTACCGACGCACAGACCCCCCCACGGTCACGCACAGACCCCGCCCGCGCACACACACACGCAGTCTCTGCCCACACACCGCCCACACTCCATTATAGTGCATCATTGCACTATAGGAACTTTCGATTCCGGTATCCGATATTGCAAAAGTATCGGAGCTCGGTATCGGAATTCCGATACAGCGAATATCGGCCAATACCCAATATTTGACGTATTAGAATGCTCAACACTAGTGGCTACTAAGATAAAAGGAATTTAGTTCCTCCAGGGAGTCACTGACTTTCTGTCACAGAGGCATGAATGGCATGGCGAGGCTACAGTAATTTCATGCTATACTGTAAGCAGAAGATATAAGCACACCCAGACACTTTGACAGCACGCTCTGCACAGATGTGCTGCCGAACCGACTGTCAAAGTTCTTTGGTGTGTTTACAGCCAACGCTCACAGTATAAAAAGCGGAGCTGAGAGTGGTGACTGTAGCAGCTCCATGCATATACAACGAATGGAAGTTGGCAACTCCCAGGAGGAAACAGAAATCATTTTCTTCCAGTAACGCAGCCAGGATGCATTGTAAAGTTATTTACCTGTAGATTAACCCTATAGCTGCAGGTAAATAGTGTTTTTCAAGTTAACAAGTTAACAGATTGCCTTTAACCCCTTCAAGACCCAGCCTATTTTGACCTTAAAGACCTTGCCGTTTTTTGCAATTCTGACCAGTGTCCCTTTATGAGGTAATAACTCAGGAACGCTTCAACGGATCCTAGCGGTTCTGAGATTGTTTTTTCGTGACATATTGGGCTTCATGTTAGTGGTAAATTTAGGTCAATAAATTCTGCATTTATTTGTGATAAACACGGAAATTTGGCGAAAATTTTGAAAATTTCGCAATTTTCACATTTTGAATTTTTATTCTGTTAAACCAGAGAGATATGTGACACAAAATAGTTAATAAATAACATTTCCCACATGTTTACTTTACATCAGCACAATTTTGGAAACAAAATTTTTTTTTGTTAGGAAGTTATAAGGGTTAAAATTCGACCAGCGATTTGTCATTTTTACAACGAAATTTACAAAACCATTTTTTTTAGGGACCACCTCACATTTGAAGTCAGTTTGAGGGGTCTATATGGCTGAAAATACCCAAAAGTGACACCATTCTAAAAACTGCACCCCTCAAGGTACTCAAAACCACATTCAAGAAGTTTATTAACCCTTCAGGTGCTTCACAGCAGCAGAAGCAACATGGAAGGAAAAAATGAACATTTAACTTTTTAGTCACAAAAATTATCTTTTAGCAACAATTTTTTTATTTTCCCAATGGTAAAAGGAGAAACTGAACCACGAAAGTTGTTGTCCAATTTGTCCTGAGTACGCTGATACCTCATATGTGGGGGTAAACCACTGTTTTGGCGCATGGCAGGGCTTGGAAGGGAAGGAGCGCCATTTGACTTTTTGAATCAAAAATTGGCTCCACTCTTTAGCGGACACCATGTCACGTTTGGAGAGCCCCCGTGTGCCTAAAAATTGGAGCTCCCCCACAAGTGACCCCATTTTGGAAACTAGACGCCCCAAGGAACTTATCTAGATGCATAGTGAGCACTTTGAACCCCCAGGTGCTTCACAAATTGATCCGTAAAAATGAAAAAGCACTTTTTTTTCACAAAAAAATTCTTTTAGCCTCAATTTTTTCATTTTCACATGGGCAACAGGATAAAATGGATCCTAAAATGAGTTGGGCAATTTCTCCTGAGTACACCAATACCTCACATGTGGAGGTAAACCACTGTTTGGGCACATGGTAAGGCTCGGAAGGGAAGGAGCGCCATTTGACTTTTTGAATGAAAAATTATTTCCATCGTTAGCGGACACCATGTCGCGTTTGGATAGCTCCTGTGTGCCTAAACATTGGCGCTCCCCCACAAGTGACCCCATTTTGGAAACTAGACCCCCCAAGGAAATAATTTAGATGCCTAGTGAGCACTTTAAACCCTCAGGTGCTTCACAAATTGATCTGTAAAAATGAAAAAGTAATTTTTTTTCACAAAAAAATTCTTTTCGCCTCAATTTTTTCATTTTCACATGGGCAGTAGGATAAAATGGATCATAAAATTTGTTGGGCAATTTCTCCCGAGTACGCCGATACCTCATATGTGGGGGTAAACCACTGTTTGGGCACTCGGCAGGGCTCGGAAGAGAAGGCGCGCCATTTGACTTTTTGAATGGAAAATTAGCTCCAATTGTTAGCGGACACCATGTCGCGTTTGGAGAGCCCCTGTGTGCCTAAACATTGGAGCTCCCGCACAAGTGACCCCATTTTGGAAACTAGACCCCCCAAGGAACTTATCTAGATGCATATTGAGCACTTTAAACCCCCAGGTGCTTCACAGAAGTTTATAACGCAGAGCCATGAAAATAAAAAATAATTTTTCTTTCCTCAAAAATGATTTTTTAGCCTGTAATTTCCTATTTTGCCAAGGATAATAGGAGAAATTGGACCCCAAATATTGTTGTCCAGTTTGTCCTGAGTACGCTGATACCCCATATGTGGGGGTAAACCACTGTTTGGGCGCACGGCAGGGCTCGGAAGGGATGGCACGCCATTTGGCTTTTTAAATGGAAAATTAGCTCCAATCATTAGCGGACACCATGTCACGTTTGGAGAGCCCCTGTGTGCCTAAACATTGGAGATCCCCCAGAAATGACACCATTTTAGAAACTAGACCCCCAAAGGAACTAATCTAGATGTGTGGTGAGGACTTTGAACCCCCAAGTGCTTCACAGAAGTTTATAACACAGAGCCATGAAAATAAAAAAAAAAATTATTTTCTCAAAAATGATCTTTTAGCCTGCAATTTTTTATTTTCCCAAGGGTAACAGGAGAAATTTGACCCCAAAAGTTGTTGTCCAGTTTCTCCTGAGTACGCTGATACCCCATATGTGGGGGTAAATCACTGTTTGGGCACATGCCGGGGCTCGGAAGTGAAGTAGTGACGTTTTGAAATGCAGACTTTGATGGAATGCTCTGTGGGCGTCACGTTGCGTTTGCAGAGCCCCTGATGTGGCTTAACAGTAGAAACCCCCCACAAGTGACCCCATTTTGGAAACTAGACCCCCAAAGGAACTTATCTAGATGTGTGGTGAGCACTTTGAACCCCCAAGTGCTTCATAGAAGTTTATAATGCAGAGCCGTGAAAATAATAAATACGTTTTCTTTCCTCCAAAAATAATTATTTAGCCCAGAATTTTTTAATTTTCCCAAGGGTAACAGGAGAAATTTGACCCCAATATTTGTTTTCCAGTTTCTCCTGAGTACGGTGATACCCCATATGTGGGGGTAAACTACTGTTTGGGCACATGCCGGGGCTTGGAATTGAAGTAGTGACGTTTTGAAATGCAGACTTTGATGGAATGCTCTGCGGGCGTCACGTTGCGTTTGCAGAGCCCCTGATGTGCCTAAACAGTAGAAACCCCCCACAAGTGACCCCATTTTGGAAACTAGACCCTGAAAGGAACTTATCTAGATGTGTGGTGAGCACTTTGAACCCCCAAGTGCTTCATAGAAGTTTATAATGCAGAGCCGTGAAAATAATAAATACGTTTTCTTTCCTCAAAAATAATTATTTAGCCCAGAATTTTTTATTTTCCCAAGGGTTACAGGAGAAATTGGACCCCAAAAGTTGTTGTCCAGTTTCTCCTGAGTACGCTGATACCCCATATGTGGGGGTAAACCACTGTTTGGGCACACGTCGGGGCTCAGAAGGGAAGTAGTGACTTTTGAAATGCAGACTTTGATGGAATGGTCTGCGGGTGTCACGTTGCGTTTGCAGAGCCCCTGGTGTGCCTAAACAGTAGAAACCCCCCACAAGTGACCCCATTTTAGAAACTAGACCCCCCAAGGAACTTATCTAGATATGTGGTGAGCACTTTGAACCCCCAAGTGCTTCACAGACGTTTACAACGCAGAGCCGTGAAAATAAAAAATCATTTTTCTTTCCTCAAAAATTATGTTTTAGCAAGCATTTTTTTAGATTCACAAGGGTAACAGGAGAAATTGGACCCCAGTAATTGTTGTGCAGTTTGTCCTGAGTATGCTGGTACCCCATATGTGGGGGTAAACCACTGTTTGGGCACACGTCAGGGCTCGGAAGTGAGGGAGCACCATTTGACTTTTTGAATACGAGATTGGCTGGAATCAATGGTGGCGCCATGTTGCGTTTGGAGACCCCTGATGTGCCTAAACAGTGGTAACCCCTCAATTCTAACTCCAACACTAACCCCAACACACCCCTAACCCTAATCCCAACTGTAGCCATAATCCTAATCACAACCCTAACCCCAACACACCCCTAACCACAACACTAACCCCAACACACCCCTAACCCTAACCACAACCCTAATTCCAACCCTAACCCTAAGGCTATGTGCCCACGTTGCGGATTCGTGTGAGATATTTCCGCACCATTTTTGAAAAATCTGCGGGTAAAAGGCACTGTGTTTTACCTGCGGATTTTCCGCGGATTTCCAGTGTTTTTTGTGCGGATTTCACCTGCGGATTCCTATTGAGGAACAGGTGTAAAACGCTGCGGAATCCGCACAAAGAATTGACATGCTGCGGAAAATACAACGCAGCGTTTCCGCGCGGTATTTTCTGCACCATGGGCACAGCGGATTTGGTTTTTCATATGTTTACATGGTACTGTAAACCTGATGGAACACTGCTGCGAATCCGCAGCGGCCAATCTGCAGCCAAATCCGCACCGTGTGCACATAGCCTAATTCTAAAGGTATGTGCACACGCTGCGGAAAACGCTGCGGATCCGCAGCAGTTTCCCATGAGTGTACAGTTCAATGTAAACCTATGGGAAACAAAAATCGCTGTACACATGCTGCGGAAAAACTGCACGGAAACGCAGCGGTTTACATTCCGCAGCATGTCACTTCTTTGTGCGGATTCCGCAGCGGTTTTACAACTGCTCCAATAGAAAATCGCAATTGTAAAACCGCAGTGAAATGCGCAGAAAAAAACGCGGTAAATCCGCCATAAATCCGCAGCGGTTTAGCACTGCGGATTTATCAAATCCGCAGCGGAAAAATCCGCAGAGGACCAGAATACGTGTGCACATTCCTAACCCTAACCCTAGCCCTAACCCTAGCCCTAACCCTAACCCTACCCCTACCCCTAACCCTACCCCTAACCCTAACCCTACCCCTAACCCTAACCCTAACCCTAACCCTACCCCTAACCCTAACCCTATTCTAACATTAGTGGAAAAAAAAAATTTCTTTATTTTTTTATTGTCCCTACCTATGGGGGTGACAAAGGGGGGGGGTCATTTATTATTTTTTTTATTTTGATCACTGAGATAGATTATATCTCAGTGATCAAAATGCACTTTGGAACGAATCTGCCGGCCGGCAGATTCGGCGGGCGCACTGCGCATGCGCCCGCCATTTTGGAAGATGGCGGCGCCCGGGAGAAGACGGACGGGACCACGGCTGGATCGGTAAGTATGATGGGGTGGGGGGGACCACGGGGGGGGGATCGGAGCACGGGGGGGGGAATCGGAGCGCGGGAGGGGTGGAACGGAGCACGGGGGGGCTGGAACGGAGCACGGGGGGGTGGAACGGAGCACGGGGGGGTGGATCGGAGTGCAGGGGGGGTGATTGGAGCACGGGGGGGTGATTGGAGCACGGGGGGAGCGGACACGAGCACGGGGGGGAGCGGAGCACTGGACGGAGGGGAGCCGGAGCAGTGTACCGGCCAGATCGGGGGGGTGGGGGGGCGATCGGAGGGGTGGGGTGGGGGCACACTAGTATTTCCAGCCATGGCCGATGATATTTCAGCATCGGCCATGGCTGGATTGTAATATTTCACCCGTTATAATGGGTGAAATATTACAAATCGCTCTGATTGGCAGTTTCACTTTCAACAGCCAATCAGAGCGATCGTAGCCACGAGGGGGTGAAGCCACCCCCCCTGGGCTAAACTACCACTCCCCCTGTCCCTGCAGATCGGGTGAAATGGGAGTTAACCCTTTCACCCGGTCTGCAGGGACGCGATCTTTCCATGACGCCGCATAGGCGTCATGGGTCGGATTGGCACCGACTTTCATGACGCCTACGTGGCGTCAAAGGTCGGGAAGGGGTTAAAAGATATACAATTGAAGAGAGATAGTTTTTACTTCTTGCTCAGGACTGGTCAAGAGATTCCCCTCAAGAGAAAACGGCCTTGTCGTAAGTTCTGAGTCTTGACGCAATCGCCAGAATAATAAAATAGCCTTTTAATGAAATAAAGATTAGTTTGCTGTTACCATCTGTATTGCATGGCACGCTTCCATTATTATGCCGCAGTAAACCTCTTTTGATTTAATCCAAACTTAATTTCCAGTCTCTTATTATCTCACTACAGATCCTTTATGGTTTCTCCCGGCGTACGGTAGAGTGGGGAATACGAGGATGGAGTGTTTACTACACAGCCTTGGAAAGCTAACTATATTTTATAGAAAATAATTTTGTTAGGCAAGTCTGCAGCCGCGAAAATGTGTAACATACAGAACAACAAAAGTGTAAGCCGAATTAATGTCACATTTCTTGTTCTTTATTGAAATATTCACCATCTGTTTCCCAGTTTGGTGACAAAAATCTGTAATGGCAGCAAACAGTATCACCGGTAAATCAGAATATCAATTTCACTTGTAGCCTAATAGCAGTGATACTGCATCTGCCATGCTGTTTGTAAAAATACATTAATCTATTTTTTTTTCAACTTACTATCTAAAGATTTAATTGACAGCCATAAAGGAAAGTGCTTTGCAGTTTATAATACTAATTGCATCTGCTAAAAGCTATAGAAATACAGCACTTCATAACTCAGTGTCTAATATACATCAATGATTTGTATGAAATATCAAGGGCATGCTATCTGTGCAAGACAGAGTAAACAGAATATACTGTGTTTTGACAGGGATTGATAAAAACATACCTTTAGGATACATCAAAATATGGCCCTCCCCATCTTATCTCACTCCGTTCTATGAATAGTGTACATTTGTGCTAAAGCTTCACTGTAAATCTTTATGAAATCATGCCAGGGTGGGGATTACTTATTATGAAGAAGGATAATATCAATGAATACAAATATGATTACTGTTTTTTTTTTTGAAAGATTATGTAGGTTTAGGGAATTCCAAGCTTGGTCAATGCTGCCACCTAGAGGTATCTTGCATGTGCTCATGTCTAAAAACATCTCATTTAAATGCATTTTAGAGTCCGAAACTGATAAACTTTGCATTAACATATTCCTCAGAGCTCGCAGGTTAGATGAAGCGATAAAACAGGGCCAGCGACTTAATTACATAAGTACAACAAAAATGTGGAAATTAGGCTGCACCTGTATCTTTACCACCAAATACACGAAATGCCCTGTGATCAAAGACATTTGGGAGAAATGAGTTTTCATGCCCACCACTTAGTAGTTCTCGAAAATCCAAAGAAAAGCTTATTTGTACAGGGTGGGCCATGTATGGGGATAAACCTGGGTGGTATCAGGATCCTGTCAGCACTGGCGCACTGTCACGGCTGAGCAGAGTGACTTACCCATACTGCGGGAGAGCCCGGGTCAGATGCCACAGGAAAAGCTCAAGTAGACGGGACCTGAGCAGCGCACTGAAGAATAGTCAGAATGTAAGCAAGTAGTCATACACAGAGATAGCAGCGCAGTACAAAAGGCACAGGCAGAACTCTAAATGGGGACAGAACCAGATCAGAAACAGACAAGCATAAAGTAGCACAAGCACAAAGCACGGGCACAACAGGGTCACACACACTCGGCCAAGGGTCAGAGTATAAAGAGTATAAGCGAGGAGAAATGAGCAAACAATGAAGCTATAAGAAGCCTCCCAGAATCCCATAGTGAGGCCGTCCAGATTAACCTCTGAACTACCTAATCCCACAAACTATGCAGATCGTGACAGTACCCCCCTCTCAACGGGGGACCTCCGGACCCCCAGGTTTCCCAGGATGCCGGGCATGGAATGCACGAACCAGATTGTCAGCGTGTACTGATCTGGCTGGTACCCTTGATCGATCTTCCGGACCATACCCCCTCCAATGTACCAAATACTGCAAAGACCCTCGAACCCACCTGGAATCCACAATATGTTGTACCTCAAACTCCATATGTCCCTCAACCAAGAATGGAGAAGGAGCAGCTTCAGTATCTTCCCTCACCACCCCAAAGGGTTTAAGTAAAGACCTATGAAAGACATTATGGAGTTTTAAGGAGGGAGGAAGATGGAGGCAATAGGTTACTGGGTTTACTACTTCGATGACCTCATAGGGACCAATAAATTTAGGTCCCAGTTTGGTGGAGGGCAATCGAAGATTTATAATTCGTGTAGACAGCCACACTTTATCCCCACAAAGCAGCGTTTGAGCAGAGTCCCTTTACCTATCCGCAAAACATTTATATTTCTCCTGTGCTTTAGAAATATTTAAATGAACCTTAGTCCAAAGATCCTTTAGACGATTGACCCCGTCTTCTGCCCCAGAACAACCAGATCTTCTCGAGAAAATTTGCCAAGATGAGGGTTAATCCCATAATTAATAAAAAATGGGGACCTACCGGTAGATTGGTTTACCTGGCTGTTGAAGGTGAATTCTGCTAATGGTAAGGCATCAGACCAGTCACTTTGCAGGGTAGAAGTCAGGCAGCGAAGAATTTGTTCACACGACTGGTTGGTGCATTCAGTTTGTCCATTGGTTTCTAGGTGATACGCTGAGGAAAAAGACAGAAATATCCCCAATTTTTGGCAGAAGGCCCGCCAGAATTTAGACACAAACTGAGTCCCTCTGTCTGACACAATATTCCTGGGGACCCCGTGTAAACGTACCACCTGGGACAGGAAATATCTAGAGAGCGTCTCTGCTGAAGGTAAACTTGTCATGGGTACAAAATGTGCCAACTTAGAAAACCTATCCACCACTACCCAAGTAACAGTATTACCATGGGATGATGGAAGATTGGTGATGAAGTCCATGGACAAGTGAGTCCATGGCCTTCCTGGGACCGGCAAAGGCACCAATTACCAGGCCGGCCGGCCAGCAACTCAAGCTCTTAGAATGGGCACATATCCCATATACTGCAACATGTTTCTTGATATCCGAAGCCATTAAAGGACACCAAAATACCCTTGCCACTGCTTTCCGTGTGGCGGTCATACCAGGATGTGCACTCAACTTCGAATCATGGAACTCCCACAGGAGTATGTTGCGTAAATGCTGCGGGACAAACAATTTATCTACTGGTTTGGAGCTTGGAGCCAAAGATTGAGCCCTCACTCTCTCGCTCCAATTCCGATGACACCTCGGCAACCACAAGTCTGGGTTCAAGAATGGGGGATGGTGGATCGGGGGTGGATAACTGCTCAAAACTATGCGAAAAAGCATCAGCATTTACGTTCTTAGACCCTGGCCGAAAGGTAATGGAAAACTGAAATCTGGAAAAAAAAAATGTGACCAGCAAGCTTGCCTCGGAGTCAGTCTTTTAACAGATTTGATGTACTCTAAATGTTTATGGTCAGTGATAACCGTAACAGGATGAGCCGCCCCCTCCAAAAAGTGCCTCCATTCCTCGAATGCCAATTTAATAGCCAGAAGTTCTCTATTGCTTACGTTATAATTTTTCTCCACCGGAGAAAATTTCTTAGAAAAATAGGCACAGGGCCTGAGATTAGTCAGAGAAGCTGGTCCTTGCGACAAAACTGCCCCCACCCCCACCTCAGAAGCATCTACCTCAACCACGAATGGTTTGTAAGGATTCGGTTGGACCAAGATAGGAGCAGATGAAAAACAGTTTTTTAGCATTAGAAAGGATTTTTAGCTAACGAGGATCAGTTTCTGACATCTGCCCCTTTACAATTGAGGTCCATGAGAGGCTTAGTCACCTGTGAAAAACCTTTAATAAACTTGCGATAATAATTTACAAATCCAAAGAAGCGCTGGAGTCCCCTAAGGTCATGGGGCTGGACCCACAATAGCTTGCACTTTCTTGGGATCCATGCGAAAACCCTGGGGTGAAATTATAAGACCTAGAAATGACAATTCCTGAACAAAAAGCGAACATTTCTCGAGTTTGACGAACAATTGGTTTTCTCTGAGCTTCTGAAGCACTGTTTTAACATGGAACAAATGGGAAAATCTGTCAACAGAATATATCAGGATATCATCTAAGTATACCACCACAAAACAACCAATGAGATCCGAAAATACCACATTGATAAAATTCTGAAACACCGCGGGTGCGTTGGTGAGCCCAAATGGCATTACTAGATTTTCAAACAACCCGTCAGACATAAGGAAAGATGGTTTCCACTCATCCCCTTCTCGTATTCTTATTAAGTTGTAAGCCCCTCTCAAATCCAGTTTAGAAAACCATTCAGAACCAGAGAGCTGGTTACAGAGATTAGGGGATATGTGTTCCTGACAGTAATTTTATTTAGTTCTCAAAAGTCGAGGCAGGGACATAGGCAGTCATCTTTTTTCTTAACAAAGAAAAACCCAGCTGCTACCGGGGAAACTGAGGGTCTTATGTGCCCCTTATGGAGACTTTCAGAAATATACTGTTTCATAGCTAAGCGCTCGGGGCCCAACAGATTGAACAGGCGAGCTTTGGGCAATTTGGCTCCAGGAATCAGATCGATGGCACAATCAAATGGCCTATGAGGGGGTAATGCCTCAGCCTCACTTTCAGAAAACACGTCTTCAAAGTCTCTCAGGTACTCCGGAATACCCTCCAGACTATTAGAGACACAGAGGTTTTGCGATTTTCACACAGCAAATTGATTTATGGTAACATTCAGTACACTTGGACCCCCACTTAACAATCTCCACA
The DNA here is from genome assembly GCF_032444005.1 of Ranitomeya imitator. NCBI lineage: Eukaryota > Metazoa > Chordata > Amphibia > Anura > Dendrobatidae > Ranitomeya > Ranitomeya imitator. The sequence continues at coordinate 142,921,352 of NC_091282.1, forward strand.
GATTCCCAGTCGATCACTGGGTTATGATACTGAAGCCATGGCATGCCCAGCACCAGCCCTGCTGGTAACTAGTCCATGGCAAAACATTTAATCTCTTCCGCATGGGAAGAACCAATTTTCAACACAAACTTTTGGGAAACGGAAATGATCCCAGTTCGGGTAATGGGAAATGAGTCAATAGCCACGAAGTGGTGTAGGAAGCCTGACTGTCCCTATCTGGTATTGGAAAATGACATCAGAGCTGACCAGGTTGAGTGATGAACCACTGTCAACCAGTGCTGTAGAGAAAAAACGGACATTGTCTACCAGCAGTTCAACCCTTAGAAAAACTTTAGGACATGAGTAAGAAAGTACCTGCAGGTCCAGGCAGCGTACTCGACCACTACCTATCTGATCCTATTTGTGGGTTCCCTGCCATTGTTTTTTTGGTATTTATAGTTTCTAGTTCAATATTTTAATTATTATCATTATAGAGTACTTTTAGGTCTATTTTTGTAATTTCTTGGCTTTTCCTACTCGACCGCTCCCCGGACCTAGTCGTTTTGCGTCGCTTTGGAGGACGATAGGCACGAGTGGCAATCTTTTTTCGAATGACCAGACTCGTCACAATAAAAACAGAGGTGCTTCTCTCGGCGATGTCTCCTCTCTATCTCCTTGAAAGAATTGGCGCCAATTTCCATGGGTTCAGGAGCGACACCAGTCTCTTTGCTGCTGGAGAATAGGGATGTCTCAGACTGCATGACACCCCTAGCTCAAAGCCAGTGGTCCATGCGCACGGCCTGATTAATGGCATCCTCCAAGGTGTCAGGTGGTGGATAGAGGGCCAGAGCATCTTGGAGGCGTTCAGACAGGCCTCTGCGGAATAAGCCCGGAAGGGCGGCATCATTCCATGAGACCTCCGCCACCCAGCGTTGAAACTCCACACAAAACCACTCAGCTGAGCGTAGGCAAGGAGTCATACACAGAGATAGCAGCGCAGTACAAGAGGGACAGGCAGATCTCTAAAAGGGGACAGAACCAGATCAGAACCAGACAAGCATAAAGTAGCACAGGCACAAAGTACAGGCACAACAGGGTCACACACACACAGCCAAGGGTCAGAGTATAAGCAAGGAGGAATGAGCAAACAATGAGGCTATAAGAAGCCTCCCAGAATCCCATAGAGAGGCCGTCCAGATTAACCTCTTAACTACCTAATCCCACAAACTATGCAGATCATGACAGGTGGGCCATGTATATGGATACACCTAAATAAAATGGGAATGGTTGGTGATATCAACTACCAATTTGTGGCACATTAGTACATGGGAAGGGGAAAACTTTTCAAGATGGGTGGTGACCATGGTGGCTATTTTGTAATCGGCCATTTTGGATGTAACTTTTTCCACTGTATCCGTATAAATGGCCCACCCTGTATATTATTTTAGTTCCTCTTGAGTCTTGCATTCAGATGCTAATCTATACAGATATAACTTAACTTTTGTTCCCACTTAAAAATCTGAAAATTATAGACTTTTATGTTCACCTAGCTTTAACCCCTTTACCCCCAAGGGTGGTTTGCACGTTAATGACCGGGCCAATTTTTACAATTCTGACCACTGTCCCTTTATGAGGTTATAACTCTGGAACGCTTCAACGGATCCCAGTGATTCTGACAAAGTTTTCTCGTGACATATTGTACTTCATGACAATGGTAAAAATTCTTTGATAGTACCTGCGTTTATTTGTGAAAAAAACGGAAATTTGGCGAAAATTATGAAAATTTCGCAATTTTCCAACTTTGAGTTTTTATGCAATTAAATCACAGAGATATGTCACACAAAATACTTAATAAGTAACATTTCCCACATGTCTACTTTACATCAGCACAATTTTGGAACCAAAATTTTTTTTTGTTAGGGAGTTATAAGGGTTAAAAGTTGACCAGCAATTTCTCATTTCTACAACACCATTTTTTTTAGGGACCACATCTCATTTGAAGTCATTTTTAGGGGTCTATATGATAGAAAATACCCAAGTGTGACACCATTCTAAAAACTACACCCCTCAAGGTGCTCAAAACCATATTCAAGAAGTTTATTAACCCTTCTGGTGCTTCACAGGAATTTTTTGAATGTTTAAATAAAAATGAACATTTAACTTTTTTTCACAAAAAATTTAATTCAGCTCCAATTTGTTTTATTTTATTAAGGGTAACAGGAGAAAATGGACCCCAAACATTGTTGTACAGTTTGTCCTGAGTATGCCAATACCCCACACGTGGGGGTAAACCACTGTTTGGGTGCATGGCAGAGCTCGGAAGCGAAGGAGCGCCATTTGACTTTTCAATGCAAAATTGACTGGAATTGAGATGGGACGCCATGTTTCGTTTGGAGAGCCCCTGATGTGCCTAAACATTGAAACCCCCCACAAGTGACACCATTTTGGAAAGTAGACCCCATAAGGAACTTATCTAGAGGTGTGGTGAGCACTTTGACCCACCAAGTGCTTCACAGAAGTTTATAATGTAGAACCGTAAAAATAAAAAATCATATTTTTTCACAAAAATTATCTTTTCGCCCCCAATTTTTTATTTTCCCAAGGGTAGGAGAAGAAATTGGACCCCAAAAGTTGTTGTACAATTTGTCCTGAGTACGCTGATAGCCCATATGTGGGGGTAAACCACTGTTTGGGCGTATGGGAGAGCTCGGAAGGGAAGGAGCGCCGTTTGACTTTTCAATGCAAAATTGACAGGAATTGAGATGGGACGCCATGTTGCGTTTGGAGAGCCCCTGATGTGCCTAAACATTGAAACCCCCACAAGTGACACCATTTTGGAAAGTAGACCCCCTAAGGAACTTATCTAGAGGTGTGGTGAGCACTTTGACCCACCAAGTGCTTCACAGAAGTTTATAATGCAGAGCCGTAAAAATAAAACATTTTTTTCCCACAAAAATTATTTTTTTAGCCCCCAGTTTTGTATTTTCCCGAGGGTAACAGGAGAAATTCGACCCCAAAAGTTGTTGTACAATTTGTCCTGAGTACGCTGATACCCCGTATGTTGGGGGGAACCACCGTTTGAGCGCATGGCAGAGCTCGGAAGGGAAGGAGTGCCATTTGGAATGCAGACTTAGATGGAATGGTCTGCAGGCGTCACATTGCGTTTGCAGAACCCCTAATGTACCTAAACAGTAGAAACCCCCCACAAGTGACCCCATATTGGAAACTAGACCCCCCAGGGAACTAATCTAGATGTGTTGTGAGAACTTTGAACCCCCAAGTGTTTCACTACAGTTTATAACGCAGAGCCGTGAAGATAAAAAATCTTTCTTTTCCCCACAAAAAATATTTTTTAGCCCCCAGTTTTGTATTTTCCCAAGGGTAACAGGAGAAATTGGACCCCAAAAGTTGTTGTCCTATGTGTCCTGAGTACGCTGATACCCCATTTTTTGGGGTAAACCCCTGTTTGAGCTCGGAAGGGAAGAAGCACTGTTTTACTTTTTCAACGCAGAATTGGCTGGAATTGAGATCGGACGCCATGTCGCGTTTGGAGAGCCCCTGATGTGCCTAAACAGTGGAAACCCCACAATTATAACTGAAACCCTAATCCAAACACACCCCTAACCCTAATCCCAACAGTAACCCTAACCACACCTCTAACCCTGACACACCCCTAACCCTAATCCCAAACCTATTCCCAACTGTAAATGTAATCTAAACCCTAACTGTAAGTTTAGCCCCAACCCGAACCCTAACTTTAGCCCCAACCCAAACTGTAGCCCTAACCCTAGCCCTAGTCCTAACCTTAACCCTAGCCCTAACCCTAACCCTAGCCCTAACCCTAGCCCTAACCCTAACCCTAACACTAGCCCTAACCCTAGCCCTAACCCTAACCCTAGCCCTAACCCTAGCCTTAACCCTAGCCCTAACCCTAGCCCTAATGGGAAAATGGAAATAAATACATTTTTTAAATTTTTCCCTAACTAAGGGGGTGATGAAGGGGGGGTTTGATTTACTTTTATAGTGGGTTTTTTAGCGGATTTTTATGATTGGCAGCCGTCACACACTGAAAGACTTTTTATTGCAAAAAATATTTTTTGCGTTACCACATTTTGAGAGCTATAATTTTTCCATATTTTGGTCCACAGAGTCAAGTGAGGTCTTGTTTTTTGCGGGACGAGTTGACGTTTTTATTGGTACCATTTTCGGGCACGTGACATTTTTTGATCGCTTTTTATTCCGATTTTTGTGAGGCAGAATGACCAAAAACCAGCTATTCATTTTCTTTTGGGGGAGGCGTTTATACCGTTCCGCGTTTGGTAAAATTGATAAAGCAGTTTTATTCTTCGGGTCAGTACAATTACAGCGACACCTCATTTATATCATTTTTTATGTTTTGGCGCTTTTATACGATAAAAACTATTTTATAGAAAAAATAATTATTTTTGCATCGCTTTATTCTCAGGACTATAACTTTTTTATTTGTTGCTGATGATGCTGTATGGCGGCTCGTTTTTTGCAGGACAAGATGACATTTTCAGCGGTACCATGGTTATTTATATCTGTCTTTTTGATCGCGTGTTATTCCACTTTTTGTTCGGCGGTATGATAATAAAGCGTTGTTTTTTGCCTCGTTTTTTTTTTTTTCTTACGGTGTTTACTGAAGGGGTTAACTAGTGGGCCAGTTTTATAGGTCGGGCCGTTACGGACGCGGCGATACTAAATATGTGTACTTTTATTGTTTTTTTTTATTATTATTTAGATAAAGAAATGTATTTATGGGAACAATATATATTTTTTTTTCCTTATTTTGGAATATTTTTTTTTATTTTTTTTTTTACACATTTGAAAAATTTTTTTTTTACTTTTTTACTTTGTCCCGGGGGGGACAATACAGATCGGTGATCTGACAGTTTGCACAGCACTCTGTCAGATCACCGATCTGAGAGCAGTGCAGGCTGCTTCACAGTGCCTGCTCTGAGCAGGCTCTGTGAAGCCACCTCCCTCCCTGCAGGACCCGGATCCGCGGCCATCTTGGATCCGGGTCTGGAACAGGCAGGGAGGGAGGTAAGACCCTCGCAGCAACGCTATCACATCGCGTTGCTGCGGGGGGCTCAGGGAAGCCCGCAGGGAGCCCCCTCCCTGCGCGATGCTTCCCTGCACCGCCGGCACATCGCGATCATCTTTGATCACGGTGTGCCAGGGGTTAATGTGCCGGGGCGGTCCGTGACCGCTCCTGGCACATAGTGCCGGATGTCAGCTGCGATAGGCAGCTGACACCCGGCCGCGATCGGCGGCGCTCCCCCCGTGAGCGCCGCCGATCGTGCTGGACGTACTATCCCGTCCATGGTCATAGGGGCCCACCCCACCTCGACGGGATAGTACGTCCGATGTCAGAAAGGGGTTAAGGGAATATATCATCAGGCAGGTTTTTGCTTTGTAATATGAGAGCACCATGTTATAGGGGAAGAGACCCCGATTACAGTGATATGTCACTTTGCACTGTGTTTTGCTATTTCAATAAAGTCAGTGTTTTGTCATCAGATTAAAACCACAGGACAAGCTGCCTCGTGCCTCTTAGTCTCACCACTCCCCTAGCACTGGTTAGCAGCTCTGTGACTACAGAATGTACACAGAAAGTTGTGATGTGGGTGGGGTTACAAACAGCTCAACATTAGGAATGAGTGAGCATTAAAATGCTCGGATGCTCATTACTTGAACTGAGCAATTCCTAATGCTTGGATGCTCGTTTCGAGAAATGAGCATAATGGGAGTCAATTTTTCCAGCAGACCCTACAAGGAGTTCTAGGGGGCAGTGAAAATGGTGAAATGGATGGAAAAATTTCTAAATGGAAGGAGAACGGCATGGGGAAGACCAATAGAGGCATCTCTGACTCCCAGATTGCTGCTGAGAATAATTGTGTCACATGTTTAATCCACTTTAAAGACTGACAATAAAACATTCAAACTCAAAGAGAAATTGGAGTTTACAGTAAAAAAAAATGTTAAGAAACATCCTTTTCTGTATAATTACTTGTAAATAAGGCAAATGTAAAATGGGTTTAAAAAATAATTTCAGTAAACCAAAATTGAAATCTTTATTAGAAAATGTAAATTTCAGTGTAATTTATGAAGGAACCAAGAACTGCCAAAAATTTGATGGAAAACTAATTCAGATACACTCTGTATTGAGACATAGAGGAGGTCCTCAAACACATTATGTTCAAATTGTTATGTAGTGGTACTCCTAGACTCATAAAGGCTATGCAGTAAGTGCAAAGGTTGCCAAAAATTGCAAGCAGGGTCCTCCATACACCATTCAAGTCACCAACTGTAGTATCTCATTCAAATATTGCTAACAAAGTCTAGTTATGGTACTCCCACAGTCATAAAAGTTTTGTAGACAGTGCAGTGCCTGCCAAAAATTACAAGTAGGGATATTCATACACCCTTGAAGGCACCAAATGTCGTGCCTCATTCAAATGTTAAGAAAGTGTAGTTGTGGTACTCCTACGCTCATGAAGGCTCTGCACACAGTGCAAGCCAGAAAAAAAAAGGAGAGTCATCCACACGCCCTTAAAGGCACCAAATGGAGTTCTTCATAAAAAAAAAATAACAAAGTGTAGTTGTGGAACTTCTGCACTCATAAATGCTTTGCATACAGTCATCCACAGACCCTTGAATGAAACAATTTGCAGGCCTCATTAAAATATTTTGAGAGTGTAGTTGATGTACTCATACAGTCATAAAGGCTTTGCACAAAATGTAAAGCCAGTAAAGAAGTAAAGAATGATAAGGAGGGTAATACAGTTATCCTTAGACCCTTGAAGGCAACATCCTGCAGGCCTTGTTCAAATATTGAAGAATAAAACCACTTTATGCGCTGTTGTCATCTGGTGGTGTGGAAAAGTCTGGGCTAATCCAGGTTTGGTTCATTTTTATGAGAGTGAGCCTGTCAGCATTTTCAGTTGACAGACAAAAGCACCTGTCTGTTATGACCCACCTTGGTGGCACTAAAAACCTGCTCAGACAATACGCTAGGTGCAAGGCAGCACAACACCTCCAAGGCATAGAGGAACATCTCAGGTCAAGTGTCCAGCTTTGAGACCCAATAGTTGAAGATCGCAGAGGAAATAGGGAGTACACTGGTTTTGCTGGCCCAGTATTGCTTAATCATCTTTAAAAAAAATTCCCTCCTTGTCAAAAAATACCCGGTCATCAGGGCATGGACTATGGGAGGGTGTTATGAAATTGGTCCAGGCCTTTGACAGTGCACTCCTGTCTCTGCTGTACTTAGTGTGTATCTCCCTTGACACTCCTCCTTGGTTGGACAAGAAAGCTTGCCTCCCCGCTGCTAGCTTTGTCTGATGGGAATTTTTTCAACATAGTTTTTTTCCACAATGACCTTCAGGTATAGTACCATTTTAGCACACCTCTCTGCCTCAGGAAGGAGAAATGAGAGGTTCTCCTTGCAACATGGGCCTAGCAGGGTGAACAACCAGAACTGTTTTTTTGCCAAGATGAATGCAACCTAAGGGTCACGGGAAAGGCAGAAGTACACAATGTCAGCTTTATGTGTCAAGCTCCCTACAGCTAACACTTCGCTATATGCACTATGATAATTACTCACCATCTCCTACGCCATTTCTTCCTCCTCAATCAATCCAAGTAGGAGAGACGGGACAAAGCTTGTGTGGGTACTAGCCTTTTTTGCACTGGCAACCTGCTCTTTGTTCCTTCTCCTCCTCTTCATCCTACACCTCCTCATTGTTACCCAATTAGCGCTGAGTAGATGAGATGAGGCTGGACTGGATACTATCTCCCTTTCTCATGTCATCCTTTATCTCAACCCGGTATGCATGCAAAGCTTCAGCTTAAGTTGTGAGCAGCGACTGGTGTAGAAGGTGGAGGAAACACTGATAGAAGTAGGGCTAGCAATCCTCTGCATCAGTAGCACATGTGTCATGCATAGGTGGAACTTTGCCCCAGCCATCAGGGAAATGTAGCTTCCTTGGCTACAAGTGCTTGTCCACATGTTGATACAAGGTGGGGATGTCACACCAGATATATGGTGGTGTCTTGGGACTGAGTACTGAGGGATGAGTTGGCTGAAATCCTCCACATCAACAAGCCTAAATGGCATCATTTCCATGGCAAGCAGTCTGGAAATTTGCATGTTTAGCATTTTTGCTTGTGGGTGGGTGGCTATAAACTTTCTTTTTTGCTTCAAGGCCTGGGGTAGGGACAGCTGTATGATTTGCTGGGACAAGTTTTTAGAAGTGCCTGATGGTGGTGCCTCAGAATGTGCAAGCACAGGTGCTTCCCTCTGGTCACCCAACAGACTCTTCATGCCGGTTTTGGTGCAGCCGATCCCTCCCTCAGTGCAGCTGGCCTTGCTCTACATACCAGCTTCCCAGGTTAGGTCAGTGACTTTGTCATCCACCACTTCAACTCCCACCATGGCACCTTTGTCCTCCTGACTTGGTGACTTAACATGACTTATCGGAAACTGTGTCTCATTATCATATACTTCCTGAGACAAAATTTGCCATTCCCCACCATCATCTTCTGGGATCAATGGTCCCGTTTGACTCAATATGGTAGAAGGAAGGAGGATCAGGCTGAAGATTAAGTAATCCAGACTGTTGGCTCATGAGAGAGGACAGTGTGGAAGACTGGGTGGTGCTGGCAAGCTGTTGTCCTGTGCCTCCCTGCAAAGTGGGACAGGAAGCTATGTGTCATGGATGGGTGTGTTTCTTGTGCTCCAGCAACAGGCATAGTCGTACCTGCCCCACGTCCCCAGCATCTGCATGCACCAACAGCAGCACTTCCACTTTCCCATCCGTAATCAAACACCTTGTGTATTTTCTAATTGCTAGGTCTCTGGAAACCAAGTTTCCTTTATTATTTGAAACTTTATTTTTTTAATTAACCAAAAAAATTGGTCAACTGTAGCAGGCAAAGCAGTTTTAAAAATTTTAAACTACCATAATTTTACACAAAGCAAGTTAAACTATATGAATGACAATAGTCAATTTTTGAAGCCAAAAAATGTGTTCACATGTTACAGGCTGAGTGGTTTTTAAACTTTTAATCCACTGTAATTTTACATAGAGCACATTAAACTGTATGGATGACTAATCGAATCCACTAAAAAATTTTGAACGAGTTTTGGCAGTTTCACATACCTGCATAATGTAACACAAATCACATTAGACTGTATGGTTGACTAATTCAATCTAGAAAAAAAAAGGTTGAACTTTTTTGTCGTTTTATGTACCACTATAATGTAACACAAACCACTTTAACACAAAGAAAGGAAAGGGAATGGAAGTCAGCTCTCCACATCCAGAATCACTTCGCTGTATCATGTGAAGCTGCATAGAGTCGTTCCAGTCCAAGACGTGGAAAGAAATCAAAGTTGAAGGAGGTCCTCCAGCGGAAAATATCCACTATATAAATTGATAATCCAGTTGGTACAAAAAAAATCATCTTTTATTATCTCAACATAAGAAATATAAATACTGGCCACCTAAGAGGATGCATGTACAGAAACCGACGCGATTCAGCAAAGTGCCTTAATAATGGTGTGCATGACAGCATACTGAACATGTTTCTGATATACTTCCCCATTCCCCACACAGATGAATTGTACAGAGTCTGGATAATTACAACAAATTTTAACCCTATAGGCTGAGGTTGGAAAGCACAAACAAATTACACAGACAATTAATGGAAAATCTCAAAGGAAAAACCACTGAAAAACAGAACATATTATGTATATCATGGTATGTATACCACCGTAATGTAACACTAACCACTTTAAACTCTATAGATGACTAATTCAATCCAGAAAAAGAATTTGATTTTTTTTTTGTTTTATATGCCACCGTCTCTCTGTATGGCTAAGCAGTACTGTACAGCCACATATCAGGTATTGCCACTTTCAGCAAAAAGTGTAGGACAAATTATGGTGCCATTTTTACACAATTCTTTGTGAAAATGTAAAATCTGGGGCCAAAACTAAATTTTGATGGTAAAAATGTAGTTATGTTTTCTTCACTACCCAATGGTATAAAATTATGTGACATACCCGTGATGTCAATATGATCACTGCATCCCTAGATGAATTCTTTGACAGGTGTAGTTTGTAAAATGGTTTGTTAAAAAAAATTCCTATTAGCGCTTAGAAAAATTAAAAACTTGGGGCTAAACAACATTTTAGTGGTAAAAATGTAATTTATTCTTTCTTCACCGCTGAATGGTATACAATTTTGTGAGGCACAGTTGGTTTCAATATGATCACTGAATTCCTAGCTGAATTCATTGGGGAGTGTAGTTTGCAAAATTGTGAGGTTTCTTTCTGGCACCTCAGGGGCTCTACCAATGTGATATAGCACCCTCAAACCATTCCAGCAAATCTTAACTCCAATATGACACCTCTTCCCTTCTGAGCTTTGCACTGTGCCTCAAAATTAGTATTCCTTCACGTATGGTACATGGTACAATTTCTCCTGTTTCCCTTGATAAAATAAAAAAAATGATGCTAAAATAACATTTTTTGGGTGGAAAATATGATTTTTTAGTTTCATGGCTCAATATTATAAGCTTCTGTAAAGCACCTGGGGGTTCAAGGAGTTCACCACACATCTAAATACATTCCCTGAGAGGTGCAGTTTCCAAAATGGGGTCACGTTTGGCAGGGTTCCACTGTTTAGGTACATCAGGGGCTCTCCAAATGGGACATGGCGTCCTCTAATGATTACAGGAAATTTTACATTCAAAAAGTCATATGATGCTCCTTCCCTTCCAAGCACTGCTGTGTGCCCAAACAATAGTTATCTCCCTCATATGGGGTATTGATGAACTCAAGAGACATTGCACAACAAATTGTATGGTGCAATTTCTCCTGTTACCCTTAATAAAATGCAAAATTTGGGGCTAAAATAAAATTTTTGTGGGGAAAATGTGAGTTTTTATTTTCCCAGCTCAACATTATAAACTTCTGTGAAGCACCTGGGGGTTCAAGGTGCTCACTACACATCTACATACATTCCTTGAGGGGTCTACTTTCCAAAATGGGGTCACTTGTGGTGGATTTCCACTGTTTAGGACATCAGGGGCTCTGCAAACAGACATGACATCCACTAATGATTCCAGAAAATTTTACATTCAAAAGGTCATGTGACGCTCCTTCCCTTCCAAGTCCTGCTGTGTGCCCAAACAGTAGTTTTCTCCCTCATGCAGAGTATCTGCGTACTCGGGAAAAATTGCGCAATAAATTGTATGGTGCAATTTCTCCTTTTACACTTAAGAAAATGCAACATTTGGCGCTAAAATTACATTTTTGTGGGGAAAATGTGATTTTTTAATTTTTACGGCTAAACTTTTTATTTTCAGGGTTCAATATTATAAACTTTTGTGAAGCTCCTGTGGGTTTTATGTGCTCACCACACATCTAAATCAGTTCCCTGATGGGTTTAGTTTCCAAAATAATGTCACCTGTGGGGGATTTTCACTGGTTAGGCACATCAGGGGCACTCCAAACGCGACATGGCGTCCGCTAATTGTTCCAGAAAATGTTGCATTCAATCAATCAAATGGCGCTTCTATGGTTCTGCCGTGTGCCCAAACAGTGGTTTTACCCATATCCCATATATGGGGTATTAACATGCTCATGAAAAATTGCACAACAAATTTTGTACTTTTCCTGCTACCCTTGTGAAAATAAAAAAAATTGGGTCAAAAAGTAAGTTTTTTTGTAAAAAAAAAAAAGTTAAATGCTCATTTTTTTCCACATTCCAAAAATTCCTGTGAAGCACCTGAAGGATTAATAAACTTCTTGAATGTGGTTTTGAGCATCTTGAGGGGTGCATTTTTAAATGGTGTCACTTTTTGGAACTTTAAAAAAAAAAAGACCCATCAAAATCACTTCAAATGCGAGGTGGTCCCTAAAAAAAATGGTTTTGTAAATATTGCTGGAAAAAGGAGAAATTGCTGGTCAACTTTTAACCCTTATAACTTCCTAACAAAAGAATTGTTTAAAAAATTGTGTAAAGTAGACATGTGGGAAATGCTATTTATTAAATATTTTGTGTGACACATCTCTTTGGTTTGAGACGTAAGAATTCAAAGTTTGAAAATTGCAACATTTTCATCAAATTTAATTTTTTTCACAAATAAATGCAAGTGATATTGAATAAATTTTACCACTGTCATGAAGTACAGTATGTCAAGAAAAAAAAAAACAATCTGAGGAGAATCAGTGGGATCCGTTAAAGTGTTCCATAGTTATGACCTCATAAATTGACACTGATCAGAATTGTAAAAATTGGCCTCGTCATTAACATGCAAACCACGTTGGGTGTAAAGGGGTTAATTTTAATATGGTGAAACATAAGTGAAGCTTTAAACTGTGAGAAGAAAATATAACAATGTAATGTCTGCAGTGTGTTTCCTATAGGTGTGTATCATACAAGTGTGAAGATCAAAATTAATTCCGGAAAAATGTATACAGATATATATGTGTGCTGCCATATGCCACCATAGCACTCTAATCAGCATGTCTATTTGTCTTCCTACAGGTGCGTCACTCAGCTTTCCACACTGACTTCTTACCTCTGCTCCTAGTATTCACATGGTACGTCACTCAGCTTTCCACTCAGACTTCTTACCTCTGGTCCTAGTATTCGCATGGTACGTCACTCAGCTTTCCACACAGACTTCTTACCTCTGCTCCTAGTATTCACATGGTACGTCACTCAGCTTTCCACACAGACTTCTTACCTCTGCTCCTGGTATTTACATGGTACGTCACTCAGCTTTCCACACAAACTTCTTACCTCTGCTCCTAGTATTCACATGGTACGTCACTCAGCTTTCCACTCAGACTTCTTACCTCTGGTCCTAGTATTCGCATGGTACGTCACTCAGCTTTCCACACAGACTTCTTACCTCTGCTCCTAGTATTCACATGGTACGTCACTCAGCTTTCCACACAGACTTCTTACCTCTGCTCCTAGCATTCACATGGTACGTCACTCAGCTTTCCACACAGACTTCTTACCTCTGCTCATAGTATTCAAATGGTATGTCTATCAACTAACCCCAGCTTTACCCCAGTGTTATTTATGACGTTGTTTACTTTGGCTTGATCATATGCCTCTGGTCCGCTCTTAATTCTCTTACCAGGCGGAGCACAGGCCACTCCTCTCTGCTTCACACCTGAATGCACTTTGTAGCGCATATATTGCATAGCACAAGTCTGCCAAGACTTTAGTCTGCAGTGTGTATCTTATAAGTGTGTATCATACAAGTGTGAAGATCAAAAATAATTCCACAACGATGTATACAGACTGTGCCCTGCCATCTGCCACCATAGCACTCTAATCAGCTCGTCTATTTGTCTATTCTCCCTACAGGTACGTTACTCAGCTTTCCACACAGACTACTTACCTCTGCTCCTAGTATTCACATGGTATTTCTATCAACTAACCCCAGCTTTACCCCAGTGTTATTTATGACCTTGTTTACTTTGGCTTGATCATATGCATCTGGTCCACTCTTAATTCTCTGACCAAGTGGAGCACAGGCCACTCCTCTCTGCTTCACACCTGAATGCACTTTGTAGCGCATATATTGCATAGCACAAGTCTGCCAAGACTTTTGTCTGCAGTGTTTATCTTATAAGTGTGTATCATACAAGTGTGAAAATCAGAATTAATTCCAGAATTGAACTAGAAGGTAACTGAAGGGAACTGGCTACAGTCACTGTAAACAATGTTTCTGTTTGTTTTCACTCTCACCCCTATAATCCTTCACTTTCTATTAACCCCCCTAATCCCTACACCTAGTAAGGAACTGTTCATCTCTTCTTCAGTCCTCCCCAAGCATCTGTAAGGATTCCGGACTTCCCTTGTTCCTGTTCGCCCTGATCCAAGATGGAGTCTTGGATCTCACCCTGTGATGGAACTTCCTGTCTGTCCTGATTATTTAAGTCCGAGTCATGTGGTGTTCTGTGCCTGAGTATTTTGTGCTGCTGGCTCCTGAGCTTCTGCCTGTGGTCTGGGGAACTCCCTGCTTCAGCTGCTCACTACTCGATGGTCTGCTTTGCCCCTTTCAGCTGCATCTCACCTCTGGAACTGCTGTGTCGGGCAGCACACCTGTGGAAGGATTTCCCTTGTTTGCTAAACTTTTCCCAGTGTTGTGCCTCTTTGCACAACCACACCAGGTGAGCAAGATTCTAGTGTTGCTTTTCTCACCAAGAGAGTTTTACTCTTCTACGACGCTTAGATAGCGCTCTCCCTCTTTTTCCCTTCATCTTCTTTCACCAGGACTTCATGCTCAATGCACCACCTGCATATTATTGAACTTCCACAAACAAGTGCTGTGCGCACGTGTGATCAAGTTTTCTGGACTTCCTCGTTTAAGTACTGTGTGCATTTCTACTTCACGTCTGCTGGATTCCCAAGTTTAAGTACTGTGTGCATTTCCACTAATTACCTGCTGGACTTCTTTGGCAAGAGTCTTGTTTGCCCCCTCGTCATATCCTTGCTGGACTGGTTCATATTAGCGTTCGCATCCCGCTATTTACTGTGCTGTGATTACCATATTGTGCTGAGCGCCTCGTTACAATTGCAGGAATATCTGTGTTAGTTCTGTTAGCATTTCTGTTTTGTTTAAATATATCTTTTACTCCAGCTTTGCTCTCAGACTGGTTTTATCCCACGCTATCAGATTCCTTAGTACCTATATATTGTTACAACATCTCACTTCCTCCTCAGAACTGTTCCTAAATATACAATCCTTTGTCCCAAACACAGACAGCCCCCTTATGCTATCTTCTTCTCCAAACCTGCTAACACTTTCTCTGCTCCTCCTCACTGCCGGTGATGTTTCTCCAAATCCTGGTCATCCTCACCACATTCTCACAGTCATTTCTACCTCCCATCCACGCTCTATCACAACTTTCCATAACCTCTCTAGCCTTATACCCATTCGCCCAGCCCCCGCATCCCCAGTCCCACTAGCAGGAGCTCTATGGAACGCTCGGTCTGTCTGCAACAAATTTACCTACATTCATGATCATTTCATTACTCACAAACTTTCCTTCCTCGCCATCACAGAAACCTGACTCACCCCCTCTGACACAACCCCTCCTGCTGCACTCGGCAGCCACTCACAAAGATGGCCACACACTGTGTTAAGGCTGGTGGAACGCACTAAATAACTATAAAGATGGTAATAAAGTGCTTTTGCAGCCCAGGGTCCACCGTGCAGAGATGGAACCTGCTGCTAGGTAATGGTGGCACTATATGGAGGTACTACATCAGAATAAACATGGGTTCCGTCACCCAGTATGAACTGATGCAAACTCTTTTGCTTCACAGAGTCACAGGGAAACAAAGGAAGGGATGTGCCTTGTTAGCAGTCACAGGGCGCAGCAGATGAACGCTAGTGGGATCCTTGAAATTCACCCCCATTATGCTGGTAATTGATCTCGTTCTGACCCTCGGCGGCTTTTGAGCCCACAACTGAGGACGCCCTGAGTCAGATGCTGAGATCAAGCGGGAGTTCCCATCCTACACTGACCAGTTGGCAGATGCCACTATCCACCCTAACTAGGGCTAGGAAAGCGCAATAATTGCGCATGGCGCCACACTGGCAGTTGCTGCTGGTTTGACACAGTAAGGATTGTGCTCTTGTGTTAAGGATAGCACTGTCTGGTGCTAAGTAGCACCACCATTCGTGAACAGTCAACAACACTAGGAATGGGTATGATTTAGGAGCATTCACCAGAACAGGCATACATCGACAAACACGCGATAACAGGTTTGTACTAGCGCATGGCCGTGCGGCCATGCGAACCTTTTATAGCTGTAGCTCTCCAGGACCTTCCTAGTGGTACAATAGGAGCTGACACAGGACCTGAGCATGTGACCCCTGACCTGCAATGAGAGGTCTTCCTTTGGGCATGCTCAGCAGAAGAAAAGCAGGACTTAGTCCCAGGGGCGCCTGCTCACCGCTGATCAGTGCTGGTTACTAGGGTTGAGCGAAATGGATCGGCCAATTTCATAAGTCGCCGACTTTCGGCAAAGTCGGGTTTCATGAAACACGACCCGATCCCAGTGTGGGATCGGCCATGCGGTACGCGATCTTCGCGCCAAAGTCACGTTTCATATGACGCGTTCAGTGCCATTTCTCAATGAAGGTGGACGCAGAGTGTGGGCAGCGTGATGACATAGGTCTCAGTCCCCACCATCTTAGAGAAGGGCATTACAGTGATTGGCTTGCTTTCTGCGGCGTCACAGGGGGTATAAATGGGCGTGCACGCCGACCGCCATCTTACTTCTGCCGATCTGAGCATAGGGAGAGCTTGCTGTAGCTTCGTGTGAAGCAGGGATATTGTTAGGAAGAAAATATTGACCCCCAAACCGCTTGTGCTCTAATGATTTCCACTGTCCAACACCACCTTTTCTTTGCAGGGACAGTGGAGGCTAGATTTCTGTGCATCAGCTCTGTAGCTTATAAGGCTCCCTGATAGCTGAATTCTGTTTGTACGCCGCTGTGCAAACCAACTGCTTTTTTCAAAGCAAAAATCCTGTTGCTCCTTCTTTTCTGCACAGTTCTCTTGTTTCTTTGTCCACACTCGTGTGTGCAGCAGTCCTTTTTATTGCTGCCATACTTGTCCTTTGATCATTGTAGGGAGATTGAAATTCTACTACAGCACTTGTATTTTTTGATATATCTGCCAACCACTTTCTGCCACTCAAACTGTGTAGTGTAATACAGTGGGCCTGATTTTTTTCCTGCATTCTCCCACACCTAAAAAAGGGAGATATATATTGCCACTTAGTGCATCTGAGTCAGTCCTGTTTGTGGCATATCTGTCATCCACTTTCTGCCACTCAAACTGTGTAGTGTAATACAGTGGGCCTGATTTTTTCCTGCATTCTCCCACACATAAAAAAGGGAGATTTATATTGCCACTGAGTGCATCTGCGTCAGTCCTGTTTGTGGCATCTGTCATCCACTTTCTGCCACTCAAACTGAGTAGTGTAATACAGTGGGCCAGATTTTCCCAGCAGTCTAACACACCTATAAAGGGAGATTTAAACTCACAACAAGTTTACGTACACCTTCTAACTGGTTTTACAGTACCATATAATGTTTGTTAGTTTGGTTACATTTTTCCAAGAATGAGGAAGTCTGGTGGAAGAGGTCGTTTCCGTGGGCGGTCATTGCCAGCTGGTAATGATGGTAGTGGTGGTGGAGCATCAGGTGGTCTTGGGAAAAGCAATATAGCACCTAAGTTTCGAGTTGTTGAGCCAGCGTCATCGTCTGGCTACACAATGCCTCGCTCCCTTTTCTATGAGTAGGAAAACCGCTTTTAAAGTCGGAGCAGCAGGAACAAGTTTTGGCTTTCCTTGCTGACTCTGCCTCTAGCTCTTTCGCCTCCTCTTCGGAAAGTGCAAAATTTAAAAGCAGTGCGTCGTCAGTGGATGCTCCCGGTCAGGAACATGTCGCTTCCTTGTGTCCTTCACCCAGAACAACAGAGAAGGATGCGTCAGGCGACACAACAGTTTACTCCATGGAGCTCTTTACACATACCGTGCCTGGGTTAGAAAGGGAAATTGTTAACAGGCCATGCCCATTACAGGATGAATCGGACATGGAGTGCACAGATGCACAGCCACAGCTAGATTATTATGCTGTTACATTGACTCAGATCACAACATTGACCTCGCAGTGTACTGAGCCAGAATCTGACCCTGATGAGACTATGGTGCCCCATCCCGAACGCTATACCACCGGCTTACAATGTGACACAGAGGAAGGTGCACAGGACATAGAAGAGGAGGTGATAGATGACCCAGTTGTTGACCCCGATTGGCAGCCAGTGTGGGAACAGGGTGCCGCCGGCAGTAACTCTGAAGCGGAGGAGGAGGAGCCGTAGCAGGCATCAACATCGCAAAAGCTTTCATCTGGCAGGCCCTTATCTGGCCAAAAACGTGGGTCAAAACCAAAAACAGTTGTAGGACAGCGTGGCCATCAGGTTAAAGTAGCTCAGTATGCAATTCCTGAAAAGGTATTCGATAGTAGGAAGAGTGCAGTCTGGCAATTTTTTAACCAAGATCCGAATGATCAGTGCAAAGTCATCTGTAAGAAATGCTCAAGGACCTTTAGCAGAGGTCAGAATGTGAAAAATCTAAATACAACTTGCATGCGTAGACATTTAACCACCATGCACTTGCAAGCCTGGACTAACTACCAAACATCCCGTAACGTTGTTGCACCCGCTCACAATGAAGCTAGTCAGAAACGCTACATTCCTACCCTCAATGTAAGCACACTGTTTACCACTCCACCTGCAGCAAATGTGGAGGTATCGTCGTAAGGCCAAAGCAGTCAGGAAATCACCAGGTTCTTGGTAGGAAACACTGTATGTAGGCCAACAGCAAGAATACCATCACCAACCCTCTCTCAGTCTGCCATGTCCACCACCACCATACAATACCATTGTATTGACATTTTTGCTATGTTAGGCCTTCGATGCCTGTCTGCGGTCACTCCTTCCACTAGGCCTCCACTGACCACACCACTGCTGCCCGTGTACCCCTGTAACCAATTTAAAATTGCCTACAGCCATGTGTTATTATTTTAGGCCTTCGATGCCTGTCTGCGGTCCCTCCTTCCACTTGTCCTCCGCTGACCACACCAATGCTGCCTGTGTACCCCTGGAACCTATTTAAACCTGCATCGAGCCAACTTTTTTATTTTAGGCCTAGTAAGTCTGTCTGCGGTCCCTCCTTCAAATTGTCCTCCGCTGACTACACCAATGCTGCCTGTGTACCCCTGGAACCTTTTTTAAACTGCATTGAGCCAACTTTTGTGTTTAAGGCCTACTACCAGTGTCTGTCTGCGCCACTCAATACAGCTGTCCTCCACTTAAAAAAGCTGAGCTTCAATTGTCAGGTTTCCAGCCTATCGGAATTTGAAAACTGCATTGGGGCTGCAAGTTTGGTTGGGGCCTACAAACGGTGTCTGCCGCTCCTAGGTGTTCTGGTTTACTTGCCTTAGCTTCAATCTTCAGGCTTTCACTAAGTAGTTTTAATATTAAACTGCATTTGGCCTACTAGTTTGGTTGGTGCCTACTAACAGTGTCTGTCGCTCCTAGGTGTTCTCCTGGTTTCCTTTCCTGAGCTTCTATCTTCAGGCTTTCATTAAGTAGTTTTAATATTAAACTGCATTTGGCCTACTAGTTTGGTTGGGCCTACTAACGGTGTCTGCCGCTCCTTGCTGTTCTCCTCCACTGAACAAAGCAGTGCCGCCTGTTTACTATTGTTACCAATTTTGAACTGCATTTAGCCTACTTACTGATTTGGGCCTACTCACTGTGTCAGCCTCTCATTACAGTTGTCCTCCACTGAACAAAGCAATGCCGCCTGGTTAGTCCTGTTACCAATTTTGAACTGCATTTAGACCACATTATTATTTGGGCCTATATCTGTGTTTCCTCCTCATCCTGCCCATTGCCCAGCCAGTGCTAGATGAGTCTGCTGGTACATTGACCCTCACCACTACATTCCCCTTGCACGCTACACAGCCAGAATGTGACCCTGCTGAAAGTCAGGTTCCCCTTCCCGCATACTATACCACCTTACACGGGGACAAAGAGGAAGGTGCAGATGAAAGTGCAGGTTCCTTCATCAGGTGGGGGGCATACTCGTTGGTGATGTCACTGGCACAGAGCCCCTCATAGTACGCAAAAGCCATACCCCCCACTACTTTAGCCAAATGACCCCCAATTTTCAATGCCTAACTATTATTATAAGGTAAATTAAGATTGACAAGCTTCAGTAACAAAAATGGATGTTTTTGCCATTAAAATGGGCACTGTAGGTGTTTTCCTGGCCTCCACCCACTGCTGACTATGCTTCCCCATTGACTTGCATAGGGTTTCGATCGATCCCCGACTTTTCGCGATAATCAGTTGATTTCACTCCACTCGACTTTTGAGATAGTCGGGTTTCGCAAAACCCGACTCGATCCAAACAAAGTAAAAGTCGCTCAACCCTACTGGTTACAATGACTGAGCTGGGAAGGGCAGCACTAACCAATCTCACAGTATCTGACTGAGCCAGGTGCTGGGACTGATGTCTCTGCTGAGCAGGCTCCACTGTGGCTGGAGGAGAATGGGAGACTACAGCAGAGGTGGTTTGAGATTCCCCCTGTGCAGCGGCGGGAACTCGACACCTAACACACTGGACCTCATATTCACCTGCTTCTGCTCCCTATCCAACCTCTCTAACTCACTTGTTCTTCTTTCTGACCACAACCTATTTCTTATCTCTCATATCCTCCCTGTCTCACAACCCTTAACAGCTATTCAACACCTTCAATTCACTCCTCCGTACCCCAGCACCTCCTCTCTCTCCACTCATCTCAGCTGAAGACTTTGCCTCATTCTTCAAGCAGAAGATTGATAACATCAGAAACAGTTTTGGTCGACACCCCCCAGAGCCCTTCCTCCTAACTGCCCAGCCCTCCACCTCGAAAACCAACTTCTCCACCATTACAGAAGATCAACTATCCAATCTACTCTCAAGATCACATCTCACCACCTGTGCACTTGACCCAAAACCCATCCAACCTCATCTCAAACCTCACCACAGTCTTCATCCCAACCCTAATCCATCTTTTCAACCTATCACTAATAAATGGGGTTTTCTCCTCAAGCTTTAAACATGCCTCAATCACACGTATCCTCAAAAAGCCCTCCCTTGACCCATCCTCTGCATCTAGCTATCGCTCCATATCACTTCTCCCCTATGCCTCAAAACTATTGGAACAACACGTCCATCTTGAACTGTCCGCCCACCTCTCTTCTTGCTCCCTCTATGACCGCTTCCAATCTGGCTTCCGGCCACACCACTTCACTGAAACTCCCTAACTAAGGTCACCAATGACCTATTAACCGCCAAGGCCAAGCGACACTACTCTGTCCTACTCCTCCTGGACCTGTCCTTTGCCTTTGACACAGTGGACCATTCCCTATTAGTACAAACCCTGTCATCTCTTGGCATCACAGACTTGGCCCCATCTTGGATTGCGTCATACCTAACAGACCGGACATTCAGTGTCTTCCACTCGCATACCACCTCATCACCACGTCCCCTATCTGTCAGAGTCCCGCAAGGTTCAGTCCTAGGTTCAGTCCTAGGGCCCCTGCTTTTCTCCATCTACACCTTCGGCCTGGGACAGCTCATAGAATCTCACAGCTTTCAGTATCATCTATATGCTGATGATACATAGATCTACATCTCTGGACCAGATATCACCACCCTACTAACCAGAATGTCTGTCCGCTATTTCATCCTTCTTCTCCGCTAGATTTCTAAAACTTAATATGGATGAAACAGAACCCATCATCTTTCCCCCATCTCACTTAATCCCCCCATCAGACCTATCCATTAAAGTAAATGGATGCCCACTCTCCCCAGTCCTAAAAGCTCGCTGCCTCTGGGTTATCCTTGACACTTTTCTCTCTTTAAAACCACATATAAAAGCCCTTTCCACTTCCTGCCGACTTCAACTCAAAAATATTTCCCGGATCCGTACATTCCTCAATTAAGAATCTGCAAAAACCCTAGTCAATGCACTCTTCATCTACCGCCTTGACTACTGCAACCTCCTCAGTGGCCTCCCCCTCTAACACTCATGCACCCCTGCAATCTATTCTAAACTCTGCTGCCCGACTAATCCACCTGTCTCCCCGCTATTCCCTGACCTCTCCCCTCTGTCAATCCTTGCACTGGCTCCCCATTACCCAAAGACTCTAGTTCAAAACCCTAACTATGACATACAGTATAAAACCATCCACAGCCTGTCTCCACCAAACATCTGTGGCCTTGTCTCCCGATACTTACCTGCACGCAACCTCCGATCCACACAAGATCTCCTTCTCTACTCCCGTCTTAGCTCCTCTTCCCACAATCACATGCAAGATTTTTCCTGCGCATCCCCCCTACTCTTTAATTCTTTACCACAACATCGAAACCTTCAAAAAGAACCTGAAGACCCACCTCTTCCAACAAGCCTACAACCTGCAGTAGCCACCGCACGAACAATCCACTGCACGACCAGCTCTACCCTCACTTATTGTATACTCACCCAACCCTTTTAGATTGTGAGCCCTCGTGGGCAGGATCCTCTCTCCTCCTGTACCATTGTGACTTGTATTGTACTGTACTTGTTTTTATTATGTATACCCCTCCTCACATGTAAAGTGCCATGGAATAAATGGCTCTATAATAATAATAAAAAATAATAATAATGTAATTATTTTCCCTAGAGTAATTTCCAAATAGCACTTGTGTTCATCCTACCATTCACATACAGCCCCTTTACTATTCTTCTTAAAAATGAGTACAATATGATGGCATACATGAGATACCTCTTAGTTTGATTTATAGTCAGCAAAGAACATTGTGTTAGATTACCATCTCCTTAACATCTATTGTGCTTATGTTTAATTCATCTAAGAAATGCACGAGACAATGCTTTGGAGAATTCTTTGATATTATTTTGAAAAGGCACATATATACAGGGTCACCTTGCAAATAAGTAACCTACTTTCAACATTGTCAGAAGACAAGTATTACACTTGAATCTTGGTCAACCACTAAAGAGACACCTACAACAAGACTGCCCTGAAACCTACTAAATAAAGTTGCAATATATGATGGCATTTTATTGAATAGTAAAAGAGAAACACAAAATATACAGACAAGATACAATCTCGACTAATTCCTTACTAAAATTATATGTAACATAAGTAAAAAGTAAAACCAAGGACAGAAACATAAAGTTTAAATACCGTGCAGTAAATAAATAAATAGCATAGTGCATGAAAATAATATATGGTATTTAGTTAACATGTTTTTTGATTTAAAAAAATGCAAAAGCCTCATCACGGCGACCGTAATAGGGACAGTACTAACTCTAGTGTTAAAAACCTTACCGTTTTTCAAGTAACATGCATGTAGATAAGGGCTGAGACAGACTGAACCCAAGTAGAGGACACACAGCCGAGGAAGGTCACATAAATAATGCCCAGTTCAAGAGAAAGGCAGGCCACACCATTATAAGCCACACCCTTATAAATTTTCCAAATACAGTTGGAAAAAGGAGAATTTGCTGGTCAACTTTTAACCCTTATAACTTCCTAACAAAAAAAAATTGTTTAAAACGTGCTGATGTAAAGCAGACATGTGGGAAATGTTATCTGTCAACTATTTTGTTTGACATTAGTCTGATTTAAGAGCATAAGAATTAAAAGTTTGAAATTTGCAACATTTTCCAAATTTTTCACCAAATTTCCATTTTTTTCACAAATAAATGCACGTTACTAGTGATGAGCGAGTGTACTCATTGCTCAGGTTTTCCCGAGCACGCTTGGGTGACCTCCGAGTATTTATGACTGCTCGGAGATTTAGTTTTCATCGCGGCAGCTGAATGATTTACAGCTACTAGCCAGCTTGATTACATGTGGGGATTTCCTAGTGTGGCACCCCTAGGGGTATTTGCCACAAAAATAGTTACTGACAGTAAATACAAATACTAAATTAGCAAGACTGCACTACCACCTCCGGCCAGAAGGGGGAGCTCCAGAGACTCCCCTTGATCCATTCTGGTCTGAGAGAAGAAATAGCAGTTGGGCCAAGGAGCTGAAAGTGAGAGGTCATACAGTTGAATATCTAACAGCCCTGTGACTGTTACCAGGCCTAAATCACCGGCCTGAGGAGAAGAGGGATAGAGAAAAAGGACATTGTGAGAACCGGGTAGCATTAATCACTACCCAGAACAGGCGCAAAGACGGATACCGGATCCGTGGCTGTATTCATTATATATAATACAGCAACCGGAAAAACGTGAGGTGATATCAGCTTCACTAGGGCCGGACGCAGCAACAGACACAGAGTTCAGCGGTACTCCCAGAGGGGGTAAACCGATAAAAGGACTCGGGTTGCCCGTCGAACCAGGACCCGGAGGGGACAGATTGGGCCGGCAGCCAGTTCACATACAGCAGCAGGGCCACACAGAAATTGCGCACAATAAGAGGCGAAGACCCCGGCAGGGTCAAAGTAACTCAGAGTTCCCATACAGACTCCGGTGACAGGACTGGTTGTAAATCCTTTTATGTTAAAGTAAACTGGTTAAACGTTTCAGTGCCTCAGACTTTCATTTGGACAATAGCTATCTATCCAGGATCAGGATCATCACCCCTGAGAGAACCTGCTGCTGATCAAGTAAGTGCCTGCTCCCTCACGATACCCCTTACACTGTGCATTGCCTGAGGCTACAGCACCGGGTCAAGCCACCCGTGACATCCCCCTCAAGAGACAGACTCCATTGGTCCGGTGCTGGGTATCCCGGTCTCCTGGGCGTCACAATTGGCGTCACGAACAGGATCTAGCCAGCCCGTATACCGGGTATTGTGTGCCGTGATTGGAGCCCAAAACTGTGAAAACTGGGATGAAAAATCTTGAAAATTGACTTTATTAAAGAAAAATCCATTCCCCATTGAAAACTATTGAAAGTGACTTTTCCCCATTGGTTATAATGGAGTAAAGATGGCCGCCATCCCCTGAGGTAATCACTTCATAACTGTTAGGCACGAGACTGTTAATTGAGCTACGCCATCACCTGAGCCCCAGTCTAACTGAAAAACTTCAGAATCCGCCATTACAGAGCGCGGTGGGTGGGAGCAGCAGGGGGCGTGTCATTGTGGGCGGCACCAAGCTGAGCGCTCTGACATCAGAGCAAGGGGAAAATCGATCCTGCTGCACAGCGGAATGAATCTACACTATCCCGACGGAAGCGGAGGACCGGAAGGGTCCGGATTAACTAAGGGGGCACAGTATGTCGCAGCACGGAGACGCCGCAGCACTCGGCCACGCTAATGCAGCTGAAAGACAGAGTGTCAATAGAGAGTCCGGCAGCGCAGCGGTGCAAGGAGTGGCGCCCATCATGCCGGTGCTGATGCCATATACCCCGGGTGGCCCATGGCTTCCAATGTATGAAGGTGAGCCTAATACCCTTGACGATTTCAGAGAAAAGATGCTGGCCCATTTTGACATGTTCCCTGTGGGTGAAGTTCAGCGTGTTAGTCTCCTGATGATGCAGTTAAGTGGCCATGCTAAGCGAGAAGTCACAGCATGGGCAGCTGATCTAAAAGGCACTGTTGAACGCATATTTGCTGGATTAAAAGCTACATTTGAAACCACGGCCAGCAGCAAAGCTAAAATACGATTCTTTAGTTGCAAACAAAAAGCTAATGAGGGCGTGAGAGACTTTGCCTTAAACCTGCAGGAAGCCCTTAAATCACTTACACTGGCTGAACCCATTTTTAACACCGGAGCGGATAAACTGCTAAGAGATCAATTTATTGAGGGACTCTACACCCCTTCTCACCGGGGGCATGTGAGCATGCTTGTTTTTAAGAACCCTGAATTGACATTTGCCCAATTAAAGGAGAGCGCTATACATCTCCAGCTGGCAGAGGCACCTCGGGATCAGGATCCTGCGCAACCCATGGCAGAGGCACCTCAACAACAGGGAGTGCCAGTGACATCAGCTATGTCTGGGGCCATTGCTAAGCCCCTGGGGCCCAGTACTAATGAGGCTCTTCAACAAAAGCTTGACTCTTTAGCTGATGTTGTTGCTTCAATGGCTAAAACCATGCAGGAGATGAGAGGACACAAGATGGAGTTGGCAAACTGTAGAGAGGATGTTCCATGGATGAGACCCCGGAGATACCCGACATGGAGAGGACGACCCCGCGACCGCTACCAACCGGATGGACAGCCCATTTGCCGCCGTTGCCAGCAGCCGGGCCACTTTGCACGAGATTGTGATTTAAACGGGAATCCCCTGGGAATGCGGGCCGCTTCGCAGGAATGAACTTTCAAGGCCCAACACCCTGG
Source organism: Ranitomeya imitator (assembly GCF_032444005.1). Lineage (NCBI taxonomy): Eukaryota > Metazoa > Chordata > Amphibia > Anura > Dendrobatidae > Ranitomeya > Ranitomeya imitator. The sequence goes on from NC_091282.1 coordinate 142,947,319, forward strand.
CACGACAGGTACATCGGAGGACGACCCATTATCCCTATCGTGCTGGACGGAATTCCCCTCAACGCTTTGCTGGACACAGGTTCCCAGATTTCATCTATACCGTATATCCTTTATAAGAGGTACTGGGCTGATGCAGATATTGATAAAGGGCCCTCTGATGTTGAACTAGATATATGGGCCAGTAATGGTAAGTTGGTACCGAAACTAGGATTCAGGGAGATGACCATAAAGATTGGTAAAGTAGAACTGAAGAAACAGGGTATAATTGTTGTTGATGTTGACCGGCGGAACTGTGAACCAACTGTATTGATAGGAATGAATGTGTTAGAGAACTGCTTTTCCGAAGTCATTTCTGTCTTACAGCAAATTGCTGAAACTGCCCAATCCTGCCAGCAGAGAGTTCTCCGGAGGGAAATAAAAGTATTGATGTTAAGGCAACAGGTAGAAGTTGCAGGTGGAGAAATCGGCAGTGTGAGGGTAAGTGATCCAACGTCTATTGTAATCCCACCAAAAACAGAAATGCTGGTATGGTGTAGAGCAGCCATTGGTACTAAGGGACGAGATTATCAAGCCTTAATAGAACCAGTGTACACCGACAGCAGGCCCACTATACTCACAGCACGAGGGATAGTCGAGGTACACCGGGGACGAGTGCCGGTACGACTTTTAAACTGTGGAGAGGAAGAGGTCACTTTGCCAAGGTATGCTACAATGGCAAAGCTATATACTGTTGACAACAATGCCATCACAACCATTGAGCCCTTAGAACCAACCTGTCAGGTGGAAGGCAATGGCTCAGATGGAGAAATGGAGGATTGGTGCCAACAGCTACACGTGGGCATAAATTCAACACCTACCCATCAAAAACAAGGGGTGTATAGGCTAGTGACGGAATATGAACAAGTCTTCAGTAAACACCCATTGGACTTCGGACGGATAGAAGGGGTAGAACACACAATCCCCACAGGTGACCATCCCCCAATAAAAGAAAGATATAGACCCATACCGCCCGCTCACTATCAATGTGCAAAAGATATGCTGAGGGAAATGAAACAGGCCGGGGTAATAAGAGACAGCTGTAGCCCCTGGGCGGCCCCTCTAGTGATTGTCAAAAAAAAAGGACGGAACCATGAGAATGTGCGTAGACTACCGGAAGATTAATAACATCACCCATAAAGACGCCTACCCCTTGCCTAGGATAGAAGAGTCCTTAACTGCTTTGAAATCTGCTAATTATTTTTCCACCTTAGACTTAACAAGCGGGTATTGGCAAGTCCCTGTGGCTGAGAGAGATAAGGAAAAGACGGCATTCACCACACCAATGGGTCTATGTGAATTTAATCGCATGCCGTTCGGACTCTGCAACGCATCCGGTACCTTCCAGCGGCTGATGGAATGCTGCCTCGGACACAAGAACTTCGAGACCGTCCTCCTGTACCTAGATGATGTGATCGTCTACTCAAAGACTTACGAACAACACTTAATAGACCTGGCAGAAGTGTTCGAAGCCTTATCCAGGTATGGCATGAAAGTCAAGCCATCCAAATGTCACCTTCTCAAGCCAAAGGTACAGTACCTGGGACACATCGTGAGTTCGGAGGGAGTAGCACCAGATCCCGAGAAAATAAGCGCCATAAGGGATTGGCCAAGACCTACCAGCGCAAAAGAAGTGAGACAATTCCTGGGATTGGTGGGTTACTATCGCAGATTTATAAAAGGATTTACCAAGTTGGCAGCACCCTTGCAAGACACCTTGGTAGGGCAGACGAAGAAACCTTCAAACCGAAACCCTCCTTTTCAGTGGAACGACGAAAGGGAAGACTCCTTTGAACAACTAAAGAAGGCACTAACCGGAGAAGAGGTTCTGGCATACCCAGATTACCATAAACCTTTCATCCTCTACACCGATGCCAGTAATGTGGGACTAGGAGCGGTGCTGTCACAAAAGCAAGAAGGTCGGGAGAAAGTCATCGCCTTTGCAAGTAGAAAGCTCCGGCCTACTGAAAGAAATTCAGAAAATTACAGCTCCTTCAAATTGGAACTACTGGCAGTAGTTTGGGCTGTGACGGAGCGTTTCAAACACTATCTGGCCGCTGCAGAATTTATTGTCTATACTGACAACAATCCGTTGACCCACCTGGACACAGCCAAATTAGGTGCGTTAGAACAGCGATGGATAGCCCGGTTATCTAATTACAACTTCATAATCAAGTATCGAGCAGGTCGCAAGAATGGAAATGCCGATGCCCTATCCCGGATGCCACACTTGAGAGATGTAGAAGAGGAAACGGGGGAGCTTGAAGAAATTGAACTACCAGCCTTCCATCGTCCCAAGGCAAAACATCATCAGTCAAGTACCTATCAGAAACAACAAGAGGTGAATTTTAATCCGTTAGCACACCATAGATGGGCTGACACCCAAGACAGCAATCCGGCTGTGAAGTTGGTGAAGGAACTGTTGACTGAGCAAAGTGCATATCCCTATGAGGATGCCCCAGAAGAGACCCATCAACTCTGGAAAGAGAGAGGCAAAATGTTCCTGTATCAAGGGAAGCTCTGTAGAAGATACACCAATCCGAAAACACATGAATTGGTTTGGCAGATTATTGTGCCTAAACAAGATGTGAAGATGGTCCTCGAAGCTTACCATAATGGTGCTGGTCACTTCGGTTGGAAAAAGTTAGAAGTACTTCTAAGAGAAAGATTTTATTGGGTCGGGATGAGAAAATCAATCGAACAGTGGTGCAGAAATTGTGGCCCGTGTAACCTCAGAAGAAACGATCAAAAGAACCAAAGAGCACCACTGCAGCCCATAATCACCAAACAACCACTTGAACTTGTAGCCATGGACCACGTGAAGTTGACACCAAGCCGGTCCGGCTATGTCTATGCCTTGACCATCGTGGACCATTATTCACGTTTCTTGGTAGTAGTACCCGTAAAAGATCTGACAGCAAAAACAGCAGCCAAAGCGTTCCAAACGTACTTTTGTAGACCCCATGGATATCCGGAACAGGTTCTCACCGACCAAGGTACAGCCTTTGAATCAGAGATCTTCAGAGAATTCTGTAATATGTATGGTTGCAAAAAGATCCGGACGACGGCCTATCATCCACAAACAAACGGCTTATGCGAGAAGATGAACCATATTGTAATAGACCTACTAAAGACTTTACCTGAGACAGAAAGGAATCAATGGCCAGAGAAATTGCCTGACTTGGTGGATCTGTATAATCATGTCCCGGTGAGCTCCACCAACTGCACCCCAGCTTACCTTATGCGTGCAAGACCCGGCCAATTACCAATCGATCTAGAAATGGGAATTCTGAAACCAGACGCAGAAGTTCAAGACTCCAATTGGGATATCATACGGCAAAAGCAGTATCGCCAAGTGCAAGAGAGTGTGGAAAGAAGCCTTCAGCAAACTAGAGAAAGACAAGAGCGAACTTTCAACCAGAATGCTCTAGCGACCCCATTAAGACCGGGTGACCAAGTGCTCAAGAGAAATCGTCGAACCAATAAACTGGACAATCAGTGGGAAGCCGTACCCTACACAGTTTTACCAACAAGAGTGGATAATCCTAAAATGTGTCTCATTAGCAAAAACGGAGGCTTAACATCTGTACTAGTGTCAAGAGACAATCTTAAATTATGTCCGGAAGCATTGAAAGAGCCAGACGTTGTCCAGCCAGAACCAGAAGTTATTCAACCCATACAGGTTCAACCAGTAAAGGAAAAAGAAGAGGAAGTGTATCACACCTGTATAGGAGACTTTCCCAAAACCCTACTAACATACCATGGTGCAGTAGTGGTTCCCATGGTGGCCTTTTACCCAACACCGAACCCAATACCAGAAGTCCCAAGACAGGAAGAGGCTGACCCCGTACTACAGGAGGTTCCAGGCCAGGAAGAACAGATTCCTGGTCAGAGTAATCCCATTCACGGTGGACTTGCCAACTCCATAGTTATGGAATTATCTTTAGCAGAGCAGGCAGATACTACATCCGCAGTAGACAGTAGTACACCACATGAAGAGACACCGCTATTACGTAGATCACAGCGTAGTACCCAGGGTCAATTACCGGCCAGGTATGCAGATTACCAACTATAAAGCTCATAATGTGAATTGTATATATGTTATGCCGTATATAGTTAAACAGAAAATGTAGTATAGTCATTGCTATCAGTCTGCAACGTTTAAGCCCAGTGCCTACAGAGACTTGTCTGTATGAACTTATTGCATATTCTTGAACTTTTTATCAGCCCGGAGGCACTAAATCAAAGCTCCGGAAAGACTGTTTTTTGAACTTTGCTTTTTGCTCTTTTTGAACTTTCTTTAGACTTTATATTGATAACTCCGTTGGAAAAATGGAACTAAATTCCTGGACACTAAGTACAGTGCCGTTCCTAATACCTTCAAGGATAGAACTGTATTAATGGACACTATTTGAAGTGACTTTTTACAGAACTCTATTTTTGTTTCCTTGAGTGGTTTTTGTAACTTTTCATTTTTAAGACTCTGTACATATTAATTGTTATTTCAAAATGTTATTGTCCCACAGTCCCGGAGTACTGTTCTTAACTAAGGGGGAATGTGGCACCCCTAGGGGTATTTGCCACAAAAATAGTTACTGACAGTAAATACAAATACTAAATTAGCAAGACTGCACTACCACCTCCGGCCAGAAGGGGGAGCTCCAGAGACTCCCCTTGATCCATTCTGGTCTGAGAGAAGAAATAGCAGTTGGGCCAAGGAGCTGAAAGTGAGAGGTCATACAGTTGAATATCTAACAGCCCTGTGACTGTTACCAGGCCTAAATCACCGGCCTGAGGAGAAGAGGGATAGAGAAAAAGGACATTGTGAGAACCGGGTAGCATTAATCACTACCCAGAACAGGCGCAAAGACGGATACCGGATCCGTGGCTGTATTCATTATATATAATACAGCAACCGGAAAAACGTGAGGTGATATCAGCTTCACTAGGGCCGGACGCAGCAACAGACACAGAGTTCAGCGGTACTCCCAGAGGGGGTAAACCGATAAAAGGACTCGGGTTGCCCGTCGAACCAGGACCCGGAGGGGACAGATTGGGCCGGCAGCCAGTTCACATACAGCACCAGGGCCACACAGAAATTGCGCACAATAAGAGGCGAAGACCCCGGCAGGGTCAAAGTAACTCAGAGTTCCCATACGGACTCCGGTGACAGGACTGGTTGTAAATCCTTTTATGTTAAAGTAAACTGGTTAAACGTTTCAGTGCCTCAGACTTTCATTTGGACAATAGCTATCTATCCAGGATCAGGATCATCACCCCTGAGAGAACCTGCTGCTGATCAAGTAAGTGCCTGCTCCCTCACGATACCCCTTACACTGTGCATTGCCTGAGGCTACAGCACCGGGTCAAGCCACCCGTGACATCCCCCTCAAGAGACAGACTCCATTGGTCCGGTGCTGGGTATCCCGGTCTCCTGGGCGTCACACTAGCAACCAGGCAACCCCCACATATACTCAGCCTGGCTAGTAGCTGTATATCATTCAGCTGCTGGGATGAAAACTAAATCTCCGAGTAGGCATAAATACTCGGAGGTCACCCGAGCGTGCTCAGGAAAACCCGAGCAATGAGTACACTCGCTCGTCACTGCAAGTTATATCGAATAAATTTTACCACTGTCATGAAGTACAATATGTTATGAAAAAGCTGTCTCAGAATCACTGGGATCCATTGAAGCGTTCCAGAGCTATAACCTCGTAGAGTAACAGTGGTCAGAATTGTAAAAATTGGCCAGGTCATTAGCATGCAAACCACCTTGGGGGTAAAGGGGTTAATTTTAATATGGTGACATATAAATGAATCTTTTAACTGTGAGAAGAAAATGTAACAATGCAATTATTTTCCCTAGAGCAATCTCCAAATAGCATTTGTGTTCACCCTACCACCCACATGCAGCCCCTTTACTATTCTTCTTACAAATGAGTACAATATGATGGCATACATGAGATACCTCTTAGTTTGATTTATAGTCAGCAAAGAACATTGTGTTAGATTACCATCCCCTTAACATCTCTGATGCTTATGTTTAATTCATCTAAGAAGTGCTTGAGACAATTCTTTGGAGAATTCTTTGATAGTGTTTTGAAAAAACGCATAAATACAGGATCATCTTGCAAATAAGTAACCTACTTTCAACATTGTCAGAAGAGAAGCATTACACTCAAATCTTGATCAACCACTACAGAGACATCTACAACAAGTCCGTGCCCTGAAACCTACTGAATAAAGTTACATCTGATGACATTTTATTGAACAGTAAAAGAGAAGCACAAAGTATGGAGACAAGGTACAAGCTCGACTATTTCCTTGCTAAAATTATATGCAACATAAGTAAAAAGTAGCATTATGAATGTAATTTATAACATTGATGATACAGAAATGGGCAAAAATGCAAGATATTGAACATGATTAAAAAGTATGAAAAACAGAATAAAAAAAAAAATGAAAATATAGAATTATAATAATGTAGGTACCTAATTATATATGCATGCATTTGTAAGGCGGTGGCGGAGACCCTCATGTACCTTCTCTCTCCTTAATGATGTTCACCTGTGTCACCCTGATGTTTTACTAAGGTTTTGCTATTATGTGCACTGTAATCCATTTGTCATGTCATGTACTGTGATGTGATGTAATGTGCTTTAGCTTAGAGATAGATTAGTAAGTAGCACAGGACCATAGTTGGATTAGAATAGATGGGGCACAGTAGAGATAGATCATAGAATAGACAGAAGTGTTAGTTAGATACAGGCAGCATAGGGATTAAGCAGATGGGAGGAGTCACAAAGCAGAGCAGCACAGAGCAGGGGGATATAAGACAGATACATCTTCTGTCAGACGCTCGGGATGCTTGCCCAAGGGCAAGATGCAGCAGTGAGAGTGAACAGTGTGACAGCAGTAGGGATAGAGCTACTATGGAAGGAAGGGGCCCCAGGCTGGGAGTCGTGCAGGTGGTCAACAGCAAGAATAGAAGCCAACCCGAAGGGCATCCAGGGTCTAAGACCTGGGCAGGAGGAGCTGAGACTGCGATCCTGGCACCTTTCCCAATTGGAATCGGAACTGGGACTGGGACTGATATAGGCAGAAATGACAAGAAGAATTGAGTCTGCCCTCAATGGCAGGGAAAGATAAGAAGATGCCTCTGTGTTTAACTTGTGCTGTCTGTGTTAAGAAAGCAGATAAGATGTCTCTGTGTTTGAACTGTGCTGCCTGTGTGATGAATACGCTGCTGTCTAGTAAAGTTAAGCTGTTTGAAAAAAGACCCAGTCTCTGAAGTGATTTGTGGAGCTCATGAATGCGGAGCCGACATGGCAGCAGAAGAGGGGAATCTGACAGAGCCTGTGAGTATGCTGTGGTGCATGCTGCACATGCAGTACAATAGACTTTATTCATCTTTTCATGTACAAGGTGCCGGGGTGCTCACGGACTGTTGCTTAGTGAACTTGCCCATGGCTACCACCACGTGCCACCTTGTTACACATTCAAAAGACAATCTAAGATGCAGTGCCAGATCATTTATGTGAGGTAAAATGTCAGTCACTTTAAAAAACACTGTATGTTGCAATCATCTTACTGTCCAATCTGATAGGATCTGTAATCCCACAAATGTATTAGTTTCTCTAGGAGACGATAAAAAGTGTCTATTGTTTTACATTTTATTTCATATATCAAGAGTAAACGTGAAAATAACAAACTTTGTAAAATACCTTATCAGTGAAATCTGCTTCTTTCTTTTCCTAGCCTGATGATTTGTTTTAAAAATTCTCAATGCATGAGTAAAATCTGTATTCAGTGAAGAAAAATATTTACATTAGTGAGATAAGAGATGACAGTTGCTGCTGATAAGATTTTATTTAGATCAGGGGTCCCCAACTCCAGTCCTCAAGGCCCACCAACAGGTCATGTTTTCAGGATTTCCTTTGCATTGCACAGGTGATGCAATTATTACCTGGGCAAGACTAAGGAAATCCTGAAAACATGACATGTTGGTGGGCCTTGAGGACTGGAGTTGGGGACCCCTGATTTAGATGACAGAGGGGAGAAGCTCTGTCTCTAGATCCTCCCTCCTTCGCATTTCTCCTCCCCTCTATATAGAGTGTCTTATCAGTGGTACAGGACCGGACTGGCCATCTGGCCATTCTGGCAAATGCCAGAAGGGCCTTTGTGGTCATGGGCTGCCTTGTCTGCTAAATTTTTAACAGAATCGGTGTTCTCAAGACACCCGTACTGTTAAGAGTTGTGATGGAGCACAAAGTCACTGACTCCATCACTTACCCCAGCAGGCCACAGATATCATTAGAAATATTGGTGTTGTAGAAAATCTTCCTTTCCTCCATCCAGAGTAATATTAATAATATATTTCATCTGGTGCTTGAGGATGGGGACAACATTAGCCTGTGTGATTTCAAATGCCTGGGCTGAATTTCAGCCCCAGTCTGTACCTGAGTGGTAGTTACCATCTCCTATTTCAGAAATGTAATATTCTGTCTTAATTGAATGCAGATTTTACCTGGGAATTGAAATTTTTGAAAATGAAAGAATAGTCCCGGAAGAGAAAGAAGCAGATTTCTCTCATAAGATAGTTTCTTAATTTCATGTGTACCATGGAATTGATTTGATTTATAAAATGAAAATTAAAGCAATGCTTAATCTTTAAGTTCACAAAGTGTTACAAACTTCTCAAGATTAACATTATCCCAGATGTTCTTGGAATCTATAAACCGATGGCTATAATATTTCAATAGAACTAATAAAGTCTTCTTATTAGAACAGGAGAACATACGAGCTATAGTAGGTAGATGTAGATACAACAACTAATTTTTATTCAAAATTGCACATAAATAATGTTACACATATATATTACAGCACTATACATATAAAATGATACAAGTACAAAGACTGAAAACTTCAGGGTAGCCCCAGACCGCCAAACTAACCCTATCATATGCCTGTATAGGACCCTCTAAAGTGCATGTGCAAAGTATTCCGGCATAGACCGGGTTACCCACCAACTGAGCCTATATACTGGCATCCTATTATTGTCTCACATAAACATAACCTATGTACTGAACCAGCACAGGCTTACCAATGGTGGGAGTTGGAAAGTACCGGGGTGGGGTGAGTGAAAAAGCCCCCCGACGCGCGTTTCGCGTCCCTTCCTGGCCGCTTTGTCAAGGGAGTGGACTCCCTTGACAAAGCGGCCAGGAAGGGACGCGAAACGCATGCACTTATATATGTGTAATATATATATATATATATATATATGTGTAACATTATTTATGTGCAATTTTGAATAAAAATTAGTTGTTGTATCTACATCTACCTACTATAGCTCGTATGTTCTCCTGTTCTAATATGTTGCCTCGAGTGGGTAGTTTTTCTTGCTGGATAGGCTATATTTAGCCTGCATGGTAGATAAAATATGTCTAAGAGGTTTTTGTGGCTACTAATAAAGTCTTCTGTAGCCACTGTTGATCTCATCACACACCTGGATCAACAGATATGGACAACTGGTAAATGGCCCAAGGACTAGATAAGATCTTTGTTTATTCCTATTCTGAAGAAGGGAGGTGCTACTTAATAATTAAACTATATCCAACTATTTCTCTCATACCTCAAGGCAGCAAAATACTACTGAAGATCCTACAAAGACGGTTGCAGCCTTACTTTGACAAAGAGCTGCCTGAGGAACAAGCAGGATTCAGAAATGGAAGATGAACAAGAGATGTAATTGCTAACATTACCTGAATAATGGAAAAGGCCAGAAAATATAACATGGAGATCTATTTTTGCTTCATTGACTACAGCCAAGCCTTCGACTGTGTGGACCACCAGAAACTTTGAAATACCATGAATGATATGGGTGTGTGCTGCACCATCTGATCAGCCTTATAAGGAACCTTTACATCGACCAAGAAGAAACAGTCCGAATGGAACATGGCAACATGGAATGGTTTCAAGTAGAGCGAGGTGTCAGACAAGGTTTCACCCTGTCACCATTTCTCTTCAGTTTATATGCATCAGAGGGTGCCCTCTCATAAAGAAGGTGCGAAAGACACATTGGGGGCAGTGGGAACTCCACAAGCGGCATTATATGTATGTGTTTATATGGACTTCATACATACATACATTACTAACGTTTAGCATAGTAGATACAACAACAGTTTTATATACCGCTTATTTACCTGTTTACATTATTCCTAACAAGCTGGTCCTCTGTATGATTGAACCCTGCATTTCGTATAGCAGCACCTGTTTCCGCTTGATATTTTAATTCTTATGAAAAGTGATGAATAAAGAATTTTATATGTATAACTGTGTTATTTGACTTTGACCTTTGTTATTTTTTGGGACTATATATGGGATTTACATTCAGTGACTAACGGCTTGTACATAGTCTGTTCTTTTCTGTAGTAACATATGGATGCGAAACCTGAACGATAAAGAAACAAGGCAGAAGAATAATCAACACTTTCAAAATATGGTGCTGGAGAGAATGTTATCAATACCATAGATAGCAAGAGGAACAAATAAATCAATTTTGGAACAAATCAATCCAGGCTTGCCACTCAATGCAAGGTTCATCACGATAAGACTTGCCTTATCATGCAAAGAGAACAATCACTGAAGAAGGTTATGATGGTCATAAGAACAAAAGGATCAATGCAAAGAGCAAGACTAGCAACTATCAAGATAACGATGGAGAAGACACTGATGCAACTTTTTAGGCATGACAAAATCGATATTCCTACAGCTCGTTCATCCATCACGTTGCTATGGCTTGACCTTGACAACCAGACAAACTTAAAAAAATAATAATTAAAATACGAATAGTTAAGGATAGGTGGTTTTTCACTATATTAGGATGGATTCATGAGCTATTCCTGCAAAGGGACAAGTTGAAATGATTTTTATCTTTTGTACCATGTACAGGTGCTTTTCACAAAACTAGAATATCATCAAAAATTTAATTTATTTCACTTCTTCAATGCAAAAAGTGAAACTCATATATTATATAGAGTCATTACAAACAGAGTGATCTATTTCAAGTGTTTATTTCTGTTAATGTTGATGATTATGCCTTACAGCCAATGAAAACCCAAAAGTCACTGTCTCGGTAAATAAGAATACTTTATAACACCAGGTTGAAAATTATTTTAAAATCCGAAATGTTGGCCTACTGAAATGTATATTCAGTAAATGCACTCAATACTTAGTTGGTACTCCTTTTGCATCAATTACTGCATCTATGCGGCATGGAATGGAGGCAATCAGCCTGTGGCACTGCTGAGGTGTTATGGAAGCCCAGGTGGCTTTGATACCAGCCTTCAGCTCATATCAAAGCCTTCAGCTGCATTGTTGGATCTGGTGTTCCTCATCTTCCTATTGAAAATACCCCATAGATTCTCCATGGGGTTAAGGTCAGGCGAGTTTGCAGGCCAATCAAGCACAGTGATACTGTTGTTTTTAAATAAGGTATTGGTACTTTTGGCAGTGTGGACAGGTGCCAAGTCCTGCTGGCTAATGAAATTTGCATCTCCAAAAAGTTTGTCGGCAGAGGGAAGCACAAAGTGCTTTACAATTTCCTAGTAGATGGCTGTGCTGACTTTGGTCTTGATAAAACAAAGTGGACCTATAGCAGCAGATGACAAGGCTCCCCAAACAATCACTGATTGTGGAAACTTCACACTAGACGTCAAGCAGCTTGCGCCTCTCCACTCTTCATCTAGACTCTGGGACCTTGATTTCCAAATGAAATGCAAAATTTACTTCCATCTGAAAACAACACCTTTGACCACTGAGCAACAGTCCAGTCCTTTTTCTCCTTGGCCCAGGTAAGATGCTTCTGGCATTGTCTATTTGTCATGAGTGGCTTGACACAAGGAATGCAACACTTGTAGTCCATGTCCTGGATACGTCTGTGTGTGGTGGCTCTTGAAGCAATAACTCCAGCAGCAGTCCACTCTGCTAGGTGTTGAGTTCCCGCCACTGCACAGGGGGATCTCGAACCATGTCTGCTGTGGTCTCCCATTCTCCTCCAGTCGCAGTGGAACCCGCTCATCGGAGACGTCAGTCCCAGCATCTGGCTCAAGCTGATATTGTGCGAATGGTTACTGCTGTTGTGAATTCCGCTCTTGGGCTCCCTCCGGTGGTTGTAAGTGGCACTTTTGTGAGTTCTGCTCTTGTGGTTTCAAGTGGTATGGCTGCTCCTTGGAGTTAGCTGTCTTCAGCTGCTTCCACTGATCGTCTTTTCTGCTCGACTATTTATGCCTGGTTCTGTCCTTCAGCCAGTGCCACTTGTAAATGTTCCTGGTTGGATTCACATCTCTTTGGAGTTCCCTGTTTTCCCGACCAGTTCTGCAAAGCTAAGTTTTTGCTTGCTCTTTTCTGTTCACAGTTTGTGGACTTATCCGTTCTGTGCTTCTATGTTTGTCCAGCGTTATCAGTATGAATTAATTCTGTCTTGCTGGAAGCTCTGGGAAGCAGATTTACCCTCCACACCTTTAGTCAGGTGTGGAGATTTTTAGTAAACTCTGCGTGGATTATTGTAGTGTTTTATACTGACCGCACAGTATTCCATCCTGTCCTATCTATCAAGCTAGACTGGTCTCCTGTGCTCATCCTGGTTTCATTCTGTGTATGTCTTTTCCCTCTCCACTCACAGTCATTATTTGTGGGGGGCTAATCTATCCTTTGGGGATTTTCTCTGAGGCAAGATAGCTTTCCTGCTTCTATCTTTAGGGGTAGTTAGCTCTTAGGCTGTGACGAGATGCCTAGGGAGAGTTAGGAGCATTCCATGGCTACTTCTAGTGTTGTGTTGAGCTTACGGACTGCGGTCAGTACAGTTACCACTTCCTTCAGAGCTTGTTCCATGTTGCTCCTAAACCACATCATCATAACATACTGCTGCCTTTCCAGGTTCTGCCTTTGTAGCCAGCACTGATCAGCAGTAAGCAGGCCTTTCTGGGACTAAGTCCTGCTTTTCCCATACTGAGCATGCCCACAGGACGAACTCCCATAGGAGGTCAGGGTCACATGCACAGGTCCTGTTGCGGCTCCTATTGGATCATCAGGAAGTTCCTGGAAGGAGTGGAAGGGTCACGGCCCAGAGGACAGAACCTGGGAACCTGTGGAGCACATTCGGGTTCCGCTGCTCATTGCAGCCTTTGAACTTAGCAAGGCCCAAGGAGGAGGGGGCCCTAGGAGGGGGGTAATGTTAGGTGTCAAGTTCCCGCCGCTGCACAGGAGGAATCTCAAACCATGTCCGCTGCAGTCTCCCATTCTTCTCCAGCCGCAGCGGAACCTGCTTTTATGCTTTTCCCATACGGAGGTCGCCCACTGGACAACCTCCCATTTGAGGTCGGGGGTCACATGCTCAGGTCCTGTTGCGACTTCTATTGGACCATCAGGAAGGTCCTGGAGCGCTACTGCTATAAAAAGTTCACATAGCCACTCAGCCATGCGCTAGTGTAAACTGATTTACTTGTGTGTGTGTGTAGATGAATGCCTGTTGATGGATGAAAGCTCCGAATCATTCCCAACCCTAGTGTTGTTGCCTGCTCGCGAATGTTGGAAGCTACCTAGCGCCAGACAGTGCGAGTCTGCACATCCTGCACACAATTCAGTGTCTCTCAGCAGTGACTGCCAGTGCGCTTAGTGCGCTTTCCGGGCCCTGATTAGGGTGGTTAGTGGTGTCTGCCAGAGCGGCGTTGTTCTCACTCTTGTGCGATAAATTATTATTATTAGTTCAGTTCTACCCCTGACACCACAGTAACAGTGTCACGCGTAAGAGGTCTAGAGGAATTCTTTCCCCGTGTCTTAGGACAGAGTTCTGTGACCCTTTACAAGTGCTCTCTATGTGGTATCGTGGCCCTGTCATGCAACAGGGTTTGCTTCCTTCAGACCGGGTGAAGCTAACCCCTGTGTGTATTCACATTATACCACCATCTAGTCCGCCATTACCGAGCATCCCCTCCAAATATTATTTGGTGTATTCCGCCAGTCCTAACACTCTCCTTGAGAATCTCCCCCAAATTTTTGAATGGCTTTTTCTTAACAATCCTTTCAAGGCTATGGTTATCCCGGTTGCTTGTGCACCTTTTTTACCTTACTTTTTCCTTCCACTCAACTTTCCATTAATATGCTTGGATACAGCACTCTGTGAACAGCCAGCTTCTTTAGCAATGACCTTTTGTGGTTTACCTTCTTTGTGAAGTGTGTCAATGACTGCCTTCTGGACATCTGTCAAGTCAGCAGTTTTCCCTCATGATTGTGGAGCCTACTGAAACAGACTAAGGGACCTTTTGAAACGCTTAGGAAGCCTTTGCAGGTGTTTAATGTTAATTATTACTGATTTACTGAGATAATGACTTTTGGGTTTTCATTGGCTGTCAGCCATAATCATTAACATTAACATAAATAATCACTTGAAATAGATTGCTCTGTTTGTAATGACTCTAAATAATATATGTATTGAAGAACTGAAATAAATTATTTTTTTTTGATATTCTAATTTTGTTTGTGAAAAGCACCTGTATCTAAATGGGCTTTCAAATGTTGTTTTTTTTAACAATGGTTTATAACACTATTGCTGGAGACATATATTCATGCACTGTAAAACAATAGTAAATAATAATTTTTGCAATACACCGTGTTCTAAATTATTATGCAAATTGGATTTAAGTGTCATAAAGATTTAATTGTTTTGTTTTTCAAATAAACTCATAGATGGTAATGTGTCCCAGCATTCAATGGATCACTGAAATGAATCTTAAACACATGTGATAATTAGTTTTCCAGGTGATTCTAATTAAAGGAAAACTACTTAAAAATGATGTTCCACATTATTAAGCAGGTCACAGTTTTCAAGTAACATGAGAAAGAAAAAGGATCTCTCTGCTGCCGAAAAGCATCAAATAGTGCAATGCCTTGGTCAAGGGATGAAAACATTAGATATCTCCAGAAAACTTAAGCGTGATCATTGTACTGTTAAGAGATTGGTGTCTGAATCTGAGCACAGACAAGTTCATGCTGATAAAGGCATAATGAGGAAGGTTTCTGCCAGGCAAATTCATCGGATTAAGCTGCTAAAAAGTCATTATATTTTAGTATTACTAGCTGGTATTTGTTTTATTATAATATGTTCTAGATTGGTGGGGGGTTTTCATGCATATTATTATTATTATTATTATTTATTATTATAGCGCCATTTATTCCATGGCGCTTTACATGTGAGGAGGGGTATACATAATAAAACAAGTACAATAATCTTGAAAAATACAAGTCACAACTGGTACAGGAGGAGAGAGGACCCTGCCCGCGAGGGCTCACAATCTACAAGGGATGGGTGAGGATACAGTAGGTGAGGGTAGAGCTGGCCGTGCAGCGGTTTGGTCAATCGGTGGTTACTGCAGGTTGTAGGCTTGTCGGAAGAGGTGGGTCTTCAGGTTCTTTTTGAAGGTTTCGATGGTAGGCGAGAGTCTGATATGTTGTGGTAGAGCATTCCAGAGTAGGGGGGATGCACGAGAGAAATCTTGTATGCGATTGTGGGAAGAGGAGATAATAGGGGAGTAGAGAAGGAGATCTTGTGAGGATCGGAGGTTGCGTGCAGGAAAGTACCGGGAGACGAGGTCACAGATGTATGGAGGAGACAGGTTGTGGATGGCTTTATATGTCATGGTTAGGCTTTTGTACTGGAGTCTCTGGGTGATGGGGAGCCAGTGCAGGGATTGACAGAGGGGAGAGGCCGGGGAATAGCGGGGGGACAGGTGGATTAGTCGGGCAGCAGAGTTTAGAATAGATTGGAGGGGTGCAAGAGTGTTAGAGGGGAGGCCACAGAGCAGGAGGTTACAGTAGTCAAGGCGGGAGATGATGAGGGCATGGACTAGGGTTTTTGCAGATGCATATAAAAAGTATCAACAAACTACGGTTAATAATCCTATTTTTTTTATTTTAGACCTGTGTTTATTTATCCTGAGATGTATTGGTATAGTGTTCTGTCCCACGTATTAGGGCAGCACGGTGGCGCAGTGGTTAGCACTACAGCCTTGCAGTGCTGGAGTCCTGCGTTCAAACCCCACCAAGGACAACATCTGCAAAGAGTTTGTATGTTCTCTCTGTGTTTGCGTGGGTTTCCTCCGGGTACTCCGGTTTCCTCCCACATTCCAAAGACATACAGATAGGGAATTTAGATTGTGAGCCCGTCAGGGACAGCGATGATAATGTGTGCAAACTGTAAAGCGCTGCGGAATATGTTAGCGCTATATAAAAATAAAGATTATAAAAAAAAAGGTTATTGCAACTTACATTGACGCTGCAATACTTAAAGGACTTACTGTTACAATTTAAAAAAACTTTTTACAAAAAAAATTTCCCCTAGAGCAACTGATAGAAATTACTTTCTACCTGAATGTATCCATTGACAGCTCTTACACCTTTGATTACCACATTTATTGGTTCCACTAGTTTCCCTCATGTTTATAACTCCCTGTTCCCTAATTATTTTTCTTGTTAGTTTGAATGATTGCTATCATGTTTTTAAAATTTTACAACAGGATCCTCAGTCAATTTTTTTTGTAAGGATCTACTCCTCAGAATCCTGGATTCAGTATAAAAGACAACTTAAAGAATACAATTTATCTTTTCCCAAGACAGTTTTGGGATATGCTCATACTTTGTTTTTTTAGGAGTATTTGGAGCAGAAACAGAGTGGAAGCTCTCCAAATCCTACTCCAAAAATTCCAAGCCCCTCAAAATCTTAGAGCTTCCACTCAGTGGCTATGCGCATATGCAGCCTTTGTGCTGATGTTTTTCTTAGTGGAAACTGAGAAAAACCTCCAAGTTTTTGAGACATTTTAAGATTTGCAGGTGGATTTGAACATAGATAGCAACACAAAGCAAATCCAGATCACCGAGAGCCACAGCAAGTGCACGGAACTCCATCCTGTTTCGATGTGGTAGACAGTACAATACGTGAAATATTCCAGCTCCTTAGGTAAAATCATAAATTATTTATTCAGTTCATTTAAACCATGTGAAAGTTCCTGAACCGCACTCAGACAGGGAAAGTAAGGTGTCGTGTTTCGATCTCTAACCAATCTTTATCAAAGCTTGATGTGAACATACCCTTGAAAAGTTTTGGAAGAATTTTTTTTTCATGAAGCTTTTTTTTAAGTCTTTGAATTTGGTAGTGCTTAATTTGCAGCAGAATGCATAAAGATCCTCCTCAAAGAAGTAGCATGCACTTTTTTTCACCAGACATTTTCTGAAATCTCTTCAGGTAAAAAACATTCCAAAAAAGTCATATGACCAGCAACTTCAATTTCCCCCATAAATGAATAGGAAGGGTTTTACAAGCATTTTTGAGGCAATTTTGGAGCAGGTCCACTAAAAAAAATGTTCAAAATCTCTGTGCATGTACACTGTGTGCAGAATTATTAGGCAAGTTGTATTTTAGAAGATTATTTTTATTATTGGTCAACAACTATGTTCTCAATCAACCCAAAAGACTCATAAATATTAAAGCTTAATATTTTTGGAAGTTAGAGTGTTTTTTTTTAGATTTGGCTATCTTAGGAGGATATCTATTTGTGCAGGTAACTATTACTGTGCAGAATTATTAAGCAACTTAATAAAAACCAAATATATTTCCATCTCACTTGTTTATTTTCACTAGGTAAACCAATATAACTGCACAAAATTTAGAAATAAACATTTCTGACATGCAAAAACAAAACCCCCCAAAATTAGTGACCAATATAGCCACCTTTCTTTATGATGACACTCAGCAGCCTCCATCCATAGATTCTGTCAGTGGCTTGATCTGTTTACGACCAACATTGCGTGCAGCAGCCACCACAGCCTCCCAGACACTGTTCCGAGAGCAGGACTGTTTTTCTTCCCTGTAGATCTCACATTTTATGAGGGACCACAGGTTCTCTATGGGGTTCAGATCAGGTGAACTAGGGGGCCATGTCATTATTTTTTCTTCTTTGAGACCTTTACTGGCCAGCCACGCTGTGGAGTAGTTGGAGGCATGTGATGGAGCATTGTCCTGCATGAAAATCATGTTTTTCTTGAATGATACCGACTTCTTCCTGTACCACTGCTTGAAGAAGTTGTCTTCCAGAAACTGGCAGTAGGTCTGGGAGTTGAGCTTCACTCCATCCTCACCCCGAAAAGGTCCCACAAGTTCATCTTTGATGATACCAGCCCATACCAGTACCCCACCTCCACCTTGCTGGCGTCTGAGTCGGAATGGAGCTCTCTGCCCTTTATTGATCCAGCCTCTGGCCCATCTATCTGGCCCATCAAGAGTCACTCTCATTTCATTAGTCCATAAAACCTTTGAAAAGTCAGTCTTAAGATATTTCTTGGCCCAGTCTTGACATTTTATCTTATGTTTCTTGTTCAAAGATGGTCGTTTTTCAGCCTTCTTTACCTTGGCCATATCCCTGAGTGCTTTTTGTTACTCCAGTAACGTTGCAGCTCTGAAATGTGGCAAAACTAGTGGCAAATGGCATCTTGGCAGCTTCACGCTTGATTTTCCTCAATTCATGGGCAGTTATTTTGCGCCTTTTTTTGCCCAACACGCTTGTTGTGACCCTGTTGGCTATTTGCCATGAAAAGCTTGATTGTTCGGTGATCACGCTTCAAAAGTTTGGCAATTTCAAGACTGCTGCATCCTTCTGCAAGACATCTCACAATTTTGGACTTTTCAGAACCTGTCAAATCTCTCTTCTGACCCATTTTGCCAAAGGAAAGGAAGTTGCCTAATAATTAAGCACACCTTATATACCGCTGTAAACCGCTGCATGACCAGCTCTACTCTCGTCTACTGTATTCTCACCCATCCCTTGTAGATTGTGAGCCTTCGCGGGCAGGGTCCTCTCTCCTCCTGTACCAGTTATGACTTGTATTGTTTAAGATTATTGTACCTGTTTTTATTATGTATACCCCTCCTTACATGTAAATGGCGCTATAACAATAAATAATAATAATAATATAGGGTTTTGCTGTCATTAGACAACACCCCTCCTCATTACAGAGATGCACATCACCTGATTTACTTAATTGGTTGTTGGCTCTCAAGCCTGAACAGCTGGGAGTAGGACAACATGTATAAAAAATATCATGTGATCAAAATACAACTTGCCTAATAATTCTGCACACACTGTAGTCTAAACCACACACTAACTTGATTCTATTTTCTTTAAATTACATGATGTGACCTACAGTTAGGGCCAGAAATATTTGGACAGTGACACAAGTTTTGTTATTTTAGCTGTTTACAAAAACATGTTCAGAAATACAATTATATATATAATATGGGCTGAAAGTGCACACTCCCAGCTGCAATATGATAGTTTCCACATCCAAATCGGAGAAAGGGTTTAGGAATCATAGCTCTGTAATGCATAGCGTCCTCTTTTTCAAGTAATTGAACAATGGACTCTAAGGGCTGCAATTAACTCTGAAGGCGTCTCCCTCATTAACCTGTAATCAATGAAGTAGTTAAAAGGTCAGGGGTGGATTCCAGGTGTGTGGTTTTGCATTTGGAAGCTGTTGCTGTGAGCAGACAACATGCGGTCAAAGGAACTCTCAATTGAGGTGAAGCAGAACATCCTGAGGCTGAAAAAAAAGAAAAAATCCATCAGAGAGATAGCAGACATGCTTGGAGTAGCTAAATCAACAGTTGGGTACATTCTGAGAAAAAAGGAATTGACTGGTGAGCTTGGGAACTCAAAAAGGCCTGGGCGTCCACGGATGACAACAGTGGTGGATGATCGCCGCATACTTAATTTGGTGAAGAAGAACCCGTTCACAACATCAACTGAAGTCCAGAACACTCTCAGTGAAGTAGGTGTATCTGTCTCTAAGTCAACAGTAAAGAGAAGACTCCATGACAGTAAATACAAAGGGTTCACATCTAGATGCAAACCATTCATCAATACCAAAAATAGACAGGCCAGAGTTAAATTTGCAGAAAAACACCTCAAGAAGCCAGCTCAGTTCTGGAAAAGTATTCTATGGACAGATGAGACAAAGATCAACCTGTACCAGAATGATGGGAAGAAAAAAGTTTGGATAAGAAAGGGAACGGCACATGATCCAAGGCACACCGCATCCTCTGTAAAACATGGTGGAGGCAACGTGATGGCATGGGCATGCATGGCTTTCAATGGCACTGGGTCACTTGTGTTTATTGATGACATAAGAGCAGACAAGAGTAGCCGGATGAATTCTGAAGTGTACCGGGATATACTTTCAGCCCAGATTCAGCCAAATGCTGCAAAGTTGATTGGACGGCGCTTCATAGTACAGATGGACAATGACCCCAAGCATGCATCCAAAGCTACCCAGGAGTTCATGAGTGCCAAAAAGTGGAACATTCTGCAATGGCCAAGTCAATCTCCAGATCTAAACCCAATTGAGCATGCATTTCACTTGCTGAAATCCAGACTTAAGACGGAAAGACCCACAAACAAGCAAGACCTGAAGGCTGCGGCTGTAAAGGCCTGGCAAAGCATTAAGAAGGAGGAAACCCAGCGTTTGGTGATGTCCATGGGTTCCAGACTTAAGGCAGTGATTGCCTCCAAAGGATTTGCAACAAAGTATTGAAAATAAAAATATTTTGTTTGGGTTATGTTTATTTGTCCAATTACTTTTGACCTCCTAAAATGTGGAGTGTTTGTAAAGAAATGTGTACAATTCCTACATTTTCTATCAGATATTTTTGTTCAACCCTTCAAATTAAACGTTACAATCTGCACTTGAATTCTGTTGTAGAGGTTTCATTTCAAATCCAATGTGGTGGCATGCAGAGCCCAACTCGCGAAAATTGTGTCACTGTCCAAATATTTCTGGCCCTAACTGTATGTTCTGTTATCCGGTCATACACATTGTTATCTGATTTGTTCCCAAACAATTCTGTGAACTTAATTGTATTGTATGTCACATTGGTAGATTGTTTATTAACACCAGGAAAGTATTTACATATATTGACCATTTGCCATCAATTCTGTAAAGTCAGTGAATTAATGACATTCCTGTGAAAATGTATTAACTTAATAAGACTAATATCTAGACTAATGATCAAACTGATACAATGCCTAAAAAAAAATCAAATGTTCAAAAATGTTTAAAATTGACAGAAATATTAATTATTGACCCTTGTAATTAAGACAGTTTACTTTGTGTGTATGAAAACCTTTTTTTTTAATTAGAGAAGTATATTATAATGCTGCTACTAGCTACATCTGTTCCACAACAGTGACATATATGGGATTAGTCCTTACTTCTGTGAATACAAAAGGCCAGTGGCCCACATTCATACATGGTATTAGCATTACAAAATTTCAGTTCTCATGCCATGCAGAAGGACTGAAAGTCTTCACCATTAGTAGGTTTAAACCTGGTTGACTGGCAGTTGTGTAACAATGGAAGCAGAAGAGTTTCCAAATTCTTTTGACCCATATATCAGTGTCCTTTGTATCAAAAAATATAAAAGAAGTTCTCTAACTGGGCATCTTTCTGCCAAGGATTATTTGATGAAAATAGCCTGAATAGATATAAGATTTTAGAACTAGTCTTTAGTATTTACGTTTTACTGGAAATTGAGGAGGTTTAGAAAAAAAAATTTTCATACTTTTTTGCTTATGATTGTAGAGCTTTGGCCACATGTGCTCCTAAAACAAAATGCAATAAATGTAATAGGTTTTATGTTCTTTAAGGTTTTTTTGCAATTGTAGGCTCTAAGCTTGAAAAAAAATCAGTTTTGCACATGTAAAGCTTAAAGGGGCTTTCCTAAATACAAAAGTTGATTTTAATCAATAGATCTTGGAATAATAATAATTTCCCCAAATGGATGGGTTTAAATAAAATGTTCCTGTGCTGAGATAATCTTATATATGTAAAATAAATAATCGTATATCTGCGCTAGAAATAATCCCTCTTTTGTTACCACTAATACTCAAGGGCACCTCCACTATAATCTATTGAATATTTCACGTCCTATATTAAAATTTACCTTATGATACACAGTAAAATCTTCCAATTCTTCTAGCGACCACTGAATTTTTAGCAGATTGGATCTGGTTGGAAACAGATATATGCTAAGAAATACGGTTATATTATGGAGTGTCTTTCAATAATATACAAATACATTTATATTATAGCATATTAAGAACCTTAAACCCTCAGGGGGATTTCATAGAGGAGAATTTTCGGTGTCACTAGGAGTTCTTTACCTCTTGTGGCTCAGTTAGCTCCTCCATTCCTCAGTTTTTTCAATAGTTCCCCATACAGCAGATCTGGGTATTAGATCAGTGTTCTTGAAAGCCGATGTATTCACGATGAAAGTGTGGGTAGTAAGCAGTGCCCCGGCCGGCGGCAGAACTCACCAGAGCCAGCACTTATTCCTGTCAGCGTGGAGTAGATGCGTGCTGTAGAAAATAGCCGCTCGGTTCACTGACAGTGCAGGACCATGCGTGACGTCACAGTCACGTGATAACACACATGACTGGCTATGGGTAGTGCAAAGGACCAATTCCAACTAGTTTCGGAACAGACGTGTTCCTGTACAAATACACAGGATTTCAACCAAAATTTGACACCGAAAATTCTCCTCTATGAAATCCCCCTGAGGGTTGTTAAAGAAATGGTTAATCTTCATCTTATAATATCTGAAAAATAGCTTAAAAAACAAAGTATTGCACAAGATTATCACCTGAGTCTAATTTAGTGCCGTTTCCCGGATATCTACAATAACTCTGGTCAACATTTCTCAGAATATGTTAAGGCCATCTATATTTGTCCCAAAACACCCCAAATGTGTAGTTCTAGCCAACATTACATAAAACCGCAGACATGAGAACAACTCCCCGCATTCTTACACCACATTCATCATTTCATCCAGGATGCTTTTGACAATGTATTGTGTAAGAACTTCATTTATGCCAATCTATTATGTAATTTGTTTTCCCCTTTTTGGGGTATAAAAGATGGCCCCACAGTGAATAAAGGTGGATACGCTATTATCTTGGAAAGACAACACGTGTCTGTCTCTCTGATTTAGTTCTTCCCAATTCTAGGTGCCTATGAATAAAGAACACCTGAGTAGGTTGGAAATCCCATTTCTAATAGGGTTTAAGGTTCTTAATATCTAAGTGTGTGTGTATGTGTGTATGTCCGGGATTGGCATCTGCACCGTCGCAGCTACAGCCACAAAATTTTGCACAGTCACACGTTGTAGGGATTCGGACAGAAATCTGAGAGTGGACCCTCTGGGTCGTGACTGTAGAGCCCCCGGGGTCGAGCGGACCAGATGGAATCACCCCCTATACAGGGAGTGTTAGGAGCAGGACCTCGGGGGAATGGAGACACAACAGCTAGAGCCAAAGGGACGACCCAAGAGAAAGAAGGAGACCACAGAGCTATTGGAATGGCGGGGAAAAATAGGAAAACAGGACTTAACTGATAATGACAGGAACACGAGACGATGCAGGACACGGCAGGAACACAGGACTTGGCAGGAGACGGCAGGTACACGGAACTAGGCAGGGCACAGCAGGAACACGGAACTTGGCAGGACACAGCAGGAACACGGAACTTGGCAGGACACAGCAGGAACACGGAACTTGGCAGGACACAGCAGGAACACGGAACTTGGCAGGACACAGCAGGAACACGGAACTTGGCAGGACACAGCAGGAACACGGAACTTGGCAGGACACAGCAGGAACACGGAACTTGGCAGGACACAGCAGGAACACGGAACTTGGCAGGACACAGCAGGAACACGGGACTAGGCAGGACACAACACTGAGACAAAGCGAGAACTAAGCAGGGAAAAGATATAGACACTGGAGAGCCTAGGGCATAGGGACACTGATGGCAGACAGTGCACCTACAAAGCAAAGGCGTCTTGCCTGGAAAGACGCCGGGAAGAAATACCCGATGGGCGCCACCATGTTGGGGCGGAGCCATCGGGTCGCGACCTCCCAGAGGGCTCAGCGACGGAGGAGACGCGACCGCGCATGCGCAGAGAGACCGGACACCGTGAGCCGGGGAAGGAGGAGGCAGAGTGGCGAGGGACAGGATTGAGAGTGCGCCGAGGGATGGAAGAAGCCGGGTAAGTATGTGCAGCGGACGTGACACACGTCTGGACCCCGAGAGCGTCATAGGCTATGTTGTGAGGCGAAATTTTAACCCCGCGTGTTCCAATTCACCAAACAATTTTGCCCCTATCTACATAATGGGGAAAAAGTGAAAGGAAAAGTGTTGTAGGCGTCGCAGCTACAGCCACAAAATTTTGCACAGTCACACGTCTGGACCCCAAGAGCGTCATAGGCTATGTTGTGAGGTGAAATTTTAACCCCGCGCTTTCCAATTCACCAAACAATTTTGCCCCTATCTACATAATGGGGAAAAGTGAAAGGAAAAGTGTTGGAGGCAAATTGACAGCTGCTAGATGTGAACAAGGGGGACTTAAAGAGTGAGAGCGATGGCGCCAAAGAGTATATACCGTACAGTTGCTAAGGTGGGGCTCCGCCATGGGAAACTCACCACACACGGGGATATGAACACACACACAAAATGCGCCACACACTACCACGTGCTTAAACACATATTACCCTCAGCACACATTTCACCACACATACACCAACCTCGCCACATAAAAGTCAAAACACAAAAGTCGCCGCTCAAAACTCGCCACATGCAAAACTAGGCTCACGCAAAACTCGCCACAAGTGCAAAACTCACCTCATGGAAAACTCGCCACACGCGGAAAAATTGCCACATGCACAAAAGTTGCAACACATGCAAAAGTTGCCTCACACAAAACTTGCACATACTCAAAAGGCACTACACATAAAACTCACCACGCGCAAAACTTGGCATGTGCAAAACTTGCTGCACACAACTTGCTACACTAACCTGTCACATGCAACTCGACACACAAAAAGTTGCTATACGCATGTCCCCACACAAAACTCATCTCACAAAAGTCGCTACATGCATGTCGCCACACGCAACTCAACACACACAACTTGACAAATGAAACTCGCCCTAAAACACACACAAGTCTGGTATTATCCTTCAAAAATAAAAATCTGATTAATAAGCAGACAAACTACAAAAGCAACAAATGTACCATATAGGAAATACGGCAGCTGTCAGTCACATGACCTGTCTATTATGTGTATGTGTGAGCTAATATATACAGCCAGGGGGAGGGCTTCCTGTTGGCTGGAGATTTATCAGGCTGCCAATTTAGCTTACAAATACTGAGGTAAAAATACTGAGCAAATAACGTGTGAATGCGGTCTAATACAGGAGGAGATGACATACAGATATATACTATATATGGGGAGATGACACACAGATATATACTATATACAGGAGGAGATGACATACAGGTATATACTATATATAGAAGGAGATGACATACAGGTATATACTATATATAGGAGATGATGACATACAGGTATATACTATATACAGGGGAGATGACACACAGCAGGTATATACTATATACAGGTGAGATGACATACAGGTATATACTATATACAGGAGATGACATACAGGTGTATACTATATATAAGGGAGATGACAAACATGTATATACTGAGGTGAAAATGAGATGTGTGAGGTGAAAATGAAAAGGTGTGAGTGCAAAATGAGAGGAGTGAGGGAAAATAGTGGAGTGATCGGAAAATGACAGATGTGAGGTCGAAATGACAAGTGTTAGGTGAGAATGAGAGGGGTGAGGGAGAAAATGAGAGGTGTGAGGGGGAAAATTAAAGATGTGATTGGGAAAATGAGAGGCGTGATGGGAAAATAAGAGAAGTGACTTGCTATAACTAACCACAGATATTTACTATGCCC
Organism: Ranitomeya imitator; assembly: GCF_032444005.1. NCBI lineage: Eukaryota > Metazoa > Chordata > Amphibia > Anura > Dendrobatidae > Ranitomeya > Ranitomeya imitator. The sequence goes on from NC_091282.1 coordinate 142,973,260, forward strand.
AGGCAACGCCGGGCTCTTCAGCTAGTGCTATAATATAAATGTATTTGTATATTATTGAAAGACACTCCATAATATAACCGTATTGCTTAGCATATATCTGTTTCCAACCAGATCCAATCTGCTGAAAATTCAGTGGTCGCTAGAAGAATTGGAAGATTTTACTGTGTATCATAAGGTAAATTTTAATATAGGACGTGAAATATTCAATAGATTATAGTGGAGGTGCCCTTGAGTATTAGTGGTAACAAAAGAGGGATTATTTCTAGCGCAGATATACGATTATTTATTTTAATTGGAAATTTTTATATGACACAGAGAAGTGGTACTGTGTCATTATCTGCTGCAAGAATTCAATATAGCAAGCGCCACTGGTATTTAGACATTTATTTTGAAATCTTATATATGTGCCCCCTGCTGTGTACTGTGTAATGTCTGTGTCTGACCGTACAGGGACATGGTCTGATCATACCACAGCTCCTGACCAGGGGGGCAGGAAAAAAGAGTATATAGACATTACAGTGTGAGATCACAGCTGATTCTTTTGTGAGGTAAAACATTTCCCTTGCTGTTTTTAAACAATCTTTTGCTTCAAAAAAATAATCATTTATGATCCCATGCTGTACTGTCTGTACAATTTCCCCCCTCCCCCCTGCCTAGGAGATATGGTATGATCAGACCATGTTTCTGCATGGTCAGACAGAGGCATTACACAGTACATATTATTATTATTATTTATTGTTATAGCGCCATTTATTCCATGGCGCTTTACATGTGAGGAGGGGTATACATAATAAAAACAGGTACATTAATCTTGAACAATACAAGTCACAGCTGGCACAGGAGGTGAGAAGACCCTGCCCACGAGGGCTCACAATCTACAGGGGACCACATTATATTTGAAGTGGTTTTGAGAGGTTTATATGACAGAAAATACCCAAAAGTGACACGATTCTAAAAACTGCAGCCGTCAAGGTGCTCAAAAACAGATTCAAGAAGTTTAATAACCCTTCAGGTGCTTCACAGGAATTTTTAGGATGTGAATGGAAGAAATTAACATTTCACTTTTCTTCACCAAAATTTTACATTAGACCCAATTTTTTTTTATTTTCATAAGGGCAACAGGAAATAATGGACCCCAAAATTTGTTGTGCAATTTCTCCTGAGTATGCTGATTCCCCATATATGAGGGAAGGCCACTGTTTGGGTGCAAGACAGGACTCAGAAGGGAAGGAGCGTCATTTCACTTTTTGAATGCAAAATTTGCTAGAATAATTAGCGGATGCCATGTCGTGTTTGGAGAGCCCCTAAACAGTGAAAAACTCCCACAAGTGACACCATTTTGGAAATTATACCCCTCAGGGAACTTATGTAGATGTGGTGAGCACATTGAACCTCCAGGTGCTTCTCAGAAGTTTATGACATTGAGATATGAAAATTTAAAAAAATTGAAAATGTTCCCACAAAAATGTTATTTATCCCCAATTTTTGTATTTTCATAAGGGTATTGGGAGAAATTGCACCATACAATTAGTTGTGCAATTTTTCCTGAGTATGCCGATATCCAATATGTGGGGGAAAGCCACTGTTTGTTCCATAGCAGGGATTGGAAGGGAAGGAGCGCCATTTGACTTTTTGATAGCAAAATTTACCACAAATAAGTTGTTTTAGCCACAATTTTTTTTATTTTCATAAGGGTAACAGAAGAAAATGGAACACAAAATTTGTTGTGCAATTTCATCTTGAGTAGGGTTGAGCGTAACAAATCGGACAAATTCAAAAATCGCTGACTTTCGGCAAAGTCGGGTTTCATGAAACCTGACCCGATCCTAGTATGGGATCGACCATGAGGTCGGCGATCTTCACGCCAAAGTCGCGTTTCGTATGATGCTTTCCGCACCATTTTTCAGCCAATGAAGGAGGACACAGAGTGTGGGCAGCGTGATGACATAGGTCTAGGTCCCCACCATCTTAAAGAAGGGCATGACGGTGATTAGCTTGCTTTCTGCGGCATCACAGGGGCTATAAAGGGGCATGCACGCCGACCACCATCTTACTTCTGCCGATCATTGCATAGGGAGAGGTTGCCGCAGCTTCATCAGACGAAGGGATATAGTTAGGGAGGGAAGATTAAGCTCCGAAACTGCTTGCGCTGTAGCGATTTCCACTGTCCAACACCACCATTTGTTTGCAGGGACAGTGAAGGCTATATTTTTGTGCATCAGCTCTGAAGCTTATTAGGCTGCCTTATAAGGCTCCCTGATAGCTGCATTGCTGTTTGCACGCCGCTGTGCAAACCAACTGCTTTTTTTAAAGCAAAAATCCTGTTGCTCCTTTCTGCACAGTTACAGTATCTTGTTTATTTGTCCACACTTTTGTGTGCAGCAGTCCTTTTTATTGCTGCCATACTTGACCTGAGATCATTGTAGGGAGATTGAAATTGTACAGTACTGTACAGTCCTTGTATTTTTGCATATATCTTCCAGCCACTTTCTGCCACTTACATTGTGTTGCTGGTTCTCACAAGAGGCGTAGGGGGCAACATGGCAGAGGTGTTAGAGGTGCACAAATCCGAAGTGACGTTGGACAGAGGGGTTTTATGACCAGGTTGTGGAGTGATTTTGCCATGACCGCTGACACGACAGGTAGTGCTGCATCGATTCAAAGTGACAGAAGACAGCATTTGTCCAGTATGGTTACGAACTACTTTTCCTCCCTTATCGATGTTCTCCATCACAGGTCATTCCCCATTGATTACTGGGCATCTAAAATAGACACCTGGCCTTAATTGGCAGAATATGCATTACAGGAGCTCGCTTGCCCTGCTTCTAGTGTGCTATCAGAAAGAGTCTTCAGTGCTGCTGTTTCAATACTGACTGAAAAAAGGACACGTCTGGCTACCCAGAATGTTGATGATCTAACCTTCATTAAAATGAACCAATCATGGATTTCAAATTATTTTGCCCCACCTTCTCCTGCTGACACGTAGCTTGCCTGAAAAATGTTTTGCTTTTGGCCTCCTCTTACTGACTTCTCCAATTCCGCCATTTGCAGCTGCTGAATGTCCAATATAGGCCATTTTTATACCTCCCTAAATGGGTTGACTCCCCTCACAGGGCCGTGGTCACCATCTGGCGCAAGCTCCCGTGCGAGTGCCGTTTGCATGGACAGGTGGGTGCGTTCTTGGGCGACAGCACTGGCACAGGGTGAAGATATTTGACAAGACCAAATCTATGAGAGAAGATGTCTGATGTACGTCAGAAAAGTGTGAAAATTCATGAGAGGAAGAATTAAGACATCTAAAAATGTCAAATAATTCATTATTGATCAGCCATCTTTTTTTAAAACCGGTGCTTTATGACGTACTAGAGATGAAGAGTCCATGGAACTATCTCGAACGATGTTAAAATTGCCTACCCAAATAGTGTCTCCTATTTTGATCTTATCAACTTTTTTTAATAGTTTATTTAAAAAGGAAATTTGATTCTTATTAGGAGCGTACACATTTACCACTGTGCAAGGCTGATTATTCACTAAGCAAGCCAAGATGTTGAACCTGCCGAGATGGTCTGTTATTTCTTTCACCAGCTGAAAAGGAACAATGCCATTTACCATTGTAATGACTCCGGCTTTTTTTTTAATGCAGCGACTTAAAAGAATGGGGAAACTTCTTATGATGGAAGACCTAGCAATGATCTTCTATGAGTCTCACCTCCTGTAAACAAATAATCTCTGTGTTAGCAAGATTAATTTCCTTCCAGATAGAAAATCTTTTGTTTGGGCTATTAATGCCCCGAACGTTGTATGAAAGAATCTTCATCGGTATTTAAATACAAATAAAAATAAAACTAAGCAGAGAATAGTTAACCTCACTATAACCTGTCAAAAATGTTCAAAAAATTGTGAACCTTAAAGGTTCTCCTGGAGGACACCAAGTAAATGGGTCTCACCTACGAGGGGGTTTCAACACAAAATTAGTGGCAGAGATCCTCAAAAGACATCTCTGGTTTTGAGGACAATAATAATTTTTAATATTAAAAGGCAAATTTTATATTTAGATTTGGAAAAAGGGACCCTTTTTAGTCTTTGTCCTTGAATGCCATCTCCTCAAGGAGGAAGTTAATAAATCTAGAACCCTCCTGAGGACAGCTAACTTGATAGTTTTTACTATCATACCAAACTATTAATTTAGTAGGAAACCCCCACCTATATGGGATGTGTAATTCTTTCAGTTTAGATGTTGTTTCTCTATAACTTCTTCTTAGGTCCATTGTGGCCTTTGAGAAATCCAAAAATAATTTAATGTTATTAAATGGCTCTGGGAAGGACCCTCTTTCTCTGATGATTTTAAGGATCTTTTCTTTCGTCTCAAAAAAATGTATCCTAAGGATGACATCTGTAGGTTTATCCTTGGGAATCCTCTGGGTGACGAGGGAGATGATGTATGCGATCTATGCTCAACTCTAAATCAGTAAGGTTTGGGATCAGTTGTTTAAACTAATTCTTAGAGTATCCCAAAAGATCTTTCTGGAGAACACTTTCAGGTACACCTCTCAATTTCAAATTATTTCTTCTATTCCGATCCTCAAGATCAGTTAGTTTATTCTTGAGGGATAACATTTCGATTCGGAGAGAAGCATTCTGTTTAGAAACAGAAGAGGTGTTTTTTTCTATAAGGGTAATTTGTTTTTCGTTTTTTTCGAATATTAGGTTAAAGCTGGTATAAGTTTCTTGGAGGGTTTTGTTTTGTATCTCAAATCCTATCCTCATGGATTCACTAAAAGACTTAAAAAGAGTGTCAAGAATACCCTCAGTAGCTTGTCTGTTGTAATTAATATAATCATCTAAATAAATTTATAGCTGGAGGCGAAATTTTTATTGGTAAAAGAGGTTCTGCATGATCTTTCTTAACCTCTGTCAATCAGGGCTGCCGTTGGATGAGTGGTCATCCAGCGGAATTATCGAGTCCTCGAGGGAATGGTCTAATTTGCTTTCCTGACTGACCAAACCCTTTCTTTTAAAGGAACTGGACATATCCATTTCCTCTGTTTTTGGAGCATTCAATATTGGTGGTTTGAATGCCCCTTTATTATTCCCTTTTTGGGGGGAGTGTTAGATTGAGAATTGGAAGGTAAATATTTCTGGTTCCTCACCCCCCCTGTTATGAAAGGCAATTCAGTATAACAATGGACATGGAGGTCAGAGCACACACAGTGATCTGACAATAACCCAAAATAACAGAACGAGCTCTGAGACGTGGGAACTCTGCAGACCGCAATCCCTGATCCTCTCCAAACACAACTAGAGGCAGCCGTGGATTGCGCCTAACGCTCCCTATGCAACTTGGCACAGCCTTAGAAACTAACTAGCCTGAAGATAGAAAAATAAGCCTACCTTGCCTCAGAGAAATACCCCAAAGGAAAAGGCAGCCCCCCACATATAATGACTGTGAGTAAGATGAAAAGACAAACGTAGGGATGAAATAGATTCAGCAAAGTGAGGCCCGATATTCTAGACAGAACGAGGATAGGAAAGATAACTTTGCGGTCTACACAAAACCCTAAAGAAAACCACGCAAAGGGGCAAAAAGACCCTCCGTACCGAACTAACGGCACAGAGGTACACCCTTTGCGTCCCAGAGCTTCCAGCAAAACAAATAGACAAGCTGGACAGAAAAAATAGCAACAAATAGCAAAGAAGCACTTAGCTATGCAGAGCAGCAGGCCACAGGAATGATCCAGAGAAACACAAGTCCAACACTGGAACATTGACAGGAAGCATGAATCAAAGCATTAGGTGGGGTTAAGTAGAGAAGCACCTAACGACCTCACCAGATCACCTGAGGGAGGAAACTCAGAAGCAGCAGTACCAGTTTCCTCCACAAACGGAAGCTCCCAGAGAGAATCAGCCGAAGTACCACTTGTGACCACAGGAGGGAGCTCTGCCACAGAATTCACAACAGTACCCCCCCTTGAGGAGGGGTCACCGAACCCTCACCAGAGCCCCCAGGCCGACCAGGATGAGCCACATGAAAGGCACGAACAAGATCGGGAGCATGGACATCAGAGGCAAAAACCCAGGAATTATCCTCCTGAGCATAACCCTTCCATTTAACCAGATACTGGAGTTTCCGTCTTGAAACACGAGAATCCAAAATCTTCTCCACAATATACTCCAATTCCCCCTCCACCAAAACCGGGGCAGGAGGGTCAACAGATGGAGCCCTAGGTGCCACGTATCTCCGCAACAATGACCTATGGAAGACGTTATGTATGAAAAAAGAATCTGGGAGGGTCAGACGAAAAGACACAGGATTAATAACCTCAGAAATCCTATAAGGACCAATGAAACGAGGTTTAAACTTCGGAGAGGAAACCTTCATAGGAATATGACGAGAAGATAACCACACCAGATCCCCAACACGAAGTCGGGGACCCACACGGCGTCTGCGATTAGCGAAACGTTGAGCCTTCTCCTGGGACAAGGTCAAATTGTCCACTACATGAGTCCAAATCTGCTGCAACCTGTCCACCACAGTATCCACACCAGGACAGTCCAAAGACTCAACCTGTCCTGAAGAGAAACGAGGATGGAACCCAGAATTGCAGAAAAATGGCGAAACCAAGGTAGCCGAGCTGGCCCGATTATTAAGGGCGAACTCAACCAAAGGCAAAAAGGACACCCAGTCATCCTGATCGGCAGAAACAAAGCATCTCAGATAGGTTTCCAAGGTCTGATTGGTTCGTTCGGTCTGGCCATTAGTCTGAGGATGAAAAGCCGAGGAAAAAGACAAGTCAATGCCCATCCTACCACAAAAGGCTCGCCAAAACCTCGAAACAAACTGGGAACCTCTGTCAGAAACGATATTCTCTGGAATGCCATGCAAACGAACCACATGCTGGAAGAACAATGGCACCAAATCAGAGGAGGAAGGCAACTTGGACAAGGGTACCAGATGGACCATCTTAGAAAAGCGATCACAGACCACCCAAATGACTGACATCCTTTGAGAGATGGGAAGATCTGAAATAAAATCCATAGAGATATGTGTCCAAGGTCTCTTCGGGACCGGCAAGGGCAAAAGCAACCCACTGGCACGAGAACAGCAGGGCTTAGCCCGAGCACAAATCCCACAGGACTGCACAAAAGAACGCACATCCCGCGACAGAGATGGCCACCAAAAGGATCTAGCCACTAACTCTCTGGTACCAAAGATTCCAGGATGACCAGCCAACACCGAACAATGAACCTCAGAGATCACTTTATTTGTCCACCTATCCGGGACAAACAGTTTCTCCGCTGGACAACGATCAGGTTTATTAGCCTGAAATTTTTGCAGCACCCGCCGCAAATCAGGGGAGATGGCAGACACAATTACTCCTTCCTTGAGGATACCCGCCGGCTCAGATAAACCCGGAGAGTCGGGCACAAAACTCCTAGACAGAGCATCCGCCTTCACATTTTTAGAGCCCGGAAGGTACGAAATCACAAAGTCAAAACGGGCGAAAAACAGCGACCAACAAGCCTGTCTAGGATTCAAACGCTTAGCAGACTCGAGATAAGTCAGGTTCTTATGATCAGTCAATACCACCACGCGATGCTTAGCTCCTTCAAGCCAATGACGCCACTCCTCGAATGCCCACTTCATGGCCAGCAACTCTCGGTTGCCCACATCATAATTCCACTCAGCAGGCGAAAACTTCCTGGAAAAAAAAGCGCATGGCTTCATCAATGAACAATCAGAACCTCTCTGCGACAAAACAGCCCCTGCTCCAATCTCAGAAGCATCAACCTCGACCTGGAACGGAAGAGAAACATCTGGTTGACACAACACAGGGGCAGAAGAAAAACGACGCTTCAACTCTTGAAAAGCTTCCACAGCAGCAGAAGACCAATTGACCAAAGCAGCACCCTTCTTGGTCAAATCGGTCAATGGTTTGGCAATACTAGAAAAATTGCAGATGAAGCGACGATAAAAATTAGCAAAGCCCAGGAACTTTTGCAGACTTTTCAGAGATGTCGGCTGAGTCCAATCATGGATGGCTTGGACCTTAACAGGATCCATCTCGATAGTAGAAGGGGAAAAGATGAACCCAAAAATGAAACCTTCTGCGCACCAAAGAGACACTTTGATCCCTTCACAAACAAAGAATTAGCACGCAGGACCTGAAAAACCGTTCTGACCTGTTTCACATGAGACTCCCAATCATCCGAGAAGATCAAAATGTCATCCAAGTACACAATCAGGAATTTATCCAGGTACTCTCGGAAGATGTCATGCATAAAGGACTGAAACACTGATGGAGCATTGGCAAGTCCGAATGGCATCACTAGATACTCAAAATGACCCTCGGGCGTATTAAATGCAGTTTTCCATTCATCGCCTCGCCTGATTCGCACCAGATTATACGCACCACGAAGATCAATCTTGGTGAACCAACTAGCCCCCTTAATCCGAGCAAACAAATCAGACAACAAAGGCAAGGGGTACTGAAATTTAACAGTGATCTTATTAAGAAGGCGATAATCTATACAAGGTCTCAGCGAACCATCCTTTTTGGCTACAAAAAAGAACCCTGCTCCTAATGGCGACGATGACGGGCGAATATGCCCCTTCTCCAGGGATTCCTTCACATAACTGCGCATAGCGGTGTGCTCAGGCACGGATAAATTAAACAGTCGACCTTTTGGGAATTTACCACCAGGAATCTAATTGATAGCACAATCACAATCCCTATGCGGAGGTAGGGCATCGGACTTGGGCTCATCAAATACATCCCGGTAATCAGACAAGAACTCTGGAACCTCAGAAGGGGTGGATGACGAAATTGACAGAAATGGAACATCACCATGTACCCCCTGACAACCCCAGCTGGACACCGACATGGATTTCCAATCCAATACTGGATTATGGGCTTGTAGCCATGGCAACCCCAACACCACCACATCATGCAGATTATGCAACACCAGAAAGCGAATAACCTCCTGATGTGCAGGAGCCATGCACATGGTCAGCTGGGTCCAGTATTGAGGCTTATTCTTGGCCAAAGGCGTAGCATCAATTCCTCTCAATGGAATAGGACACTGCAAGGGCTCCAAGAAAAACCCACAACGCTTAGCATATTCCAAGTCCATCAAATTCAGAGCAGCGCCTGAATCCACAAACGCCATGACAGAATATGATGACAAAGAGCAGATCAAGGTAACGGACAGAAGAAATTTTGACTGTACCGTACCAATGGTGGCAGACCTAGCGAACCGCCTAGTGCGCTTAGGACAATCAGAGATAGCATGAGTGGAATCACCACAGTAGAAACACAGCCCATTCAGACGTCTGTGTTCTTGCCGTTCAACTCTGGTCAAAGTCCTATCGCACTGCATAGGCTCAGGTTTAAGCTCAGGTAATACCGCCAAATGGTGCACAGATTTACGCTCACGCAAGCGTCGACCGATCTGAATAGCCAAAGACATAGACTCATTCAAACCAGCAGGCATAGGAAATCCCACCATGACATCCTTAAGGGCTTCAGAGAGACCCTTTCTGAACATAGCTGCCAGCGCAGATTCATTCCATTGAGTGAGCACTGACCATTTTCTAAATTTCTGGCAATATACCTCTATCTCATCCTGACCCTGACAAAGAGCCAGCAAATTCTTTTCTGCCTGATCCACTGAATTAGGCTCATCGTACAGCAATCTGAGCGCCAGGGAAAACGCATTGATATTACTTAATGCAGGATCTCCTGGCGCAAGAGAAAATGCCCAGTCCTGAGGGTCGCCGCGCAAAAAAGAAATAATAATCAAAACCTGTTGAACTGGATCACCAGAGGAACGAGGTTTCAAGGCCAGAAATAACTTACAATTATTTTTGAAACTCAGAAATTTAGTTCTATCTCCAAAAAACAAATCAGGAATAGGAATTCTTGGTTCTAACATAGATTTCTGATCAATAGTGTCTTGAATCTTTTGTACTCTTGCCGAGAGCTGATCCACAAATGAAGACAGACTTCTAATGTCCATCGCTACACCTGTGTACTGAACCACCCAAATGTCTAGGGGAAAAAAAAGACAAAACACAATGCCAAGAAAAAAAAATGGTCTCAGAACTTCTTTTTTCCCTCTATTGAGAATCATTAGTACTTAGGGCTTCCTGTACTGTTATGAAAGGCAATTCAGTATAACAATGGACATGGAGGTCAGAGCACACACAGTGATCTGACAATAACCCAAAATAACAGAACGAGCTCTGAGACGTGGGAACTCTGCAGACCGCAATCCCTGATCCTCTCCAAACACAACTAGAGGCAGCCGTGGATTGCGCCTAACGCTCCCTATGCAACTCGGCACAGCCTGAGAAACTAACTAGCCTGAAGATAGAAAAATAAGCCTACCTTGCCTCAGAGAAATACCCCAAAGGAAAAGGCAGCCCCCACATATAATGACTGTGAGTAAGATGAAAAGACAAACGTAGGGATGAAATAGATTCAGCAAAGTGAGGCCCGATATTCTAGACAGAACGAGGATAGGAAAGATAACTTTGCGGTCTACACAAAACCCTAAAGAAAACCACGCAAAGGGGCAAAAAGACCCTCCGTACCGAACTAACGGCACGGAGGTACACCCTTTGCGTCCCAGAGCTTCCAGCAAAACAAATAGACAAGCTGGACAGAAAAAATAGCAACAAATAGCAAAGAAGCACTTAGCTATGCAGAGCAGCAGGCCACAGGAATGATCCAGAGAAACACAAGTCCAACACTGGAACATTGACAGGAAGCATGAATCAAAGCATTAGGCGGGGTTAAGTAGAGAAGCACCTAACGACCTCACCAGATCACCTGAGGGAGGAAACTCAGAAGCAGCAGTACCAGTTTCCTCCACAAACGGAAGCTCCCAGAGAGAATCAGCCGAAGTACCACTTGTGACCACAGGAGGGAGCTCTGCCACAGAATTCACAACACCCCCCCCCTTTTAACAGCATTGCTATATGAAGGGATGTGGGAAGGTCTTCCAGACATGAAATTTTGTTCCCCTCCCTGTGGGGAGATCTAGATTTTTCAGGACTATGTTGATTTGACATATCCCCACTTGAAATTGACTGAGTATTGTTGTAATGTTTTACACTTGCTCTTCACCCCGACTACTCCATTTTGGATACTTCCAAAATGAGTTTAGCCAAAATATGGTGTATAGTTAGAGTATCGCGAGACAATAGAGTACAATTAAATATAATATACCTTATAACTTATAGAGTAACCTAAGGAATAGAAAGAAACAATATATAATCTTAATATGGCAGATGTTAACTTGTATACATTTACCCTAGGAGATATATACACTGCGTGCAGAATTATTAGGCAAAATGTGTTTTGATCACATGAAACTTTTTATACATGTTGTCCTACTCCAAGCTGTTCAGGCTTGAGAGCCAACTACCAACTAAGTAAATCAGGTGATGTGCATCTCTGTAATGAGGAGGGATGTTGTCTAATTACAGCAAAACCCTATATAAGGTGTGCTTAATTATTAGGCAACTTCATTTCCTTTGGCAAAATGGATCAGAAGAGAGATTTGACGGGCTCTGAAAAGTCCAAAATTGTGAGATATCTTGCAGAGGGAAGCAGCAGTCTTGAAATTGCCAAACTTTTGAAGCGTGCACACCGAACAATCATGCGCTTCATGGCAAATAGCCAACAGGGTTGCAAGTCCCATTTTGGGCAAAAAAGGCGCAAAATAACTGCCCATGAATTGAGGAAAATCAAGCGTGAAGCTGCCAAGATGCCATTTGCCACCAGTTTTGCCATATTTCAGAGCTGCAACATTACTGGAGTAGCAAAAAACACAAGGTGCGCAATACTCAGGGACATGGCCAAGGTATGGAAGGCTGAAAAATGACCACTTTTGCACAAGAAACATAAGATAAAACATCAAGACTGGGCCAAGAAATATCTTAAGACTGACTTTTCAAAGGTTTTATGGACTGATGAATTGAGAGTGACTCTTGATGGGCCAGATGGATGGGCCAGAGGCTGGATCAGTAAAGGGCGGAGAGCTCCATTCCGACTCAGATGCCAGCAAGGTGGAGGTGGGGTATTGGTATGGGCTGGTATCATCAAAGATGAACTTGTGGGACCTTTTCGGGTTGAAGATGGAGTGAAGCTCAACTCCCAGACCTACTGCTAGTTTCTGGAAGACAACTTCTTCAAGCAGTGGTACAGGAAGAAGTCGGTATCGTTCAAGGAAAACATGATTTTCATTCAGAGTAATGCTCCATCACATGCCTCCAACTACTCCACAGCGTGGCTGGCCAGTAAAGGTCTCAAAGAAGAAAAAAAAATAACATGGCCCCCTAGTTCACCTGATCTGAACCCCATAGAGAACCTGTGGTCCCTCATAAAATGTGAGATCTACAGGGAGGGAAAACAGTACACCTCTCGGAATAGTGTCTGGGAGGTTGTGGTGGCTGCTGCATGCAATGTTGATCGTAAACAGATCAAGCAACTCACAGAATCTATGGATGGAAGGCTGTTGAGTGTCATCATAAAGAAAGGTGGCTATATTGGTCACTAATTTTGGGGGGTTTTGTTTTTGCATGTCAGAAATGTTTATTTCTAAATTTTGTGCAGTTATATTGGTTTACCTGGTGAAAATAAACAAGTGAGATGGGAATATATTTGGTTTTTATTAAGTTGCCTAATAATTCTGCACAGTAATAGTTACCTGCACAAACAGATATCCTCCTAAGATAGCCAAATCTAAAAAAAAAAAACACTCCAACTTCCAAAAATATTATGATCAATAATAAAAATAATCCTTTAACCCCTCTGTGACCTTAGACGTACTATCCCGTCGAGGTGCCCTGGGCTTATCTGACCCTGGACGGGATAGTACGTCATAGCGGATCGGCCGCGCTCACGGGGGGAGCGCGGCCGATCGCGGCCGGGTGTCAGCTGCTTATCGCAGCTGACATCCGGCACTATGTGCCAGGAGCGGTCACGGACCGCCCCCGGCACATTAACCCCTGGCACACCGCGATCAAAGATGATCGCGATGTGCCGGCGGTGCAGGGAAGCACCGCGCAGGGAGGGGGCTCCCTGCGGGCTTCCCTGAGACCCCCGGAGCAACGCGATGTGATCTCGTTGCTGCGAGGGTCTCACCTCCCTCCCTGCTCCCTCCAGCCCCGGATCCAAGATGGCCGCGGATCCGGGTCCTGCAGGGAGGGAGGTGGCTTCACAGAGCCTGCTCAGAGCAGGCACTGTGAAGCCTGCAGCGCTGCATGTCAGATCAGTGATCTGGCAGAGTGCTGTGCAACCTGTCAGATCACTGATCTGTGATGTCCCCCCCGGGACAAAGTAAAAAAGTTAAAAAAAATTTTTCCAAATGTGTAAAAAAAATAAAAAAAAATATTCCAAAATAATGAAAAAAAAAAAAATATTATTCCCATAAATACATTTCTTCATCTAAATAAAAAAAACAAAACAATAAAAGTACACATATTTAGTATCGCCGCGTCCGTAACGACCCGACCTATAAAACTGTCCCACTAGTTAACCCCTTCAGCAAACACCGTAAGAAAAAAAAAAAAAACGAGGCAAAAAACAACGCTTTATTATCATACCGCCGAACAAAAAGTGGAATAACACGCGATCAAAAGGACAGATATAAATAACCATGGTACTGCTGAAAGCGTCATATTGTCCCGCAAAAAAAGAGCCGCCATACAGCATCATCAGCAAAAAAATAAAAAAGTTATAGTCCTGAGAATAAAGCGATGCAAAAATAATTATTTTTTCTGTAAAATAGTTTTTATCGTATAAAAGCGCCAAACCATAAAAAAATGATATAAATGAGGTATCGCTGTAATCGTACTGACCCGAAGAATAAAACTGATTTATCAATTTTACCAAACGCGGAACGGTATAAACGCCTCCCCCAATAGAAATTCATGAATAGCTGTCTTTTGGTCATTCTTCCTCACAAAAATCGGAATAAAAAGCGATCAAAAAATGTCACGTGCCCAAAAATGTTTTCAATAAAAACGTCAACTCGTCCCGCAAAAAACAAGACCTCACATGACTCTGTGGACCAAAATATGGAAAAATTATAGCTCTCAAAATGTGGTATTGCAAAAAATATTTTTTGCAATAAAAAGGGTCTTTCAGTGTGTGACGGCTGCCAATCATAAAAATCCGCTAAAAAACTCGCTATAAATGTAAATCAAACCCCCCTTCATCACCCCCTTAGTTAGGGAAAAATAAAAAAAAATGTATTTATTTCCATTTTCCTATTAGGGCTAGGGTTAGGGCTAGGGCTAGGGTTAGGGCTAGGGTTAGGGCTAGGGTTAGGGCTAGGGCTAGGGTTAGGGCTAGGGTTAGGGCTAGGGCTAGGGCTAGGGCTAGGGTTAGGGCTAGGGTTAGGGCTAGGGTTAGGGCTAGGGCTAGGGTTAGGGCTAGGGTTAGGGCTAGGGTTAGGGTTAGGGCTAGGGTTAGGGCTAGGGTTAGGGCTAGGGTTAGGGCTAGGGTTAGGGTTAGGGCTAGGGTTAGGGCTAGGGTTAGGGCTAGGGTTAGGGTTAGGGTTGGGGCTACAGTTAGGGTTGGGGCTAAAGTTAGGGTTAGGGTTTAGATTACATTTACAGTTGGGAATAGGGTTGGGATTAGGGTTAGGGGTGTGTCAGGGTTAGAGGTGTGGTTAGGGTTACCGTTGGAATTAGGGTTAGGGGTGTGTTTAGATTAGGGTTTCAGTTATAATTGGGGGGTTTCCACTGTTTCGGCACATCAGGGGCTCTCCAAACACGACATGGCGTCCGATCTCAATTCCAGCCAATTCTGCGTTGAAAAAGTAAAACAGTGCTCCTTCCCTTCCGAGCTCTCCTGTGTGCCCAAACAGGGGTTTACCCCAACATATGGGGTATCAGCGTACTCAGGACAAATTGGACAACAACTTTTGTGGACCAATTTCTCCTGTTACCCTTGGGAAAATACAAAACTGGGGGCTAAAAAATAATTTTTGTGGGAAAACAAAAAGATTTTTTATTTTCACGGCTCTGCGTTATAAACTGTAGTGAAACACTTGGGGGTTCAAAGTTCTCACAACACATCTAGATAAGTTCATTGAGGGGTCTAGTTTCCAATATGGGGTCACTTGTGGGGGGTTTCTACTGTTTAGGTACATTAGGGGCTCTGCAAACGCAATGTGACGCCTGCAGACCAATCCATCTAAGTCTGCATTCCAAATGATGCTCCTTCCCTTCCGAGCCCTCCCATGCGCCCAAACGGTGGTTCCCCCCCACATATCGGGTATCAGCGTACTCAGGACAAATTGGACAACAACATTTAGGGTCCAATTTCTCCTGTTACCCTTGGGAAAATACAAAACTGGGGGCTAAAAAATAATTTTTGTGGGAAAACAAAAAGATTTTTTATTTGCATGGCTCTGCGTTATAAACTGTAGTGAAATACTTGGGGGTTCAAAGCTCTCACAACACATCAAGATGAGTTCCTTAGGGGGTCTACTTTCCAAAATGGTGTCACTTGTGGGGGGTTTCTACTGTTTAGGTACATTAGGGACTCTGCAAACGCAATGTGACGCCTGCAGACCATTCCATCTAAGTCTGCATTCCAAATGGCGCTCCTTCCCTTCCGAGCCCTCCCATGCGCCCAAACGGTGGTTCCCCCCCCACATATGGGGTATCAGCGTACTCAGGACAAATTGGACAACAACTTTTGGGGTCCAATTTCTCCTGTTACCCTAGGGAAAATACAAAACTGGGGGCTAAAAAATAATTTTTGTGGGAAAAAAATTTTGTTTTATTTTTATGGCTCTGCATTATAAACTTCTGTGAAGCCCTTGGTGGGTCAAAGTGCTCACCACACATCCAGATAAGTTCCTTAGGGGGTCTACTTTCCAAAATGGTGTCACTTGTGGGGGGTTTCAATGTTTAGGCACATCAGTGGCTCTCCAAACGCAACATGGCGTCCCATCTCAATTCCTGTCAATTTTGCATTGAAAAGTCAAACGGCGCTCCTTCCCTTCCGAGCTCTCCCATGCGCCCAAACAGTGGTTTACTGCCACATATGGGGTATCAGCGTACTCGGGACAAATTGGACAACAACTTTTGAGGTCCAATTTCTTCTCTTACCCTTGGAAAAATAAAAAATTGGGGGCAAAAATATAATTTTTGTGAAAAAATATGATTTTTTATTTTTACGGTTCTGCATTATAAACTTCTGTGAAGCACTTGGTGGGTCAAAGTGCTCACCACACCTCTAGATAAGTTCCTTAGGGGGTCTACTTTCCAAAATGGTGTCACTTGTGGGGGGTTTCAATGTTTAGGCACATCAGTGGCTCTCCAAACGCAACATGGCGTCCCATCTCAATTCCTGTCAATTTTGCATTGAAAAGTCAAATAGCGCTCCTTCCCTTCCGAGCTCTCCCATGCGCCCAAACAGTGGTTTACTGCCACATATGGGGTATCAGCGTACTCAGGACAAATTGGACAACAACTTTTTGGGTCAAATTTCTCCTGTTACCCTTGGTAAAATAAAACAAATTGGAGCTGAAGTAAATTTTTTGTGTAAAAAAGTTAAATGTTCATTTTTATTTAAACATTCCAAAAATTCCTATTAAACACCTGAAGGGTTAATAAACTTCTTGAATGTGGTTTTGAGCACCTTGAGGGGTGCAGTTTTTAGAATGGTGTCACACTTGGGCATTTTCTATCATATAGACCCCTCAAAATGACTTCAAATGAGACGTGGTCCCTAAAAAAAAATGGTGTTGTAAAAATGAGAAATTGCTTGTGAACTTTTAACCCTTATAACTCCCTAACAAAAAAAAAAATTGGTTCCAAAATTATGCTGATGTAAAGTAGACATGTGGGAAATGTTACTTATTAAGTATTTTGTGTGACATATCTCTGTGATTTAATTGCATAAAAATTCAAAGTTTGAAAATTGCGAAATTTTCAAAATTTTCGCCAAATTTCCGTTTTTTTCACAAATAAACGCAGGTACTATCAAAGAAATTTTACCACTATCATGAAGTACAATATGTCACGAGAAAACAATGTCAGAATCACCAGGATCCGTTGAAGCGTTTCGGAGTTATAACCTCATAAAGGGACAGTGGTCAGAATTGTAAAAATTGGCCTGGTCATTGACGTGCAAACCAAGGGGTTAAAATACAATTTGCCTAATAATTCTGCACACAGTGTATATTTACTATATAATTGTCTAAGGGTCACTTCCGTCTTTCTGTCTGTCTTTCTGTCATATATATTCATTGGTCGTGGCCTCTGTCTGTCATGGAATCCAAGTCGCTGATTGGTTTCGCCAGCTGCCTGTCATGGCTGCCGCGACCAATCAGCGATGGCCACAGTCCGATTAGTCCCTCCCTACTCCCCTGCCGTCAGGTGCCCGGCGCCCGCTCCATACTCCCCGCAGTCACCGCTCACACAGGGTTAATTCCAACGGTAACGGACCGCGTTATGCCGCGGGTAACTCATTCCGTTACCGCCGCTATTAACCCTGTGTGGCCAAGTGTTTACTATTGATGCTGCCTATGCAGTGTCAATAGTAAAAAGATCTAATGTTAAAAATAATAAAAAAATAAAAAATCATCATATACTTTGTTAGGGACTGGCGGAACGCACCAAGTATACATGATAAGAAACTAGGTGCGTTCGCAGTCCGAGGTCCACCGTGCAGGTATAAACCCTGCTGCTAGTAATACGGACTATATGGCGGTACTACAAGTATACATGCATGGATTAACTACACCCTGCGTGAAGGAAGCGATCCTGTTGCGTCACAGGACCGCGGTACCGCACATAGAGCGCGAGCAAGGAGTCAGCGAACTCAAGCCCAACTAGGATTGAAGTCCAATTAGACACTTGCTGGCACAACACCGCAACTGGGTGTGTAAGGAAACTAAATAATAATATTAAGGCACAAGAGTGCGTGCGGTGCCGCACAGATGAACGCTACTTACCACCCAGGCTTGGGTCAGGAAAGCGCAGAGCAAGCGCACGGCGCCGTACAGGCGGA